>NC_090035.1:24065491-24365491 GCF_037176765.1 Anolis sagrei | reverse complement strand
TTTACCCCCCCCCCCCCAATACTCAGTGCTTACAGTATCATGACAGTAGTAGTTTCCCAAGGGCTTTATTCTTGCCAAGGCCTCCCCAAAGGACAATTCTCTCCTTGCCATTATTTGCTCTCTTCCTGAATGCTTCTGCAGGGAAGGGATTCTTTTATATGAATCTGGAAATTTAATCATTTCACCACATTAAGAAAAAAAGGGAACCTGAGCCTTTTTCCAATTATCTCTTTTTAAAAAAGGAAAATAACCCCAATTCCGCAGCTTTCGGCATCCCTTTGATCGCCGCCCGCTCTTGCTTCCTGTCATCTCCCATGAAAGGCCTAGGAAAGAGGGGATGATAGGACCTCCATCTGCGTGAGGTCTACGGAGGTTTCCGAAAAAATAGGAGTGTAATTAATGGGACTTGGCAGCTGCTCTCGGAACTGAAATTAATGCCACGAAAAGGGCAGCAAATGAAGTTACAGACTTCACTCCTTGCAAAGAGAGCCTCTTTCAATTATGGAGAGAGAGGGCTGCCTTTTGTTAGAAAGTGACCTCCAAAGAGATGAACAATCTGCCAGAGAGCATGAAAGAATCGTAGGGATGGAAGGGGCACCTAAAGACCATCCAGTCCAACATCCTTCTGACAGACAGAAAGACACAATCCAATGCTTCCTACAGATGGCCATCCAATGTCTCTTCCAAAACTTCCAGAGAAGGAAGGAGACTCCACCAGACACCCATTGTAATCATAAATGGACGAAACTGGGAGATTCTTGTGATGGGGTCACCAATCTAAATGGCTATGAGAATAACCAGGTTTGTAAAATAAGTTTTCTCCCCGGTTTGTTTCCAATATCTCCTTGTTTTCCTTCAGCAATGGCTCAAAAGTTCTTCCCAGACCCCATCTGCTGGGGTAAGGACTCTAACTCCTATCATCCCTAGTGGAGAGCAAAGCAAGAATAGCACTTCTGTAGGCCTGGCAAGGGATCAACAACCAGCTTCTGAGCAATTATTTATGCCAGAGCCTTATTATTATTATTATTATTATTATTATTATTATTATTTTCCACATCAGGCAGACAGAGAGCAAAAGCAAAAAAGCAGTGAAAAATGGATGGATGATTGACCTTTCTGGACTAAAAAGGAGGTGAAAGTCTGGAGCATACAAGAAGCCTGAGAAGGTAATTTATTACCACTTAATTGCTCTGATGAGCTTTGGCAGAAGCGAGGGCAGCTGGCCGAAGCTAGCTGCCTGAAAACGAAAGCTGCCTGAAAGTGAAAGCAACTTGCTAATTATAACTGCGTACCGAGCTGGAGAAGATAAATAGTCTGCAACTTAAATACACATTAAAATAATTAGAAATACTGGATTTAATGGACTTAACGATCCGGGAAGGCAAAATAATGATTAGAGGCAGGTTCCTCCTTTGAAGAAGGAGTGAGCTAGTCTCGTCATATTAAAAGCGAACCCCCTTGGCATTGTAAGGCATATTTGAGTGGATCTTTCTTGGACTGTGTAGAATAGGGGAACTAAGTAATTAAAAAATTGATGAAAGCAGGAGGAGTAAAACTGAAGGGAGGTTGAATGAGAAGGAACAAACAAAGCCAGGATATCCCAAAGCCAAATCCTCTTTGGTTACGTACCAAGCCTTCAGATAGATTGTTTTCAAAATTAGAAAGGGTTCCACAGTCCCCTGAGGAAATGAGCACTGTTAGAAGAAGTCCTTCCCCCCCCCCCCACAATCAAGGGAGGTAAACAGTTAAAACGAACCCCCCCCCCCAAAACGGAGGGGGCAAAAGGGGGAGGAACCATTTCTACCTCGCTGCCGTGTTTAATAGCAGAGCCAGAAGGAAGCAGGAAGAGCAGTGAGAGGGAAGAATTGGGGATGGGCAGTAGTCAAATGTTAAGCAAAATAGCAGGATTGATTAAAGGAGAGGCTGAAAGACAAACAAAGGAAATGAACTTGAACATGAACTTGATGTTTGATAAAAAAAAAAAGAGAAATGAGGAAGGGCGAAATTCAGGCATTGAAGCAAGAAATTCTGACCAGCAACAAAGAAATGAAAGCACATCTGGATGCAGAAAGAAAAAGCTCAGATGGAAAATTTCAGACAATAAGAGAAGCTTTGGAAACAGCACATGGAGAAATACAAAAAAATAGAGCAGAAATTGAAAGAAGTAAACAGGAACAACTGGTACTCAAACAACAAACGCAAAAAAATGAAAATAGGCTCTCAGATGTGGAAAGAAAGTTTGTGTACATGCAAGACAGTCAAAGAAGAAACAACGCAATAATAAAAAATTATCCAGAAGGAAATAAGAAAGATCTGAAATCTGAGATTTTGAAATGGTTGCAAAAGATCTAGCCAACATTAAACTGGTCAGAATTGGATATTGAGAGAGTTCATCGCCTTCCGGCTGGAAGAAATAAAATAATTCCTAGGAATATAATAATACGATTTCACAACTTCGTAAAGAAAGAAGACTTGATGAAAATATTAAAGAAGAACCCAGATTTTCTAAAGATGGGCGACTCAAAACTGGAAATATTTAATGGCTACTGTCCTGAAACTAAGAACTGGAGATATTCAATGAAGCCTATTACGACACAGCTAATGAAGGCTGGAATTGTGTACACCTGGGGATACCCCATCTTTCTCAAATTTCAATGGAAAGGCAAGAGATACAGAATAGACGCATTGGAACAAGGACAACAACTACTGGAGGAGCTTGGTATAGTAAGAAGACAAGAGAGAGATCGAAAGGAAGAAGAGGAGAAGGATCCGGAGGCAGGAGAAATGGAGGAATTAGTTGGCGCCATTGGAGGAATCGAGATGTAAGAAGAAATTAAAACACTGCAATTAAATTTACTTCTTATTTTAAAATGAGCACTCGGGGGAGGGAGACTCTGGGCCACGGGATGACTTCACCCCCCCTCCCCAATTGGGAAGGCCGGGGGCCATGATTGGGATGAGAAGTCCCGAAGAATGGAAGGGGAGGAAGGGGGGAATGAGGGAAGGGGGGGATCAGGGGGAGGGGGAATGGGGGCAAGGGTAGGGGAGGATAAGGGACAAGGGTTCACATTGTTTCAAGCCACAAAAAAGCTTTTAAAGGGAAATGGAAATGATATCCCATAAATTAAGAATTTCAACGCTTAACACGAGAGGGTTGGGGACGGTAATTAAGAGAAGGCAGACCGAATCCCTACTGAAGAAGGACACAGCGGATGTCATCTTCCTACAGGAAACGCATCAAAACAAACCGGGCTCAAATGAACTAAAGTCGAGCTGGATAAGGAACTATGAAACATCTTTTGGGTCATCAAAGTGAAGAGTAGTAGCTATAATAATGTATACGCACCAAATGTAAAACAGCAAGAATTTTATGAAAAAGTGTTAGAGCAAATAGAGAATTACCACCAACAAAATGTAATATTTGGAGGAGATTGTAATTGCTATATGGACCCAAAGAAGGATAAAACTACGTTAGCATCAAAAACTAGAAATATTGAAACAACGGAATTAAGTAGAGTAATGAACAAATGGTAATTAAAGGATGTGTGGAGATTGGTAAAAGGGAATGAAAGCAGATATACATATTACTCATCGGTGCATAAGGTGTATACAAGAATAGATTATATTTTCATCTCCAAAAATATGTCAAGTAAAGTGCTAAATGCTGATATAGGTATGATTAAGATTTTGGATCATGCTCTGGTTTCAATTGAGATTGTGTTGAAATGTGATTATGACAAAATGAAAAGGTGGAGGTTAAACACAAAAATATCGAACCATAAAGAGATAGTAGATAGTGTGCAAGCAGAGTGGCAAGAAACGGGGCTTTAGCGAAAAGGGGGTGACAAAAGGAGTTCTATGGGATACTATGAAAGCAGTGACTAGAGGGTTATGTATAAAATAAACAATTAATCTAAAAAGAAGGCAAGAAGAAAGGAAAAGGAACTTAAAAAGAGAAATAGAAGAGATTGAAAAAGCATATGTAATAAAGAGAGATATTCGAATTTATGCTAGGTTGAGAGCAAAAAAAGAGGAATTGGATAAAATGGAAATAGATGAAGTACAAGAAAATTTAATTTATTTAAGGAGGGAATATTTTGAGTTTAGTGATAGGAATTCAAAGATGCTAGCCAAATCAACACAGAAAAAGAAAATGGAAGGAATGATAAATACGATAAAAGATAAAACAGGTAAATTATGTAGAGCTATGAAAGAAAAATTGAAAGTATTTGAAGAATTTTATAAAGAATTATATCAAACCAAAGCAAGCCCCATAGAGGCAATTAGGAAATATGTGGAGGAAAATTGGGAGAGCAAGTTGGAGGAGAAAGGTAAAGAGCTACTGGAACAACCCATTAAGAAGAAAGAAATAAAGGAAGTTATTAAGAAATTAAAAGTAGGGAAAGCTCCAGGCTTGGATGGTCTAGGGACAGAATATTATAAAAGCTTTAGAGAAGTCTTAACCCCAAAATTATTAGAATTGTATAGTGGAATAATGAAGGGAGATAAGATACCAGAATCATGGAGGAGATCATTAATAATATTAATACCTAAACCTGATAAAGACTTAACAGACCCAGGGTCATACAGGCCCATATCATTAATTAATCAGGATGCAAAGATATTGTCCGCGATAATAGCTAATAGAATGAATAAATGCATGTATAAGTATATAAAAGAAGATCAGTGCAGGTTTGTAAAAGGAAGACAAATGTCAAATCTGATAGGGAGAGTATTAAAAAAATTATTGAGCTAAAGAGGGGAAGGAAAAAGCAGGGATATTATCACTAGATATTTTTAAAGTGTTCGATTATGTGGAATGGGAGACATTAAGGGAAATACTGAATAAATTTGGAATGGGAAATAGAATTAAAGGAATATTAAAACAATTTTATTCAAGGAATTCAGCAGTGGTAACCATAAACGATGGAGTGACAAACGAAATAAAAGTGACTAGAGGAACTAGACAAGGGTGCCCTTTGTCTCCGATACTATTTGCAATGGTGATAGAACTGTTTGCTAATAGCATAAGGAACGATAAGAATTTAGAAGGGTTAGGAAAAAAGGAGAAACAGAAGGTGAGCTTATTCACTGACGACACATTGTTATTTATAGAAAATAACGGGTTTACAAGTTAATTGGAATAAGTCAGAAATGATGCTACTTAATTATACAAGGGAAGAAGAAAAAGATTTTATAGAACAGATTAAAATAGGAATAAAAATTAAGAATAAATTAAAATACTTGGGAGTAACAATAACAAAGGATTTAAAAGAGATAGAAGAAGTAAATGTAGTAACATTAAGGAAAGAGGTTCAGAAAAAGTTAATAGAGTATGAAGGTATACGATTATCCTGGTTTGGAAGAATAGCATTAGTAAAAATGAAAATACTTCCAAAGATAAATTTTATATTTAGGATGCTACCACTTCAAATCACAGAAGAAGAACTAACTAGATGGCAACAAATGATTAATAAGTACTGTAATGGAAGTAAAAGAAATAGACTAAGTAAACAATTATGGTACAGATTGCAATAGGAGGGTGGACTAGTGCTACCTAATATTAAAAAATATTATGAAGCAAGTAGATTAAGTTTGGTTATAGAAGGAATGGTTAAAAAGAGGGAATATATTGGCTTAGTAATGATTCAGGAAAAGTGGAAGATGAAATTTGGAATATATTTTTTAAACAGTTTACTAGAAAAGAAATGAGGGAAATTAGAAACCCAATGTTGAGCAACATACTGGAAGTATGGAACAAATATAGGGGGAAGTTAATAAAGGAGGGATCAATTATAACCCCAATAGTGATGGAAAAGTTTCCAATTCTTTTTTAAAGTAATGGATAAAAAGGTAAAGGAAATAAATTTAGATAGGATAGGGGATTGGATGAAGGTGGAAATGAAGAAGGAAATGATGTTGGAAGAGTTTAAAGAAATAAAATTGTCATGGTTCCATTGTATACAACTAGAACAATGGTTAAAAAACTGGGGGGGGGGGGGAATAGAAATGGAAGCCAACCCAATCAATTCGAACAAATAATACAGAAGGAAAGGGCTGTAGAAGAACATGAAAACTTGAAAGGTATAATTAGTAAAATGTATAAGATATTAATTGAAATGAAGGATGAAAAAATAAAAAGTGTACCCTTAAGGAGATTTGGGAAGAAGATTTAGAGATGAAAATAAGTGAAACAGAGTGGCAACAGTTATGGGGACAAAGACATTTAAAAAACTTATCGATACGGGTTAAAGAAAATTATTATAAGTTAATATGGAAGTGGTATTTGACACCAGTAAGAATAGCATATATGAATAAAAATAACTCAATAAATTGTTGGAGAGGGTGTCAAGAACCAGGAACATATATACACATGTGGTGGCAATGTAAATATGTAAATAATTTTTGGGAGAAAGTATTTAGAGAAATAGAAGATATAATGAATATGAAAATAGATAAAAGTCCTAGTATAGCCTTACTATCATTATATAACAATAAGCAATTGAAAAAAGGAGGATAAAGAAGCAATAACAAACTTACTAACAATAGCAAGATTGCTCATAGCAAGGAATTGGAAAAAGAAATGAATATACAAATAGAGGAGTGGTATAAGGAAGCATGGAAAATAGCAATAAATGATAAACTGACATGTATATTAAAGGTTAAAAAAGGTATTTGGAAACAAAGTGATTTTGATGCTGTATGGGGAAGATTTGTGGTAAATGGTCTAAAAAAATAAGGAAGGAAAATTTCCGTCACAAGAAGAAATGAGATTTTGGACAGATGATATGTAAGAATTGTGGCTTGAGACGGGTGGAGGGGAGCACTGTGGTAAAATAAAAAAAGGGGAAAATGTTAAAGCAAAATAATAAAACAACATGTTAAAGAGGTTGCTGTACAAAACACAATAGTAATAACAAATGTATAACAAATGTAATAATTGTGACAAATCAATAAAAATTATTATATATATAAAAAGAAGAGCTGTTGGTGCTCTTGACCTCTCTCCAGGAGAAGGAAGGAGGGGACATTGGACTTAATGTTGCTGGATTCAAATGCCGTTCCTTAAAGGGGTGCTTCACCTGCCGGTGTCCCCAAGTGCGGTTTCTGCGCAGGCTCTTGCAGCTTTTCCCAAAAGCAGAACGGTTTGGACAAGCCGTCACTTCCATTTTGCCATCTGCCAGGCCCTTGAGGAACATTCCCTTCTTCTGGCTCGTCGGAGCTTTAAAGTGAGAAGGGGGGGGGGGGAGCAGAATGCAGAAGGAAAGAGAGGCCTCCCAGGGCCATCTGTGGATGCTTTGGCCATTTGGGACCAGATGGAAGCAGAAGAAGACTGCTTTTGCTCCCCCGCAGGCAAGGCACCCCATATATAGAATCATAGTAGAGTTGGAAGGGAGCCCAAATGCCATATAGTCCAACCCCCTTTTGTAAAGACACAATCAAAGCCCTCCTGGCAGATGGCCATTAGCATCTGTTTACAAACATCCAAAGAAGGAGGCTCCACTAAATTCTGAATTTGCATATTCCACCAATGAATGGCTCTTGTCAGGACGTTCTTTTGCATGTTTAGGTGGAATCTTGCAATTTGCAGCTATTGCTCCATTGTATCCTGGTTTCTGGAGCAACAGAAAAAATACATGTATAAATATGTGAAAGGCTGTCATAAGGAAGAGGGAGCAGGTTTGTTTTCTGCTGCCCTGGAAACTAGGACTTAATGGAGCCATGGGTTCAAATGACAGGAAAAGAGATTCCACCTGAACATGACCGTAAGAAGAGCTGTTCAGCAATGGAACTTTCTGCCTCAGAGTCTGATGGAAGCTCCTTCCTTGGAAGCTTTGAAACAGAAGCTGAATGGCCATCTTTCAGGACTGCTTTGATTGTGCTTTTCCTGCATTGCAGAAGAAGGTTGGACTAGATGGTCCATATGGTCTTTTCAAACTTCATAATTATATTTGCCCTACTTCACCTCAATGTGACATCCTTTCAAATATTTTTTTCTATTATTATGTGTGAAAAAGATCTTTGAGTCCTCATAGACAACAAGTTAAACATGAACCAACAATGTCATGCGGCAGCAAAAAAAGCCAGTGGGATTTTGACCTTCATAAATAGGAGTCTAGTGTCTTTGTTGTTTATTTGTTTAGTTGCTTCCGACTCTTTGTGACCTCATGGACCAGCCCATGCCAGAGCTCCTTATCGGCCGTGGCCACCTCCAGTTCCTTCAAATTCAAACCAGTTCCTTCAGTCCCATTCATCCATCTTGCCCTTGGATGGTCCCTCTTCCTTTTTCCTTCCATTTTCCCCAGCTGTTGTCTTCTCCAAGTTTTCCTGTCTTCTCGTTATGTGGCCAAAGTACTTAATCTTTGCCTCTAATATCCTTCCCTCTAGTGAGCAGTCAGGCTTTATTTCCTGGAGCATGGACTGGTTGGATCTTCTTGCAGTCCAAGACACTCTCAGAAAGTGACTTCAGGGGAAGTCATGCTATCCCTCTATTCTACCTTGGTCAGACCACTTTACCTGGAATCACACTGTGTCCAATTCTGGGCACCACAATTGAAGGGAGATGTTGACAAGCTGGAATGTGTTCAGAGGAGGGTGACTAAAAGGATCAAGGGTCTGGAGAACAAGCCTTATGAGGAGCGGCTTAAAGAGCTGGGCATATTTAGCCTTCAGAAGAGAAGGCCAAGAGGAGAAATGATAGCCACATGTAAAGATGTGAGAAGAAGTCACAGGGAGGAGGGAGCAAGCTTGTTTTCTGCTGCCCAAAGGACTGGAACATAGAACAATGGCTTCAAACTACAGGAAAGGAGATTCCACATGAACATTGGGAAGAACTTCCAGACCACCAGAGCTGTTCAGCAGTGGAATCCTCTGCCGCAGAGTGTGGTGGAGGCCCCTTCTTTGGAGACTTTGAAACAAGCTGGATGGCCATCTGTCAGGGATGCTTTGAAAGTGATTTTCCTGCTTTATTGGCAATGGGTTGAACTTGATGGCACACGAGGTTTCTTCCAACTCTATGATTCTAGTATTATTATCATTATCACCATCCTGCTTTCCTCATTTAAACAAGCCTCAAAGCATCTTACTTGACAGAACCATTTGATTCTTCCCTTCTGCAAGCAAGAGTGTGATATCGCTCTGCATGTGCTCTGAGACTCTCTTTCCCACAAGCTTGGGAACCCCATTTGTGGGCTGTAGCTGCTCAACAGCCATTTGGTTCCTAAAGTCTTGTTCCTTGTGTTGCTTCTGCCAAAAAGGTGAAAAGCGCAGCAATTCAGCAGAAACATGAAGGGAGACATCAGGGCAGATCAGGGCAAGAGAGACAGCCATCTGAAGAGATAGAGGTACTGATTGCTTCGGTGCCAAGAAAGGAAGGGATGGAGGGAGGGAGAGAGGGCAGACGGACCAGAAAGGCAGAAAGAGATGGAACTGTCCACTTCCCCCAAACCTTAGACCAGGGGTCCTCAAACGTTTTAACCAGTGGGCCAGGTCACAGTTTCTCAAACTGTTGTAGGGTCAGATTATATATATTTTTTAAAAAATGAATGAATTGCTATGCATACTGCAAATACCTTATTTGTAATGATTAAAATTAAGAACAATTTTAACAAATATAAACTTACTAGTATTTCAATGGCAAGCGTGGGCCTGCTTTTGGCTGATGAGATAGGATTGTTGTTGTTGTTGTTGTTGTTGTTGTTGTGTGCTTTCAAGTCGTTTCAGATTTAGGTTGACCCTGAGCAAGGGCCTGGTAAATTACCTTGGAGGGCCATATCTGGCCCCCGGGCCTTAGTTTGAGGACCCCTGCCTTAGACAATATGCTACATGTGTGAATGACCTCTTTGTAGCTTGGAAATGTAGCAACAATATGGTGACTGTATAGAACTAACATTTGCAGAAGTTACTAATGCATATGGAAACACCACAGCAGTACGATTCCTGTTTGCAACTTGAATTTTCAAAAGTTACAAATGTATATGAAAATACAACAGCAATATGATTGTTTACATCTCAAATTTGCAAAAGTTACAAATACTTTTGGAAATACAACAGTAGTACGATTCCTGTGTGTGACTAAACTTTACAACAGTTACAAATTAGTTTGGAAATACAAAAACAATCTAATTACTAGATGCAACTAACATTTCCAAATGTTGCAAATGTTTACGACTTCTTGTAGATTGGGAATATAACAGCGATAAGGCTACTGTATTCAACCAACATTTGCAAAAGGTACAAATAGAACAGCAATACGGTGACTAACATTTGCAAAAGTTACAATTGCTATTGACCTCTTTCTAGCCCAAAAATGTAACAGCAATATGATTCCTGTTTGCAACTAAAACTTATGGAGTTCCAAAGGAACTTGGAAATAGAGTAGCAATGGTATTCCTGTTAACAACTAACATTTGCAAAAGTTACAATTGTTAATGATCTCTTCCTAGCTTGAAAACGTAACAGCAATATGGCTACTGTTTGTAACCAATGTTTGTGTCATGTGACCATTCTAATCAAATCATTTTTCAATAAAAAATTATATTTAAGAAAAAATAATTCGGGTTACATGAGGTCATCACTATCTTATAAAAGCATTGTCGAAGGCTTTCATGGCTGGAATCACAGGGTTGTTGTAGGTTTTTCGGGCTGTATAGCCATGTTCTAGAAGCATTCTCTCCTGATGTTTCGCCTGCATCTATGGCAGGCATCCTCAGAGGTTGTGAGGTCTGTTGGAAACTAGGAAAATTGGGTTTATATATCTGTGGAAAGTCCAGGGTGGGAGAAAGAACTCTTGTCTGTTGTAGCTAGGTGTGAATGTTTCAATTGGCCACCTTGATTAGCATTTGATGACCTGACAGTTTTTTTACTACCTGTGGGAATCCTTTGTTGAGAGGTGATTGGCTGTTCCTGATTATTTCTTGTCTGGAGTTCCCCAGTATTTGAGTGTTGCTCTTTATATACAGTTATATTTTTAGAGTTTCTTTAATACTGGTAGTCAGATTTCATTCATTTTCATGGTTTCCTCTTTTCAGCTGAAATTGTACACATGCTTGCGGATTTCAAAGGCTACTCTGTGTAGTCTGACATGGTAGTTGTAAGAGTGGTCCAGCATTTCTGTGTTCTCAAATAATATGCTGTGTCCAGGTTGGTTCATCAGGTCTTATAAAGGCTTAGATCTTGACTAAAGATATAAAAGTCAGCGTATGTATGTTTATTTATATATCATAGAATGAAAGAATCAAAGAATCAAAGAGTTGGAAGAGACCTCTTGGGCCATCCAGTCCAACCCCCTGCCAAGAAGCAGGAATATTGCATTCAAATCACCCCTGACAGATGGCCATCCAGCCTCTGTTTATAAGCTTCCAAAGAAGGAGCCTCCACCACACTCCGGGGCAGAGAGTTCCACTGCTGAACGGCTCTCACAGTCAGGAAGTTCTTCCCCATGTTCAGATGGAATCTCCTTTCTTGTAGTTTGAAACCATTGTTTCATGTCCTAGTCTCCAGGGAAGCAGAAAACAAGCTTGCTCCCTCCTCCCTGTGGCTTCCTCTCACATATTTATACATGGCTATCATATCTCCTCTCAGCCTTCTCTTCTTCAGGCTAAACATGCCCAGCTCCTTAAGCCGCTCCTTATAGGGCTTGTTCTCCAGACCCTTGATCATTTTAATCGCCTTCCTCTGGACACATTCCAGCTTGTCAATATCTCTCTTGAATTGTGGTGCCAAGAATTAGACACAATATTCCAGGTGTGGTCTAACCAAAGCAGAATAGAGGGGTATATGTTTGTTTGCACTACAAAGAATCCTAGATGATTTGATGGATTGGGACCAAACGTGGCTTGTCATGATCCAACAAAAAAAAACCTATTTGCGGGGAGTTGATGGGGTATGTGATCCAGTCACATCCAGAGATACAGCTTGGACCTGATGAGAGATGTGGCTGTCAGCTGTGCGGTTTTATAAAAGGTCCCATTTATGCATTTTTAATGGAGCCATTCATAAACAATGCACACTTCTAATCAATAGCATTACAAAATATGAACCAAGAGCAATAAGAGTATTGTATATAGCAGACATGGACAAACTTCGGCCCTCTGGGTGTTTTGAACTGCAATTCTCACAATTCCTAACAGCCTACCGGATGTTAGGAATAGTGGGAGTTGAAGTCCAAAACACCAGGAGGGCCAAAGTTTGTCCATGTCTAGTATACACTATACAAAAATTCAATAGTTATAGTTAGGAAGTATAACGCCCAGGAGGATTGCATTACATTGAGCCACCCAAGTGGGGCCAGACTGCATTCATCCTGGTGTGTAGATGCAGCCAAAGGCAACCTTGGGTCTTCAATGCTAAGGTTGCCTTTGTCCTTCCTGCAGATAAACCTTCTAGAAAGAAGTATAGTATTGCTCTTGGTTTCTTTCCATTTATGCTGTTGCTTAATGAGTGTTCCTTTACTGCCAGAAGGTTCATTGGAGGCAGGTTAATTGTCCTTAACCCCCATTTCCATTTCCTCCATCAAAGGAGCATCTCCAGAAGGTCAATGAGGTTTGGAAGAAGATTGCTATGGGGTCAATGCTTCTTTATCTCCAATTGCAATTAAGCACATCTCCCTTCGTAGAGATGTTCAATGTGTTGTCGAAATCACTGGGTTGCTGTGAGTTTTTGGGGCTGTATGGCCATTTACAGCAGCATTATTTCTTGACGTTTCACCTGCATGTGTGGCAACCATCCACAGAGGTTTGTTCAGAGGTCTGTTGGAAGTGAGGCAAGTGGATTGTATGTCCCTCAGATGCACATGTCTGTGTATCAAGACAGTAAGTAAAGAACACCACTCTGCAACAGAGAAATTCCAGATAGCAAACAATCAAGTGTCAGTGAACATCTCCCAAGCAGAGGATGCCTCCTGGCAACAGCACTGATTGACTTTGCAGCTGCAAGGCTACTCCATGCCAATCAAGCTTGCCAATTGCAACATTTACACTTGCTTCAAACAGACAAGGGTTCTTTCTCCTACCCTGGATATTGCACAGATATATACACTCCCCTGCCTCATTTCCAAACCTCTGAGGATGCTTACCACAGATACAGGGAAAACATCAATAAAGAATGCTACTGAAACATGGCCATACAGCCTGAAAAACTCACAGCAACCCAGCAGCTCCCTTTGTTTACATTTCTCACTAGAAGAGAGTGGCGCCTTCATTGATGGATATAACCAAGTCAGTGAGCAAGAAAACCCCTCTTGACTTGCACCGAACCCAAGCAAATAGGGAGGGTTGTCTCCCTTCTAGGTTAAAGGGTGATATGAGTGATTTGTAGTTGACCTGCCCTTGTTTCTGCTCTCTTTCTTAGGACCCTCGGAGCAAACACAAGTTCAAAATCCACACGTATTCCAGTCCTACCTTCTGCGACCACTGTGGGTCCCTGCTCTACGGACTCATCCACCAAGGGATGAAATGTGACAGTAAGTCCGATCGTCCACATAGATCCGACCCAACACCACTGATCCAGAACTTCTCACACTGTCGAATTTGATGCAGTTTGATCCAACTTGCTATGATTTGAGGCTATGGGAGTTGTAGTTTTCCAAGGTCTTTCCCCTTCTCTGCTAAAGAAGCCTACTGCCAGGCCAAGCTACAACTCCCAGAAACCCATAGTACTGATCCATGGCAATTCAATTAATTCATTCTAAGCTATTGATGCACTTAAAGGTAATAAAACAGAAGCCATAATGTTTGGCTTCTCCTTTTGGGATTTCTATTTTGGGGGAAGGAATTATTTCTTGCATATGGTGATGATGATGGTAATAATAACAAAAACAACAATAATAACTACCATCACCACCACCACTTATTATTGTTATTGTTGTTATTATTATTATTTATTACCTTTTTCTTGAGGTGAGTTACAACATGATAAAACACATATATCAAATAGAGAATATTTCTCTTTGCTTATTATTATTATTAATATTTATAATTATTAATATTATTTAATATTAATTAATTAAATAATCAATAGTAATATTTATTAATATTTATTAATATCAGATCCATTGTCCAGATATATGTCATTGCTGTCTCACCCAGTGTTTTAATTTTAATCTGTTGAATCTGGCCTCAACAGATTAAAATTAAAACACTGGGTGTTTAAATGTGATTTTATATGGCTGATGTGTTATTTTTATTGGTTTCATATTGTATTCTTATTTCTTTATATTTTATTATTGTGTTCTTGCTATATTGCTGTATTGATGTAAGCTGCCCCAAGTCCGCTTGGGGAGATGGTGGTGGGGTAAAAATAAAGTTTTCTTCTTCTTCTTCTTCTTCTTCTTCTTCTTATTATTATTATTATTATTATATTTTATTATAATAATAATATTAATAATAAATAAATAATATTAATAATTATTATTTTAATTATTTATTACTTGCCTCTTGAAGTGGGGTACAACATAAAACACATATAAAAAATAGAAAATATTTCTCTTTGCTTATTATTATTTATTTATTTATTTATTTATTTACCGACCTTTTGAGGCGAGGTACATGATAAAACACATATAACAAATAAGGACTAGTTCTGTTTCTTTACCCTTTATTTTTTAACTCCCGTCCCCTGTTTCGTGCAAAGGGAAAACATGATTCTCCTCCCTTGATTCTAACTCTTCTTCCTGGAAATGAAAGATGCCAATTTCTTGCAATTTATTCAATTGCCTCTCCTGTTTTGCACGAAAGAAGAACGAAGCACAGATCCGGTCTATGAACCAGTCTTAGGGCGGCCTCTACAGGCCACTGCGAGAACTACAACAAATGTGACAAGACTGAGGAGAGCAGACGCACTTGAGGGGAGCGCCGCATAACAACAGTAAGATAACTTAAACAGACCTAAATGCCTTTCCTTTAAACAAAATAATTTGAATGCTGGAATAGACCAAACACACTGTTGCTGATAAGCTAATAAGCCCGGTGGCAACAACATGAGGAGAAAGAAACGCTTGAGAGAAGCAGAAAATAATACTCCCCCGTCAGCTCCTACACCCAAACAAAAGAGAATCTCTGACTTCTGTTCAAACCACTTCTTGGCTCTTGCAGAAAGATAAATTGGGGAACATGGGGAAAATGAGAGTCTGAAAGAGCACAAAGGGAGTGCTGCAAAAAAACCAGATCTGCCAAACAACAATAGTAACAACCATAGCAGCAAAGAAGACAAAAGTGTTCAAACATCTGAGCTAGTGGGTGAGACAAGCTACTTTCACATGCTCCAACTGGTTGCTACCACTGTTGAGCATTTATACAACAAACTTAGAGATCTCAACCTCAAAGTTGACTCCATTATCACAACCCAGAAAGAAAGCAAGCAACTGAGACAGACCACTTATAATTCAGCCTCAAAAAAAAAAAAACCTAACTGCAAAGAGCCTACTTTGCATTTACATAAGATAGCAAACTCCTCAAAACTGGTATTTTCACCTAAAAAAGTCTGCTTAACAGTTTGCCACTACAGAGGAATGCTCCCCCCCCCCCCCCCCCGGAACAACATCTACCACTCTAGAAGACATCTGCAACATTTGCTGAAAACAGAAGTGAAACAAATCGATCTCCACTCTGTAGAAACACTGAGCTCTGACTACCATCATACAAGGGTGCTACTAAGCTTCTCCTCAGAACATATACCTTCACTACTGCTGTGCTTAAGATCTAATCTTGCAGCAAAAGGCCTCTTCCCAAGCCAAGTGTTTCTCAATAACAGGATTCTTCTCCTCATCTCCAGAGTCAAACACACTCAGCAGAGCACAGGAAGCTTAAAGGGATACACTCCTGAGATGTAGGCCGTACATTTGGAAAAACCCTCTAAGGACTACTCTATGGATATTGAAACCCATGATCCTGAAACTGCAGATCTAATTACCCTGGACTATGAGACCCCAGGGAACTGTGTTGCGCTGTCCAACCCCAGTGCCAGTTCTCCACCTAGAACAGTGATAGGCAACCATTTCAGCGTGGTGTGTCAAAATTCGCCAAAAAACCGAACATAATTCAGGTGGTATGTCACTTCAAGAAAAAAAACCCATCATTTCACAATATTTAGTTTAAATAACAATATATATAATTTAATATATAACTATATTTAATAAACCAAAACATTACATTACTATGCATTATTATTATTGTTATAAGACTCAGGCAGTTGGATGGGAGCCCCAATGGTCATCTAGTCCAGTCCCCTTCTGCCAGGCAGGAAGACAGAATTACTATTATATTACTATGCATTATTATTATTATTATTATTGTTATAAGACTCAGGCAGTTGGATGGGAGCCCCAAAGGTCATCTAGTCCAGCCCCCTTCTGCCAGGCAGGAAGACAGAATTACTATTATATTACTATGCATTATTATTATAGTTATAAGAGTCAGGCAATTGAAAGGGTATCCAAAGGTCATCTAATCCATGAACAAACATTTTCTCATGATTCTGAAATTCATCAACCATGAAATTGAATTAAACTTGGCATACAGAACTCCCATGATCAAGAAAAAATGCTGGAAAGGTTTGGGGAAAACAGACCTTGACATTTGGGTGTTGCTGGGCTGTATAATTCCTCTGCCATTAAAAAGCATTCCAAACTCCAACAACCACTGAATTGAAATAAACTTGTCATATAGAACTTACTTGCCAAGTGTGAGAGCCAGGAGACCCAAACACTAACACAGGCCTGGGCCCTGCAGGGAGTCTGCATCCCAGTTTACACGACCCCCAAGCGCAGTGGACGGCAAGAGCCACGTGACCCAGGCTCCCAGGCAGTTCCTGGCCATGCAAGGAGGCCATCGCTCCTGCTCGCCCCACCCCCAAGCGCAGCGGGCAACCCAGTGCGAGAGAGAAGGCGCCGGCAGAGGAGGAGGGAGCCCCAGCCAAGAGTTTTCCGCAGCCTTGCTTTCCTTCTCCCTCTCCCATGCGCGGCTGTGGTGGTGGGGGCAGCGCCGGGAGGAGGCAGAAAAGCCACGCATGGGGCGAGGTGAGGGAGAAGGGAAAAGCGCGCACTCTGCCCTTCTTCTCTCACCCTGCACATGCCTTCCTCGGTGGCAGAGGCAGGAAAGGCGCACGAGGGAGCAGAGAAAGGTGCGCACCTTTCCCTCCTCCCATGCCCCATGTACGCCTTTACCACTTGGCTCTAACACTTGGCATTAAAGTTCTAACCCTTTACCGCCGCATGGGGCATGGGAGGAGGGAAAGATGTGCACCATTCTTTGCTCCCTTGTGTGCCTTTCCCTTCTCCTTCGCCCCAAGCACGGCTTTTCAGCCTCCTCCTCAAGAGCGCCCCCCCCCCCCCGAGATGCACACTTAATGCAAAAGCTTAATTCCCTGCTTTGTCCCTGCTTTGCAAATCCTCCTCTTCCTGATGCCTCTTCCTCCCGTCCTCCTCTTCCTTGCCTCGTCTCCCCCTCCTCTGCCCTTGCTGAAGCGGCGGCTGACCAGCAAGCGCATGTCAGTAGAAATGGCTATGCGTGTCAGTACTGATACACGTGTCATAGGTTCGCCATCATGGACCTAGAATCTTTACAATAGCATCATTCGAAGACACAACCAAACCCCACTCCATTAGTGACAATGCACCTTCCAAATCCACTACCTGCCTAATCAAGGTAAGCCTGGAAACGGGTCCTGCCAACAACATACTGATGCTGAATAAGGAGGAGAACAAGGCCGCCACCTTGACTCCAGTACAGTACCTGGTTCCAGAACTGCCAACGCTAAAACAGAACAAACCTATTATGGAAGAACAGCTTCATCAACAACACTCCGAAAAGAAAAGAGACCCCTACAACAACTGTGTGTTCACTGGGGACATTGGTGGCATCGCACAAGTTGCAGATATAAATTGACTATCAGAACCTCCACCGCTTACACCACCAGGCAAGAATAAACTCAGCATTCTGACATGGAATATTGCAGGGTGGAAGTCTTCCATAAAAGATCCCTCCTTCCTAAACTACCTAGCCCAGCACCATATCATATTAATGCAGGAAACTAGATTATATATCAAGTAGATTATATATCAAGTAGATTATATATCAAGTAATGGATTCCAAGCCTACTCAACAAAGACTGAACCCCCAACTAGATATGGGAGAGCCAAAGAAGGTTTAACAATCCTAATCTCCAACAAGCTATGGGTAAAGGTAACATCTCTTCTCCCGCTAATGTCAAATGCCATAGCCATCTTAATCCAACTTACTAACCATAAAGTGTTGATAATAAATGCCTACATACCCCCTTTGAGGAAAAAAGCCCAAGTTAAAGCTGCATGGATGGAGCTAGAATCCTATGTTGAGGACCTTATAATGCAGAATCCTGATGCATCTATAGTGTTGGGAGGCGATCTTAACGCAAGGATGGGCCCAGATGACCTCTCTCTCTGTAAGCAGCAGAACTGCCCACCACCAGCCTGTGAGGATGAAGAACCCCTTCTGCCCCGCTGGTTCAAAGACCAGAAATCGAATTTTGCAGGCCTATGCTTAGCCAGAACAACATATAGGCTCAATCTTCACATCTTAAATGGGGCGCTGAAAGGAGATTATCCAGGTGAATTCACCTTCCTCTCAGGTGAAAAAACTAGCACTATTGACTATATAGGAATCTCTAGGGATTTTATCCCCTATGCTAAAACTCTAAAAGTTATGTCTAAACCTGAGAGTGATCATTTTCCAGTTCTGCTTCAATTACATCTCTCCCCCCCCCCCCAGGAAATCCATTTAACGGAATCCTATAAATCTTCGATACAGCCTACAGAAGGATCCTATAAGTGAGCCAAGTGGACCCCACACATGAATCAAAGAATAACAGACCTGTTGGTGACAGAGCGGCTTACGAGCGTCCGCATTTCTCTGATCTCAGCAGAAACTCCCAATGTACTCATGGAAACCTACAGAAACATTGTCCAAGAGCTTCAAATTCAGTTACGCCAGGGCAATAATACAGAGGAGACACAGCTACTTCAGCAACCATATCAACAATCACAAACATGGTTTGATAAGGAATGTCTCTCTGCTAAAAAAGCCCTCTCCACTGTTTATCAGAGCTATAAACTCAATCCTACCCCAACGGCTGCACAAGATCCCCTGCTGCAAAAGAGACAATACAAACAACTACTAACCCGCAAGAAGAGAGAGGCTATGAAAAACAATTGGGATTGGCTCATACAAGCTGTTAAGGCAAAGGACACAGCCACCTTCTGGCGCATTACATCTAACATACGAAGCTGGGACCGAACTGCAGTTGACTCCCAAATCCTGCCAGTAAGTTGGGAAGTATACTTTCAAGAGCTATACAGGGACACCTATTCAGACAACGTGGGCACAAACTCTTGCTCTAATACATAAATGGAAAACCTCCCTGCCTGGCCACCTGTGACCACCGCAGAAATAGAGAGACTAGTATTTATTTATTTATTTATTTACTTTGCTTGTATACCGCAGTTTCTCAGCCCGTAGGTGACTCAACGCGGGTCACAACAGAGCAAAAAGACAGTCATATCAAAATAGCAATAAACAATTTAAAACCATGAGAGCATAATATACAAGTAATGGCACATCAATAACAACACAATAACGTCTCGTAACTAGAATCGTGATCCAACTCGTCGTCTATAATTCCGTTCCTATATTCATCGTATTCATTGCACTGTTTATCTGAATGCCTGTTCGAACAGCCAGGTTTTTAATTTTCTTCGAAACACCATTAACGTCAGAGCTGATCTTATGTCCATGGGAAGGGCGTTCCACAGCCGAGGGGCCACCACAGAGAAGGCCCTGTCTCTCGTCCCCGCCAGCCGTGCTTGTGATGCAGGCGGGATCGAGAGCAGGGCCTCCCCAGAAGATCTTAGAGTCCTGGTGGGTTCATAGGCAGAGATATGTTCTGATAGGTAGCTTGGGCCCGAACCGTTTAGGGCTTTAAAGGCCAACGCCAGCACTTTGAATTGAGCCCGGTAATATATCGGCAGCCAGTGGAGCTGGTGCAGCAGAGGAGTTGTGTGCTCCCTGCGCTCCGCTCCTGTTAGTATCGTGGCTGCCGAGCGTTGGACTAGCTGGAGCTTCCGGGCCGTCTTCAAAGGCAACCCCACGTAGAGAGCGTTGCAGTTGTCGAGGCGGGATGTAACAAGAGCGTGGACTACCGTTGCCAAGTCAGACTTCCCAAGGTACGGGCGCAGCTGGCGCACGAACCTAAGCTGTGCAAATGCTCTCCTGGTCGCCGCCGAGACCTGGGGCTCCAGGCTCAGCGATGAGTCCAGGATCACACCCAAGCTGCAAACCTGCATCTTCAGGGGGAGTGCGACCCCATCCAACACAGGCTGTAACCCTATACCCTCTTCAGCCTTTCGACTAACCAGGAGTACCTCTGTCTTGTCTGGATTCAGTTTCAATTTGTTCGCCCTCATCCAGACCGTCACAGCGGCCAAGCACCGGTTCAGGACCTGGACAGCCTCCTTAGTAGCAGGTGGGAAGGAGTGACCGAGTTGGACATCATCCGCGTACAGATGACATCGCACCCCGAAGGTCCGGATGATCTCCCCCAGCGGCTTCATGTAGATGTTAAACAACATGGGAGACAATATTGAGCCCTGAGGAACCCCACAAGACAAAGGTTGTGGGGTTGAACAGGTGTCCCCCAGTAACACCTTCTGAGACCGGCCCTCCAGGAATGACCGGAGCCACTACAAAACAATACCTCCAAGACCCATCCCTGCAAGGCGTCCCAGAAGGATACTGTGGTCGATGGTATCGAAGGCCACTGAGAGGTCCAGCAGCACCAACAGGGACACACTCCCCCTGTCGAGCTCCCGGCGCAGATCATTCACTAAGGCAACCAAGGCTGACTCGGTGCCATGTCCCGGCCTAAAGCCAGACTGTGCCGGACCCAGATAATCCGTGTCTACCAAGAATGCCTGGAGTTGTGAGGCCACCACACGTTCCAGGACTTTGCCCAAAAAGGGGAGATTGGAAACAGGCCGATAGTTCACGAATTGAGTGGGGTCCAGTGATGGTTTTTTCAACAGCGGTTTTATCACAGCTTGTTTTAAGCTGGCTGGAATTATGCCTTCCCGAAGGGAGGCATTAACCACCACCTTCACCCACTCGGCCAATCCTCCTCTGGCCTCCTTTAGAAGCCAGGATGGGCAGGGGTCTAGGATGCATATGCTTGCCCTCATTCCTCCAAGCAGCTTGTCCACATCCTCGGGTTTCACCAATTGAAATGAATCCATCAAAACTGGACAAGCAGATGCTCATGCTACATCCTCAGAGACTGCCGTTAATATGGTATCCAGACCAGAGCGGATCAAAGCAACTTTGTCCGCAAAGAACTGAGCAAAGGCTTCACAGCGAGCTGCCAAGTCACCAGGGCTCCCATCCTGAGTGGTGGGTTTCAACAGGCCTCTGACAACTCGGAACAGTTCAGCCAGACGGTTCTTTGCAGACGCAATAGTAGCCGCAAAGAAGGTCTTCTTTGCGGCTTTTATTGCTGCGGCATATGCCCTTAAAAAGGACACAAAGTGTGTTCGCCACACGCTCTCTAGTTCCCTCTTCCTTCGCTTCATCGCTGCCAGCTCCTCAGTAAACCAAGGGGCAGGTTTAGCTCAGCTACTTGAGAGGGGACGTTCAGGAGCGATCGTGTTTATTGCCCTAGCCATCTCCCCATTCCAGAGAGCGACCAGGGCATCAACAGGATCACCTACCGAGATGGCGGGAAACTCCCCAAGAGCCGTCAGGAATCCATCAGGATCCATAAGACTCCTAGGGCGGACCAGCCTAATGGGTCCTCCACCTCTGCAGAGGTTGGGGGGTGCAGTAAGTCTAAATCTGACCAGGTGGTGGTCAGTCCATGGCAACGGAGAGATGGACAACTCCTCAACACCGCCACCTTCCTCCCATCCCTGACAGAAAACCAAATCCAAGGTGTGTCCTGCACTGTGAGTGGGGCCAGATACCCGTTGGGACAGCCCCATGGTTGCCATGGCAGACATGAAGTCCTGAGCCGCTCCCGACAGGGCGGTCTCGGCATGGACATTGAAGTCCCCCAGCACAAGCAGCTGATAGGACTCCAATGCCAGGTCCGAGACCACCCCCGCTAGCTCAGGCAGGGAGACTGTAGTGCAGCGAGGTGGACGGTACACTAACAGAATCCCTATTCTGTCCCGGTCACCCACTCTCAGGTGGACGCATTCAAAATTTGTTGACTGCGAGATGGGGCCCCTAGCCAGAAGGATGGAATCTCTATAGACCACTGCAACCCTGCCTCCCCGCCCTCCGGATCTCGGCTGGTGCTGCACAGAGAAACCTGGCAGGCAAAGCTGGGTCAAATTCACGCCTCCAGCTTCGTCCAGCCAGGTCTCTGTGATACACGCCAGATCTGCCCGTTCATCCAGGATTAAATCCTGGATGAAAGTTGTTTTCCCATTGACAGACCTGGCGTTCAACAGCACCACCTTCAACCCGGAGGGACCGCCATCCTGGTTACACCAATTTACCACATCAGGATACCGGTTTGGAATTACTAATGTTGTTACATGATCCCTAGGCCAAATTAAAGGTCTCCCTTTCCCATATCTCCCCAACTAGCCCAACTAAAAGCGGGAAAGGCACCAGGAGAGGATGCGATCCCACCCGAGGTCATTAAGAACAATTTGGATTTCTGGGCCCCTATCCTAGCATCTTTGTTTACCTGTATTGATAAATATGGCTAAATTCCTAAGGATTGGGGGTTGGCAATTATTGTACCAATATACAAAAGAAAAGGCAGGCAAGACGATCCAGCAAACTACAGGCCCATTAGCCTCCTTAATACCATTAGTAAAATATACACACGGCATCTGTATTGGAAATTGTTGGACTGGATGGAACAAAAAAAATACTTGCGGAGGAGCAAGCCAGCTTCAGGGAAGGTCGGTCCACCATTGACCAGTGCATAGTTTTACAGCATCTTATAGAAAAATATACCTCCTAGAGAACATCTTCCCTCTATGATGCATTCATAGACTTTAGAGAAGCTTTTGACTCTATCTCTTGTATCAAATTATGGGAAAAACTTGGGTCCACCTCAATAGATAGACTATTGCAATTAATTCGCATACTACATGAAGGGACCATATTGAAAATAAGATGAACCCCTCAAGGTCATCTCACTAGGGCCGTTGAAACTGAGAAAGGTGTCAAGCAGGGATGTACTTTGGCACCACTTCTATTTAACTTTTATATCAACTCCATGGTGGAGCACCTTTACAACTTGGACTACTACCCTCCAAAACTGGCAGGAAGACACGTGTCTACCCTGCTTTATGCAGACGATGCAGTGATACTATCCAGAACTCAAGTAGGCCTGAAAAGAGCCTTGAGAGCCTTAACAAAATATTGTAATGAAGAACAGCTTCATCTTAATTATAAAAAAACCAAAATTATGGTGTTTGCGAAATGACCCAAGCATCATACCTGGAGACTAGATGGACACAATATTGAACAGGTTTCCAGCTTTAAATACCTGGGAGTATTCTATCACTGCACTGGAAACAAGGAAGTACATGTGGATTACGTAGCAGAGGCAGCACAAAAGAGCTCATATGCTATCCTAAAGTTCCTCAAAACGGGAGGAGGCCACTACTTACCAGCTCCACTTAAGCTCTTTGAGGCAAAATCCATAGCACAAATGATGTATGGAGCCCAACTTGGTCCCTTCACAAACTATGCCCCTCTGGAGCAAGTACAATCAAAATTTCTAAGATCGGCGATGCAGGTCCCCAGATGTGTCTCAAACGCCACCCTGCGATTAGAGACAGGCCTTGTGAGAGTGGAGGCGAGAGTGTGGACAGCCACCCTCAATTATTGGCTGCATCTGTCTTTCACAACATGTGGCCTTGCCCCATTAACTCTGAGAGATGAATTTCAGTCTACATGGAATAAGGCAGTGGCAATCAAAATTGCAACTCTAGGCTTCTCTCAAGGACGACTGATAGGTATGGGATGGGACCAAGCCAAGGATCTTATTAGACAACGGATCCTGGATATAGAGCGACAATCAGACTTAGCCTGCTCTCCAGCATTCACCATTAGCGAAGATAGCAGATATCTCATTGCTCCCATGGCTTACTTAGCTAACCTGGAGGTGCCTAAACACCGAAGAGCTTTCACTTTGGCAAGATGCCATGCCCTTCCATCGGCAGTACTGGAGGGGAGGTACCGGAAGACCCCTGCCCAGAAGAGACTATGCCCGTGTGAGTCTGGCTACATCGAAACAACTGAACATGTGCTCCTCCAATGTGTGTTCTATAGAGACATTAGAGCTAATTTCATCACTCCTTGGCTTTTAAAACATCCAGGGCACACTCAAAGATATTACACCCTCCTGTTACTCTTGGACTCTTGCTCTGCAACAATCTACAGTGTTGCCAAGTTCTGTGCAGCAGCAATTAACATTAGACGGCAGATGACCGACTCCACCAGGCAACTTCCTGCCGGGAATATAGTTAGAATGATTTGTAATAACTGAAATGCTGTAAATGCTCCCCTCTCATCTCTTTTGGAGGTTCCCAGTTGTCTGATATTTGTTATTAGCCACCCCCTATTTTAGATTCATACATGCACTTTAAACTGTAAGTTTAGTCTGTTTTATCTTTTTTAATTTGTCTCTTTTATAACATGTTTTTAATCTGCTTTTGTACCTGATCTATTTGGGAACTGCAATTCCTTTCCTTGGGCACCGATGCCCCATTCTGTATTGTGCTGGTCAAAGACCGTAATAAATCATTGATTGATTGAACAAATGTGACAAGTTTGGAAAAATGTGGAGGCACTTTGCAACCTGTTTCTTGGTGCATGAGCCAGGAGGTGAATTGAGGTCTGGCCCGTGTTGGAAAGGCCCCAAAGGTTGCTCCAGATGCTCTATTGGTTTCACAGATCCAGGTGCATGTTAATCCGGTGCAAAGGTGCTTCCCTTATGGCCCCTTCCTTTCTTTTTCCAGCCTGCATGATGAATGTGCACAAGCGCTGCGTGATGAATGTCCCCAGCCTCTGTGGGACAGACCACACCGAGCGTCGGGGCCGGATACACATCAAGGCTGACATCGAGAACAACGTCCTCACCGTCATAGGTAACAACAGCAATGACGATATTTATTGCCTGCTCGTATAACAGAGGAACATTCGGGGAAATCATTTACATACCACCCCTTCTCAATTATAGGGATGTATAGCCATCCCTTCCCACTTGCATAGGACCCCCATGAAAATGAAATAGCTTTGGCCACATTCCTTCTGTTCCTCCTTTTAATTGGAATTAAGTTTTTTAATTAATTGTTAATTATTATTATTATTAGAATAATAATTATTATTAATTATTTAAATTAATTAAAATGTAAACTTGCTCAGCAAATATATCTTGTTGGAAGCTTTCCTTTTTTCCCTCTTTCTAACTGCAAATGATTTTATACAATTAATTAATTACATTTGAAGTGTTCATAACACCTACGTTCATTATGGAACTAGATAAATCAAGATGCTGGAAAGATGGGCTTTTTTTGGAAGTCTGATTGATTGTTCTTTTATTGTGTGTGTGTGTATATATATACATATACATATACATACATACATACATACATGCGCGCCATATTTATACCCTGCCCTTCTCACCCCAAAGGGACTCAGAGCGGCTCATATATATATAAGCAACAATTCGATGCCATACAAATATACATTCAAAAAATAAACAATCGAACAGCCCCATATCCTCAAAGGCACACAGCTCCTTCTATGGGCCAAGGGTGGCATTGCAGGGCAATGTGCTCCAATGAAGAAACAGTGGGCTTTCAAGGTCACTTCTGTTTAAAGGGAGGTGGGGAGAGGGAGCTTAGGATACTAAAATCTTAAAATCTAAATCTAAAACTATATTATTATATTATACTATATTATATATTTAGATTTTAGTATCCTAGGCCCCCTTTGCTCCTCCTTTAAACAGAAGTGACCTTGAAAGCTCACTGTTTGCATTGGAGTGCATTGTCCTGCAATGCTACCCATGGCCCATAGATGGAGCTGTGTGCCTATGAGGATATGGGGCTTTTCCATTGTTTTTTTTGTTTTTTTTGCAGGTGTTTGGTCTGAGATCCAGTCCTTGTCAGAAATTTTGGCAATACAGCATCCAAAAAAAGATCTCTTCCAAAGGGAAATAAAAAAGCATCTTGGCTTCAATGTTTGCAGGTTTGCCAGCCTTTGCCTGGTTTGCGTCTTTTGTTGCAAAGCAAAGAAACAACGTCAATTGCAAATGCCACACCTGCAAACTGGCACCTAAAAAGCAGACTCCGTCATTGGCATCATTGGCACTGTGAAGTCCCTTACACAGATTGGTCACTAAGGGGCGCTGCTTTTCATGCAATCTGTGGTTGCATCTACACTGCAAATTGATCGAGTTTGATGCCACTTTTCCTGCCCCTGCCTTAATCGTATGGGATCCTGGGAGTCATAGTTTTACAAAGCCTGAGAGTTGCGGTGCTCCCCAAACTACAACTCCCAGGATTCTACCCTATTAATCCATGGCAGACTGCATTCATTCTATATTCTCTAGTTATTGTTATTACTAGCTTGGGTACCCGGTGTTGCCCAGGTTATTTGAAAAAGTCATTTTGTTCATATTTTACAAAATGCATAAAGTTGTGGGTGAGCTACAACTCACATTATGCCAGGTTAACTCCCTCAAACTCCATCAATACTTAAAGTTTGTCATGTTGGGCAAGTGTGCTCTAGATGCATAATTGGTAGGGTGTGTTCTCTGAGTGCAGGATAAACTACAGCTCCCACGATGATGAGTCAGTCCCCTCAAACCCCTCCAGTAGGTTCCATTGATCATGGGGGTTCTGTGTGCCAAGTTTGGTCCATATCTGTCATGGTGATTGCCACAGTGTCTCTGGATGTAAGTGAACTACAACTTCCAGAAATGAAGGTCAACCCCCCCCCCCCCCAAATTCCTTCAGTATGTTCAGTTAGTCACAGGGTTCTGTGTGCCAAGTTTGATTGAAGTCCATCATTGGTGGGGTTCACAGTTTCTCTGGGTGTAGGTGAACTACAACTCCCAAAACCAAGGTCAATCCCTCCCAACCCTTTCCAGTATTCAAATTTGGGCATATCAGGCATGTCTGCATAGTCGTTTGAGATCACGGTACTCTCTGGTTGCAAATCAAGGTGAATTCCCCCCAAAGCCCTCCATTATTTTTTGTTGGTCATGGGGGTTCTGTGTGCCAAGTTGGTCATGGGGGTTCTGTGTGCCAAGATCCATCTTTGGTGAGATTCAAAGTGGTCTTTGATTGCAGGTGAACTTTAAATCCCAGTAACTACAACATCCAAATGTCAAGGGCAATTCCCCTTAAAACCCATCAGTATTCCATATTTGGGCATATTGGGGATGCATGCCACGTTTGGTCCAGATCCATCATTGTTTAGACCTGGACCTGTTCTCTGGATGTAGGTGAACTACAACTCCTATAAATCAAAGTCAATTCCCCCCAAACCTCTCCAGTATTTTTCATTGTCCATGAGGATTCAGTATGCCAACTATGGACCAGGTCCATTGTTGGTGGGGGTCACAGTGCTCTATCTTGATGCAGGGTGAACTACAACTTCCATCATGTTGAGTCAGGCCCCCAAACCTCTTCAGTATGTTCAATTGCTGATCAATTCTTCTGTTTGCTGTGTGCCATAGATTAGAGTAGGAAAGGATTATGGAAGAGGCAGTCGGCAGTAGCATGCAAATTCCACACCAATTGAGAGTCAGAAAGACTGAGATGTTTGTGGTGGAGGAAATACATCCAATCTAGGATGACATTGTCCCTGCATGAAAGTTTTCACTTGGGTGGTGGGCAGTATGGTGCTTGTGGAGGACACTGGCAAGGCTCTTGTACATGGTCACGGTGCTGGCTATAACCTGCAATGCCTTTGGTGGCTCCTCATAGGTGGGAATCATAGCAGTTTGTATTATATCTATTTATACCCTGCCTTATTGCTACATAAGGAGACTCAAAGCAGCTTAACATGGAAGCATTAGCATACAATTTCAAATATACAAATATGCAACCATTAAAATTATATATACAGAAATATATATAAAGAATTATATATACAGTATTTAAATTTGCCGTTAAAATCAATTAAAACTTATTCAAAGTTAAACCCCCCCTATGTAACCCTTTCTCTATCGATGCAAACAGCAACTTCAGCTCTATTGATCAATCCATACTAATTCCATCATATTTGGTTTGTGTTGCTATTAATTACTTTATGATGGGAGAAAGGGTTGCAGAGATGTCTCCCAGATGCATTAAAACCTCCCAAAATTGCTTGTTAAATGGGGGTTAAAAAAGGAAATAGGGATCCTGTTTTAAACCAGTTCTTTTCATTCTGGAATACTTTATTTATTTGTTTGTTTACTCTATTTATATCCCACCTTTATCTACCCCGAAGGGGACTCAAGGCAGCTTTACATATGGCAGCTGTTCAATGGCTTTGGACAACGAACAATTAGAATACACTTAAGTTAAAAATTAAAATTGAAATTAAATGCACATTAAAACATATACCACCTATAAAACAATTGTATTCACTATTTTAAAAAATTCACTATTTTAAAAAATCCTCAATCATGGAATCTCCTTTGGGAGAAGGGCATGTGTTCCTGCTGGTACATAAGCCAGCCTGGGTCAGAGTAAGCTTCCAGCCATTTGTCTACCTTGCTGTCGACCTTTGCAGCCTTAAAGACAGTTGCATCTGTCAAGTAGGAAATTTAGGTACAGCTTTTGTGGGGAAGCTAATTTAAGTAATTTACAATGCCATAAAACTTTCCAGCACCATGCAAAAGAAGGAGGAAGTACTCCATCGGTGTCACAAGTGGATGGTGAAGCGACCGCTCCCCTGGTGGCCAGAATTCAAAAAACATACCCTCATGAAGCTAGAAAGTTACATAGCCTCTGTGTGTATGATTATATATGTTGTGTGTCTGTGGCATTGAATGTTTGCCATGTATATGTGCATTGTGATCCACCCTGAGTCCCCTATTTATTTATCGTGTCATCAGCAACCATTGTATTACAATTCTAACAGAGCAAAACAAACACAGAGATTAAAAAGAAAAAGAAAAAGAAAAAAAACCACACAGATTTTGCAAACTTGGCACTTGGTTAAATGTCCTTTGACCAGTATCTGGCCACTTGGAGTGCCTCTGAGGTTGCCGCAAGAAGGTCCTCCATCGTGCATGTGGCAGGGCTCAGGGTGCATTGCAGCAGGTGGTCAGTGGTTTGTTCTTCTCCGCACTCGCATGCCGAGGACCCCACCCTGTAGCCCCATTTCTTAAGACTGACTCTGCATCTCGTGGTGCCAGAGCGCAATCTGTTCAGCGCCTTCCAAGTCGCCCAGTCTTCTGAGTGCCCAGGGGGGAGTCTCTCATCTGGTATCACCCATGAATTGAGGTGCTGGGTTTGGGCCTGCCACTTTTGGACTCTCGCTTGCTGGGGTGTTCCAGCGAGTGTCTCTGTAGTTCTAAGAAAACTATGTCTTGATTTAAGTCGTTGACGTGCTGGCTGATACCCAAACAGGGGATGAGCTGGAGATGTCTCTGCCTTGGTCCTTTCACTATTGGCTGCTACTTCCCGGCGGATGTCAGGTGGTGCGATACCGGCTAAGCAGTGTAATTTCTCCAGTGGTGTGGGTCGCAGACACCCCATGATAATGCGGCATGTCTCATTAAGAGCCACATCCACTGTTTTAGTGTGATGAGATGTGTTCCACACTGGGCATGCATACTCAGCAGCAGAGTAGCATAGCGCAAGGGCAGATGTCTTCACTGTGTCTGGTTGTGATCCCCAGGTTGTGCCAGTCAGCTTTCGTATGATGTTGTTTCTAGCGCCCACTTTTTGTTTGATGTTCAGGCAGTGCATCTTGTAGGTCAGAGCACTGTCCAAAGTGACTCCCAGGTATTTGGGTGCGCTGCAATGCTCCAGTGGGATTCCTTCCCAGGTAATCCTCAGAGCTCGGGATGCTTGTCTGAGTCCCCTGCAAGTTGAGAAGGGAAGAATGTAAATACTGTAAATAAATAAATAAATAAATAAGGTTGAAAGGGACCTCCAAGGGCCATTTAGTATATAAAAAGGTATCTCTGTTGGGATTTCAACCTGCAAACAAGGGAAGGGATTTGCATATTTCTCTCTCTTTTTCCAGTACGAGATGCGAGAAACCTTGTCCCCATGGACCCCAACGGCTTGTCGGACCCCTACGTCAAGCTCAAGCTCATCCCAGACCCCAAGAGTGAGAGCAAGCAGAAGACCAAGACCATCAAATGCTCCTTGAACCCTGAGTGGAACGAGACCTTTAAGTTGTGAGTATGGACAGGGCTCTTGCCTTGCTTCCTTTCCCTCCTATCTGACAATATTGGGTTGAGGGCACCTCCATAGCTTCCACTCTGGATCTTTCATCTAAAGGTAAGGATGGAAACTCCAGGTCTTGATAGATGATTCCTATAGTTGAAAGGGACTCCCAGTCCAATCTCCTTCCACCAGGCAAGAAAAACACAATTCATGTTGCCTGAGGAAAAGTAAACACACAAAACAGCCGTGCTAGGTAGTCATGGGAATTCCTCTTCTTATGTACTCCTTCAGCTGCACAATGAGATGGACTGCCTAAAAGGCAAGCAATTAGATCCGATTTAACCAACACTGTAGAGTGTTGGTCACAGTTAGCAGAGATTTATAACCCAGGATTAGTAATCAGCTGGTTTTTCCTGTAATAGGCAGTAAGCTTTGGAGAGCTTCTGTTCAACCATTTCAAAGCTCCCTGCTTGAGCAGTGATGGTATAATTGTCAGCATAAATGAAACTCTCTGTCTCTTCTGCCAGTGGTTGGTCATTTGTGTAAATGTTAAACATTGATGGAGCAAGTATTCTTCCCAGAGGCAGGCTGTTCTTCTGTTTTCACCATCTACTTCTCTGACCCTAGAACTCAACAAAAAAGCTCCTGTTTTGTAGCACATTTCCTATGAAGCAGGTGAGGTGGTAGTCCTTTGTGATATTATACATATTTCTCAGGAGGAGGTGATGATTTACAGTATCATATGCTGCTGACACGTCTATGAAGACAGCTCCATAACAACAACAACTACTACTACTACTACTACTACTACTACTCTTTTGGCACTGCCAACTCTTCAGAAATCCCTTTTCACAGCTGGAAAGTGTTGGATATGATTTCCACCATTTCTCTTTCTTTGGAGGATTGATGCATTTGTGCAATGTATAGGTGTATCATTTGCTATCCGTTCACTGTGCAGAAGCACTAAATGGATCAAAGTAAGTAGCAGGTTGAGGTTCTTTGTCTTTTAGCTGTGGTTTCATCTCTCTCTTTCTCCTTCCAAAGCTGCGAATGAATGTTTTGCAGTTTCTGTTGATCAAAGCTATGAGTTTCAAACAGTGACAACAAGGCTGCCAAGCCATGGGGCATCAGTCGCAAAAGTGCCTCGCTTCCTTCCTTCTGGAGCCATTGATGGATCAAATGCCCAAGTGAAGTGCAGGGAGGTTTTCACGCTGCTCATGCTATAAAAACCAACAATGCCGCTGCTCAACAACCTCTTTTCTCCATTATCCCTTTCCTTTCTTCCTGCAGCCAGCTGAAAGAGTCGGACAAGGACCGTCGTTTGTCGGTGGAGATCTGGGACTGGGATCTGACCAGCAGGAATGACTTCATGGGGTCTCTCTCCTTTGGGATTTCAGAGCTGCAAAAGACCAGAGTGGACGGTTGGTAAGGGAGGCAGAGAGGATTGTGATGTATAAAGTTAGAAAAGACATTACTCCAAAAACTTCTTAACTACATAAAAAGATAAAACCAGGACTAATTATATAATTAACTAATTAACATCAGACATCTTGCCTCTCTCCAGGCTCACAGAGGAGAACACAAATGGAGGACTGGGGCTTGCTATATACTCAGATACTTTGTATAGAAATAAGTATGGATCAGAGTAGAAAACAGAATGACAGAGTGGCCAATGAGGAAGGGCTTATCACTGCCAGAACTCACTCATCTGCCTATCTCGGTCCTTAATGAGGACTACAAGCTTGTGCAGACTGTGGTTGCGATCCCAAACAAAGATGGCAGATGAGGTTTAAAGAAAGACAGTTCTATTGGGTGCATCTACGCTGTAGACCGGATGCAGTTTGACCTCACTTAACTGCCAAAGCTCAATGCTGCAGAATCTTGGGAGTAGTAGTTTGGTAGAAGACTCAAGACCTTGTAAAAAATATAACTCCTCATACCATTGCATCATGATAGTTAGAGGAGTCCCAAGGCCTTGTAAACTCCCAACATCCCTAGCGTTGAGCCAGGGTTGTCAAAGTGGAATCAAACTGACTTTGTTCTGCAGTGCAGATGCACCCAAGGACTGCTCCAATGCAAAAGTTATATGTTTCCATTGGTAATGGAAAACCCTATCGAAATGAAGGACCAAACCGTCCCCTTTCCTCCCCAAATGGAAACGAGAGCTGCCTTCCTTCTCTGCTTTGCTGGGGACATTAGAGCCCATTAAGCAGCGTGTAAAATATGGTAAACAGTTCCTCAGTGCATGTTTTTTATAAAAAATAAAGAACTCAGTTAAGTGGAGATCTAAGTAATTTTCCTTGTCAGAGCATTGGGCTGAAGCACACTCTTTGGGGAGGAGGGAAGGCACTTTCATCTCCAGAGAGCAAAAGCAGAGCAAACAGATTGGACTGCATTGGGAGGCAGAGGAAGCTAGAAAGTGACCCCCCTCCCTGTTTCCATCCCAAATTATGCAAATTGAGGCTTCATTTGTTCCTTTGCCATCATCATATCCCTGCCATGGATCAGCAGCTCCCATTGACAGAACTGGAGCTTTCGCCTGAGGCTAAAGGCACCGCTGCCTTTCCTCCCAATGGCAGTTTCATATAAACGACTGGGATTATTTGTTGTTTTATTTTGGTTCTGCCAAATTCACATGGCTCTTCCAATGTGGGTGTACTACAGCTCCCACCATCCTGCGTCACTTATCTCCCCCTAAACCTGAACAATATTTAAAGTTGGTCATGAGGAATATGTGGGCCAAGTTTAGTTCAGATCCATCTCCTGTGGGAATCACAGGGCTCTTTGCGGGTGAACTACAATTCTCATCATTCTGGGTCAGTCCCTTCCCCATCAAACCCCTCCAGTTTTTTCTGTTGGTCATGTTGAGTATGTCTGCCATTTTGGTCTGGATCTGTCATCAGCACTCTCTGAATGTGGGTGAACTCCAACTCCCATCATCCTGGGTCACACACACACCCAAATCCCACTAGCATTCAATATTGATTATATTGAGCATGTCTGCCAAGTTTGGCCTAGATCCATTGTCAGTTGGGCTCACAGTGCTCTCTGGATGTGGGTAAATGGCAACTCCCATCATCCTGGGTCAGTTACCTACCAAACCCCTTCAGTATTTTCTGTTGGTAATGTTGACTATGTGTGACATGTTTGGTCTGGATCTATCATCAGTGCTCTCTGAACATGGTGAACTACAACACTCATAATTCTTGGTCAGTTCCTTCCAAATCCCACCAGTATTTAATGTTGATTATTTATTTATTTATTTACAGTGTTTATATCCCATCCTTCTCACCGCAAAGGGGACTCAGGGTGGCTTTCAACTTTCATGTTGATTATGGTGGGCATGTTTGCTAAGTTTGGTCCAGGTCCATTGTTAGTTGGGTTCACGGTGCTCTCCGAGTCTACAACAACTCCCATCATCCTAGGTCAATTCCCCATCAAACCCCTCCAGTATTTTCTGTACATCATGTTGAACATGTGTGCCATGTTTGGTTCAGATCCATTGACAACTTGGGCTCTGTTCAGAGAAGCGAGGGGCATCTTGATGTGGTACAAAGTGTGCCCGCTGATTGACTCCTGTCATCATCTCTTTAAAGTGTATTGTCTGACTAAGATCCCCTTGTGCCCCTTGACTTCTCCCCCTTGGCTCCAGGTTTAAGCTCTTGAGCCAGGAAGAAGGCGAGTACTTCAATGTCCCTGTCCCTCCAGAAGGCGAAGAAGGCAACGAAGAGCTCCGACAGAAGTTTGAGGTGAGCCAAAGGATTATCCTTTCCATGGCCAACATGGGGGTCCTCATAACTAGTAATAAGGGGAGGGAGTTGAGAACCAGCATGGGTTGCCTCCTGATATCCAGTATCCAGACATGAGAAGGGTCCAGTGGAAATGTATGAGGCTCACCAAGTCTCCTTGATGGCCAACACAAGATGGTCATCTCTCGAAAGGATGAACCCAGATGATTTTCCATCTAGTAATCAAAGGAGATCAGTGGATACACAAAGCCCTCCTCCATTAGGAGTTCAAGTTATAGATTCCTTTTCATTTAAGGTTCTTCTCCATGATGGTCATCTCTCGAAAGGGTGAGCCCAGATGGTGGTCCTACATCCAGTGGCTAAGGTGAACCATTACGTAAAGATTGGTGTCCATCTGGAAAAGGACCTTCTGAGCACACAAAGCTCTTCTCCATTAGGAGGCAAAGTCATGAAATCCTGCCCAGTTAAGGTTCTTTCCATTGGGTCAAGAACCCTGATCAAACTGGGTGGGTATCTATGTGAAGATGGAGCTTTCCTGCACATGGTGAATGCTTTCCCATGTATGTACTCCGCCAGAACCACCATCTCTCCAAATGGCACGCTTTCCATTGGCTAAAGTGGACCAATCGTGAGAATGGGTTTCTATCTGGAGAAGGACCTCTTTAGGCCACAAAGTTCTCCTCCGTTGGGAGGTCAAGTTGTGAGGTCCTATCCAATTGAGGTTCTTCTCCATTGGTCAAGAATTCTGGTCAGGGTGGGTGGATATCTATGTGAAGATGGATCCTTTATGCACATAGAGTATGTTCTTCCATGGATATGGTTCATCAGAACGCACACTGAAGGGATTTCCTGTGAGACAGAAACATGAGGTCCTGTATATTTGAGGTTCTTCTTCATCCGGTGGGTGTCAAGATGGGTGTCCAGGTGGTCCAAGCAGGTGATTGGGCCATTTTTATATGAAAGACTGAAGGCTTTGGGGACAACCCACCTTTCTGCTTTGCAGATGCAGCTGCATGGCTGAGCAATCGGCCTCTTCTTATTTTTTCCTCTTAATGGAATTTCATGCCAGGCTGAGCACAGCGCTGGCTCTGACAATGTGGCGACCCCCAGAAATTAAAAGGCATAAATTATGTGAGATCGCTATCTGCCTTTGCAATGCCTGCTGTCGGACAAATTGCACTCCAATAAATTAAGACCCGCACAAGCAGGAGGTGGTTTTGCAATTCTTTTGCCATTGGAAAGAGCATTGAAAATCCAACCCAAATAGAAAAAGTGCAGAATCCAAAGGGCCACTTTTGAAGTCTGGGGGAACCAGATAACTTTATGTCCTTGCATGCCCATTTTTCCCTTTCTAAATTGCCTATTGGTTATTTGGAGAATAAAATGGAACGTGCATGGATATAAAGCGGTGACTTGCACTTTTCTACAATCTCCCCTTTTTATTTTAGAGAGCCAGGTTTGGCCCCGGAGCAAAGGCCTCGGAGGAGCGGACCCCGAACGCCATCTCCAAATTCGACAACAACAATGGCGCCCACGACCGCATAAAGCTCTCTGACTTCAGCTTCCTGATGGTCCTGGGCAAAGGCAGCTTCGGAAAGGCAAACGAAAGAGACTATTTACACTCACCTAAAAGTGTTGCCGTTGCCTTTGTATATGTTTGCCTTTGGATACAATGGCTCAGTGGTTTTCTTTCCAAAAAAAGCAGCGCATAATTTTAGCAATTTTTCTCGCACTATAGAGAAAAGACTTTTTGAAATCTTAAACATATTCAATGCATGTAGTTTTTGACACTGAAAGCAATATTTTGCACTGAAAGCAAATTTGTGTTTCCTATGTAGAAATCCTTGCAAAAAATCTGTATGTGCATTTTTGGTATGACTTCCATTGACTCTGAAGTGAACCTATCTCATCAGTGCAGAATCTTTCTTGTCCAACCGTCAAGAAACACATTTCCCAATCATTTTCAGGCACGGAGTGAATCTATATTGTTGAATTAATGCGATTTGACATCACTTTTAACAGCCATGGTTCAGTACTATGGAACCCTGGGAGTTGAAGTTTTGCAAGGTCTTTTGCCTTCTCTGCCAAAGGATGGTAAACTCCCAGGATTCCATAGCATTGAACCATGGTGGTTAAAGTAGTGGCAAACTCTGTTGATTCTATTATGTAGACACACCCATGGACACTTTTAATACCTGGACTACAAAAAGGAGCTGTGAACACAGTCCAAGAAGGGAGGGTTTTGAAACTAGAGACTCAACAGATATGACTAATGATGAGCAAACAGTTCTCAAGTGGATCTGGAAACATAGGGTACATCTAAACTGTAGAATTAACTCAGTTTGGCACCACTAATTCCCATGACTCCATGCAGTGGCTTGGTGAAGCTCCAGCACTCTTAAGGAATCTTGTAAAATTACAACTCCCATGAGCCATGGCAGTTAAACTGGTGTCAAACCACATTCATTCCACAGTCTAGATGCACTCCTAGAGACCATTCTTGGACAATATTCTGGGTCGTTTTCAGGCTCCATATGGAGGGGATGTTGAATCCATTCTAGGTTTTAATTTGACTTTTTCTAAGATGAAGACCCTCAAAAATAAGTTCAGTGCCAAGGAGAACTGCTTTAAAATTCAGATTTACTGCCTCGTTGGCATGGAAGTGACCACCCATCTCTGTGGATCCCATATTTTATTTCCAAAAACAGCATAATTTGGAACAGACTTCAGTAGAGAACCTGAATGGTGCCAGGTTCTGCTGCCAGGTTCTGGCAGGTTTCCTTCCACCTGCAAGAATATTTTAGTCCTGGAAGCCAAAGCCAAAACCCCTGGGGCCTCACCTGGCGAAAAGCAATCCCTGGCATTTGTCTTCAGGCCCCTCTAATTCCAAATTGACACAAAGGCACACAGCAATAACAAACAACCCCACTTTCCAACATGTTGTTGCATCTGTTTTTCCAATTACGTGCCTCTTTTTTCCATTTGCATTTTAAAAGAGGCACATTGTTCTATGCATAGTTTACCAGCCAGTGACACAAATTTGCAAATCAAAGTGTGCGCTTCCTCGAAACAAATCTCCAGGGTGCAAAAGGAAAACTTGCATGGCATATGTGGAAGCCAAGAAAATTTGCTTTCCACTCCTCGTTCCTGGGATCTCGCATGGGCTGAGGAAAAGAGTGGATCTCAGAACCATGGATGCCTGTTGAGGGGCAAACAGAATAGAGGGGGATGGATGGCTTCCTTGCCAAACGTGACTCGCTTTGTCCTGGCTGCCATCCTGAACCACTCCTCAGCAAGACACTGGGCCAAGCGTCTTAGATCCAGAAATGCTTCCAGGCATTGCAGCAAAAGGTGCCCCCAAATTTATCAGTTTTGCTTTGATAGATAGACAGATAGACAGACAGACAGACTTTTAGCTTCAATACCTGAAAACTTTTTCTGATCTTTGGAAAGCTTCAGTATAGATTTAGATACACTGAAAGAGAGAGGGAAGGAGGGAAAGAGGGAGGGAGGTAAAGAGGGAGGGAGGGAGGGAGGGAGAAAGATTGAAAGAGAGAGATTTGGAGACATCTTTTGCTTCAACACCTGAAAACATTTCCTCATCTTTAGAAAGCTTCAATATAGACAACTTTTGCTTCAACACTTGAACATTTTTCTTGGTCTTTGGTAAGCTTCAATATAGATTTATATACACTGAGAGAGGGGGGAGAGAGGGAGAGAGAAAGAAAGAAAGAAAGAAAGAAAGAAAGAAAGAAAGAAAGATGGAAAGAAAAAGGAAGGAAGATTTGGAGAAACCTTTTGTTTTGACACCTGGAAACTTTTCCTGGTCTTTGAAAATCATAGCTATAGTTTTAGAGTGAGAGAAAGAAGGAAAGAAAAGGAAGAATGGGAGGGAGGGATAGAGGAAGGAAGGAAGGAAGGTAGGAAGGAAGGAAGGAAGGAAGGAAGGAAGGAAGGAAGGAGATCTGGAGGCACCTTTTGCTTCAACACCTGAAAACATTTCCTGTTCTTTGGAAAGCCTCAGTAAGATTTCTATACACAGACGGAGGGAGGGGGAGAGAGAAAGAAAGATAGAAAGATAGAAAGAGAAAGATTTGGAGACTCATTTTGTTTCAACACCTGAAAACATTTCCCGGTCTTTGGAAAGCTTCAGTATAGATTTATATGCACACAGAGAGGTAGGGAAGGAGGAAGAAAGAAAGAAAGACAGACAGAAAGACAGAAAAAGGAAGATTTGGAGACACCTTTTGTTTTGACACTTGGAAATATTTCCTGGTCTTTGAAAATCTTAGCTATAGCTATAGTTTTAGAGTGAGTGGGAGAAAGAAGGAAAGGTAGTATGGGAGGGATAGAGAAAGGAAGGAATGAAAGAAAGAAGGACGATCTGGAGGCACCTTTTGCTTCTACACCCGGAAATGTTCCCTAGCTTCATACATATAGAAAGATAAATAGAAAGAAATAAAAACTGGTCAATTTGGAGACACTTTTTGCTTCAACAACTGTAAACATTCCCAGATGATTGAGATTCTGATCTGTCCAAAGACTGCAAAAGCAACAAGGTCTCCATTGGCCCTTTTGTTGCCCTGTTTACAAAGCCAAAGCCGGAGTGGGTGGACTGCAAGTTGTTTTGTGCAGCTGTGCCTTTTGCCTGGCAGAACGGAAAAGGGCTGCTGCGGGCAGGATTTGAGTCGGAAATTGAGGTATAAATTGGTGCTTTCCCTCCCAAGAGCTCCCTGGCTCTAACCCATGTGAGAACACAAGGGGAGGGGAACACAGTGGTGATGAATAGAAAATATGTATAAGCATAAAAATATCCGTAGATGCCAAAAGTTAATGTCTGGTAGAGTGTGATGAATATTATGCATCTGCTGTCAAAGGCATCTGATGTATAACAAATCTATTGAATTATGATAAAATAAATATAAAAAGAGAGAGAGAACATAAGGGGAACAAGTTGACTTTTCGAATATGTTGGTTTTTGGAGTGCAAAGCGAGTCAGCCAGAGGTGGGGGCCACCGTGTTTATTTCAGGATTAACACACCCCCACCCCCACCCCGATGATTGAAGCCGTGGAGCGTCTTAATTGGCAAGGCGGCGGCGTTGGCGTGCCTTGATTAACTAGGCTGGCTCCAGCTCAGCGGAGTCAAGAAACCCATCCGCAGCAGAGTCAAGAAACCCATCCCCATCTTCAGAGGGGAGTTATCCCTGTAAGAAAGGAGCAGTGGGAGCACAATAACGGAGCACCATGTTTGCTCAGATATGTGCAGTTGAATGGAACCCAAGAACATTTCCCCAAATTGCAGCTCCATATTCTGAGCTTTCATGGGCCATTTCATGGAACCACAGAATTGGGACCCCCAAAGGCCATCCAGTTCAACCCCATCATACCAGGCAGAAATACACAATCCACACCCTCCCAACAGATGACCATCCTGCCTCGGTTTTAAGGACCTCCTTAAACAGAGAATGCTTCACCATCCATTTCATCTTGAATGTTTCCATCTTGAAGATTCATAGAATCCTAGATTCTTATAGTTGGAATGGACTCTCAAAAGCCATCCAGTCCAACCCCCTCTGACAGGCAGGAAAACACTACCCGATCCCTCCCGATAGATGTCCATCCAGCCTCTTTTTTCAAAACCTCCAGAGAAGGAGATGCCAACAGACTCCGAGACTGCTTTGGTGGAATCTCTTTTCCTGCCATTTGAATCCGTTGTTCCATTGAGGCCTAGCTTCTTGAGCCTGTTCCTCAAGGGTTTTTTTTCCAGATGTTAAAACAAGGCTCGTGTGTCTTCTCTTAACGTTCTCTTCTCCAAGCTAAATATATCAAGCTCCGTAAACTGCTTCTCAAAGCAATCCACAGTTTCCAAATGTTTGACCATTTTGGTGGCCCTTCTCTGGCCACCTTGCATCTTGTCCATCTCTGTCTTGCATTGTTTTGCCCAGAACTAGACACAGGTTTGCTATTCTAGGTGAGGTCTAACCTAAGCAGGATAGCCACACTTTAATTCATGTGCCAAACGAGCAGCATAAAAAGCATTTTTACATCCAAAAATGAGGCCGAGAGGCATTCAACTCCAGGCCGGATTTCACTACTGGTGCCATTATGCACCTTAGGAAGCATAAGCTTGATGTTGAGTGCAATGGTGGCTTAGTTTTGGCTTTGTTCAACCTGGAGCCCTTTAAGCCTGAATGGCTCAAGGCACTCTAAGTGGCACCTGCAGCCTTCTCACCTGTTGGGCCTCTGTTTTCCCTCTTCCTGTAGGTGATGCTCTCAGAGAGGAAAGGCACAGACGAGCTCTATGCTGTGAAGATCCTCAAGAAGGACGTGGTCATCCAGGACGATGACGTGGAGTGCACCATGGTGGAGAAGCGGGTCCTGGCGCTGGCCGGCAAGCCCCCCTTCCTGACCCAGCTCCACTCCTGCTTTCAGACCATGGTGAGGCCCCTTCTGGCCCAATATAGGGACCTAAAGCATTGGCCTTAGTGTCTCTATAGAATAAACCCCATGCCTTGTAGTAGACATTGGACCCCAGGTATTGAGATGGTTTGTCGGGGACTGCTATATCAATGGAATGGTGAATCTGCTCTGGGTTTTATTCCAAAATTATCACCACTATCGAAGGTACACAATCTGCCTCTCAGCAAAAGCATTTAGGTCAATGGGGCAATGAAACCTGGCTTCAAAAAAGCGATCCTGGGTGTTTGTCCTTTACAATTCAGCTCCACAGAGAAAGATGCATAAAGGATATGGGCTGCTTGGGAACTATAGATATTTAAGGGGAGAAAGGACCAGAAGAGGCCTCCTCTGTTGAAAGCTTTTACAGGCCAACATAAGGGCATCCCTTGGCAGAGAGTTCCACAGACTCTCATAGTTTTGCATCATATTGTTTTCTCACCCACTAGCTGAAAATTGCACACAAATCAAAACAAAACTCGTATGTTGTTGTACTACAAATCCCATCTGCTCCTATCCAATATGGAGGACCTTTGGGAGTTGTAGCACAAGGATACTTTGACATAAGTGCCTTTTTTGCCAGATTATCTTTCTTGGATAGCAGTGATAATGTTTGGACTAAAACCCGCAGCGGATCTACCGCCCCACTGACATGGAAGCTCCTTGCAGACCCCTGAAATATCAGTGCCAGGTTCCTTGGGTGTCTCCTTTGCAAAACATGGAGATCTTGCACTGTGGTAGAGCTCTTTTAAAGGGCCAGGTTGCATTATTTTTGAATTCCTCGCTCCGAATGAATGCAACTGAGGCCCTCTTGCAAATGGAGCAGCCATTGGGGTCCCAAGGGGCATGCATTTGTGCTCAATGGAACCTCCTTCCTATCTTGTGAAGTGTGTTGGCAGAGGATTAGCTGTCCTGTGACTTAGCACTAATCGCACGGAGGACGCAATAATCGTAAAAATGTGCAGCAGAGGGTATTGACGCATGCTCGGCTTGGAGAAGCGCTGCCTGCGATTTTCCATTTTGCAGCGGGCAAGGAAAATCTCCCATCTCAAAGAGGAGAGAGAGAGAGAGAATTAACTGGAGGCCCAGGTGTGTTCAGCTTCGCTCCGTGACCCCAATGAAGGAGAGCGGATTAAGTGTCTCCTTCGGGTCCCCTTCCACACAGGAAACACAAATATAAGAGGTGACGCAATTGCCCTAACTTTCATGGGGAGTTTGGCTCCATCTGCATGGAATTTCTGCATCCTAGGGATAATCTTAACAATGGGAAGGAGAGAGGACCCTGGAGATCTCTTTTAGGGCCTGCGTTAAAGCCTGTCGCGGACTCACCGTTCTGTTGAAACGGATGGCGCCAGACTTTACAATCAAAATGCACAAAAGCCCATGCAAAAATTAACCTGTTGTCTGCAAAAACCCATGTAGAATCGGATCTGTCCCTCTTAAAGATGCTACTCCAAATCTTGGAGAACAATGTATATTTGAAAATAAAGGACAATTCCCCGTCATTTTGGATAGTTTAATCCACAACTGTTTGTGCTCAGCTGCAGTTTTATTACAGCAAAACGTACCTGGAATTATTATTCTTATGTTTATTTGTATTGAAGTCAACATCAAGCAACGCAGTGGCATTTCCATCACATTAAGTAATGCTTAGACTTTTGTAGCATTTTTTAATGTTGTGAACTGTTTTGAGTCTCAATCAAAGAGATAAAAGCAGGATATCATTGTCAGGAGGAGAAGGGAAATAAAGGAAAGAAGACGGGGAGGGGAGGAGGGAAAATGAGGGAAAGAAAAGAAAGAAGGAGAAATGAAAGGAGAAAGAAGGGAGAGAGGAAAGAAAGAAAGAAAAGGAGTGAAGGAATAAAAAGGAAGGGAGAGGGGGAAATAAAAAGGGAGGGAGAGGAGGCAGGAAGAAAAGAGGCAAAAAGGAGAAAGGAAGGAAAGAAGAAGGATGGGTTGGAGGGAGAAGAAAGAAAAAGGGGTGGAGGAAGGAAAGAGAAGAGAAAAGGGAAATAAAGGAAAGAAGATGGGGAGGGAGGGAAAAATGAGGGAGAGAAAAGAAAGAAGGAGAAAGGAAAGGAGAAAGAAGGGAGAGAGCAAAGAAAGAAAAAGGAGGGAAGGAATGAAAATGAAGGAAGGGAGAGGGGCAATTAAAAAGGGAGGGAGATGAGGGAGGAAGGAAAGAGGTGAAAAAGAGAAAGGAAGGAAAGAAGAAGGATGGGTGGGAGGGAGGAGAAAAAAAAAGGGGGAGGAAGGAAAGAGAAGAAGGGAAATAAAGGAAAAGGAGAAGGAAGGAAGAATGGGATAGAGAAAGAAAGAAAGAGGAAAAGGGGTGAGAGAAGAGTAGGAAAAAAAGAGAAAGAAGGGATGAAAGCACAAGGCAGCCAGGAATATAAGATAGTGATGATGATGTTGATGATACTTGTAGTATTTTTACAATGTTTGTGTATTTTAATTACTCTGTCATCTGCCTTGAGCCATGAGGAGGGGCAGGTGAAAAATAAAGTTGTTGTTGTTGTTGTTGTTGTTGTTGTTGTTGTTGTGTTATTTCCATTCAAAACCAGACCTGCACAACTATCTCCTTGCAATGTTGCAATTCTTTGTGTCTCTCTCTTCTGTCATTCCCTCCTTTAGGATCGCTTGTATTTTGTGATGGAGTATGTGAACGGCGGGGACCTTATGTACCAGATCCAGCAGGTTGGGCGGTTCAAGGAGCCCCATGCCGTGTAAGTGCTTCCCCTGCCCTTCCCGATCTCTCCTAAGGGACCCCCAGGGAAGGAGGCATGGGGAACATGGCTTGGCAGCCCTCGTTTTTCCTCCCTTTGGGTTCCTTTCCCTTATAATCAGACCCTGGAGTGCCTCGCTGTAATGAATTCCTCGATCAGCCTACTTTCTCCTTTCCCCCAAATCTTTTAATTCCAGGTTCTACGCCGCAGAGATTGCCATTGGGTTGTTCTTCTTGCACAGCAAAGGAATAATTTATCGGTAAGTGGCTCCTTTCCACCGCTCCAGGCAGCATCAACATAAAATAAGTAAATAAGTAAACAACAAGTAAATAAAACACGGAAAGTAATGTGGTGGTTTTTTTCAAAGGCTCGGGGATGTCAGTGCCAACATCCCACATCAAGCAGATAGATTTGTTATCTGTCTTCACGGTGAGTCTTTCAAGCAGCCATTGCAAAAACCCAGAATTAGTCCAAAGGAAACAGAATCCGAATCACTAACTGATGCAGATATTTAGTTGGCAAAAAACAACTGTATTTGGGAACATTTTAGGATGATTTCCCTCCACCTAAAATCTCCCAAACAGCCTGGACTCAGGCCTATGCAAGTCCAAGATGCCTCTGTATTGTAGAATCAGGGCAGTTTGGCTCCACTTTAACTGCCATGGCTCAATGCTATGGGATCCTGAGAGTTGTAGTTTGCAGAGGTAAACCTGGACCGAAAAGGCCTTGTAAAGCTGCAACTCCCAGGATCCCATAGGAGTTACAGCAGTGCCAAACTGCATTCATTCTACAGTGTCGATGCACCCAGAGTGCATCTACAGTGTCGATGCACCTTGTTAAACTACAAATCCCAGGATCCCATCTCATTAAGCTATGGCTGTTGTTGTTGTTGTTGCTGTTGCTGCTGCTGCTGCTATTTATAAACCACTTTATATCTCCCAAAGGAGATTCAGTATAGATGCACCCAGAAGAAACTCAAGATCTTGGTAAACTACAAATCCCAGGATCCCATTGCATTGAGTTGTGGATAGATTGGGATCAAACTGCATTCATTCTACAGTGCAAATGCACGAAGAGAAGGGTCAGCTTTGGAACACTACAAATCCCATGATTCTACAGCATGGGGTCAGACTGCATTCCTTTGCCAGAAAGGTCCTGATCTGCCTAACTGACCTTCTGGTGAAATTTGAACTCAGGACACATTTAAAAATGTATCAATTGCTAGTTGCCATAGATGGCTATTTATACGATATTCTTCTCCTTCTCTCTGTGTTTTAAACCCTGCAGCGACCTGAAGTTGGACAACGTGATGCTGGACTCCGAAGGGCACATCAAGATCGCCGACTTTGGCATGTGCAAGGAGAACATCTGGGACGGGGTCACCACCAAGACCTTCTGCGGCACTCCGGACTACATTGCACCCGAGGTCAGAGAGAGAGAGAGAGATGTATATACACACACACACACACAACACACACATGCACAAATCCCTTTGGCTTCTGCTTTTACCCCAAACTTTTGGGGTGAGTAGACTGCCCAACCTCCCAGACTACAAAAGTTTGGATATCTGAATGTTGTGGGAACATAGAGGTGGAAGGGATCCACAAAGTCCATCTAGTCCAACCCTCCCCCAAATAGAGAGCTGACAAAAAAATGTCCCTCTTGGAATTACAACTTCCAGGATCCCATCACATTGAGCCATGGCAGTTAAAGTGGAGTCAAACTCTTTTTATGGAATCTTGGGGGAGGATGACAGGGAATAACAACAACAACAACATCCACAACAACAACAAATATAATTGTATTACCCACTTGATGACAATAATAATAATAACTTTTATTACTCAATAATTACTCAATAATAATAATAACTTTTATTACTTATTACTATTATGATAGTAATTAATATTATCATAATAATATTAATAATAATAATAATAATAATAATTTATTACACAAATGATGATGATAAGTATTTTTATTACTCTCATGATCATGATAATACATAATAATAATAATAATAATGTATTATCATGATCATGTGGGTAATACTAATAATTTATTACACAAATGATGATAATGATAAGTATTTTTATTACCCACGTGATCATGATAATACATTATTATTATTATTATTATTATTATTATTATTATTATGTGGTAATACAGATATAATCATATAGGTAATAAAATACATATTATTATCATTATCATCATAATGTGGGTAATAAATTATTATTATTATCATTATTATTATTTGAAACACAACAGGATGCGTGCACACTACACAGCAAACAAGATCACTATACTGGCTGTTGTACTGGATCACATGTTGGACACTTCTCAAATGTCTAGGACTGTGTGATGTATCGGTGAGTAATGTGTGCAGATCAGAGTAGGGTGGCTTTTTGCAGCTGACAGATGGTAATTTTGTCAGTGCCAATTGTGTTTAAGTGCAGGCCAAGGTGTTTAGGCACTGCACCCAGTGTGCCAGAGTCTTTGCAGTTTGATCTTTAAAGCTTCATATCGTGTCAGCTTTTCCAGTTGTTTCTTTTCAATCCTGCTATATCTACTTACCCCAAGAGTTTGGGGGAAAGCAAAAGCCAAAGGGATTATTATTATTATTATTATTATTATTATTATTATTATTATTTGAATAATACAATATTATTCTTCACATGTTCATGATAATAATACAATAGCTCACATTATTATTATTGTTTTATTATCCACATGATGATGATGCAAAATATTTTTATAATCCACATGATGATGATAATATTTCCTGCCTCTCCTTGTGGCTCGAGATACAACAGTACAATAAAGCAGTGATAGGAAACCTTACCAGGCCAATTAGATTAGACATAGATGATCAAGACACTGTTTTAAACAGTGTATTTTAATATCGAGACAATTTTTAAAAAAATGTTTATGAATGTTTGCCATATACATGCTGTGCTCCACCCTGAGTCCCCTTCGGGGTGAGAAGGGTGGAATATAAATCTATATAAATAAAAATGTAATGCTTGTTTGTGGGATTAACAGAACTCAAAAACCAGGGGAATTGACACCAAATTTGGACAGCATACACCTAACAACCCAATGTATGTCCTTCACTAAAAAAAAAAATTAGTTTGTCATTTGGGAGTTGTAATTGCTGGGATTTATAGTTCACCTAAAATAAAAGAGCATGCTGAACTCCACCAACGATGGAGTTGAACCAAACTTGGCACACAAGACTCCCATGACCAACAGAAAACACTAGAAGGGCTTAGTGGGCATTGACCTTGAGTTTGGAAGTTGTAGTTTACCTACATCCGGAGAGCACTGTGGATTCAAACAATGATGGATCTGGACCAAACTTGGCATGAATATTCCATATGCCCAAATATGGACACAGATGGAATTTGGGGAAAACAGACCTTGACATTTGGGAGTTGTAGTTAGTGAAATTTATAGTTCACCTACAGTCAAAGAGTATGCTGAACCCCACAAACAATAGAATTGGGGCAAACTTTCCACACAGAACCCACATGACCAACAGAAAGTACTTAAGGCCATCCAACTCCTTTCACGAGGGTGAGAAAGCGTAATTAAAGCCCTCCTGACAAAGAGCCTTCCAGCCATAGATATAGATAGATAGATATGATTCACACACAGAAAGATATAGTATCATAGATTTGAAAGGGATCCCTAAAGAAGGACAATGATACGTTGCATATTCCAGAGTAGGCAAACCACATCAACACTGACAAAGAAACAGCAAGAAATACTGTTTACCCACAAGCATCGAGACATTACATAGATTAGAAACCAACACTTTCTTATTACTTTATTTTCCAGATCACCAGACTGGGCCACAGCAAGGCGGGGCAGGGGACGGCTAGTGCTATAAATAAATAAATAAATAAATAAATAACAGGATTAAAACAGAGCAATCAACACACAATGCATGTTATAATACATACAACAACATGCACAGAAGGGCACACCAATAGAGTGCAGCTTGGAATTCACAAGTTACAATTCTCGAATCCTAGTGAAACTGCAACTAATAAGATCCCACCCATTGTTAAAGTGGTGCCCAGCAGCATGCCTTATTTCAGAGCAGCATTGCCTTCCCTTGAGGCTGTGTGACTTGCTCCTTCAGTGGCTGAGTGCAGGATTTGAACCCTGCTCCTCAACCACGCTGACCTTTTCCTGCTGCTCTCTTGCCATCCTTCCAAAATGAATATCAGCCCCTGGCAGCACCTTCCCCTCCCTGGCTGCCTGCAAATGCCGAACCGTTTTGCGTGCTCCTCCTTCTCGGAGGGAGACATTTAAGTACTGGCCCTAATGTGCCTTGCTTTCCCTCGTTCTGCCAAGATTATTAATGCGGGAAACCTGCCATGATGGATGCGCTCTCAGAGCTGGAAAAATGCCCAGTTGCCTTTCTCTCCTGCGCCAAGAAACCCATTGTGTTCCATTCAATCCCTTGCAACAAAACGGGCATCTGCCTTGAATGCTGGTTCGTTCCCAGTGCTATGCGATACCAGGAGTTGGAGTTTGCACTCTTTGGCAAAGGAGGCCCGAGGCCTTGCAGAGTTGCAGCTCCTAGGATTCTATAACATTGAGCTAATTAAAGTGGTATCGAACCGTGTTAATTCGACAGTGTAGATGAGATTGCAGACAAGAAGGGCATGGTGCACTTTTGGAGACACTCAAAACCCACTTTCTGGACCCTAAAATACCCCATATTTGGACAAATCTGGCACAGTTTTGCAGCAATGTTTGCCCCTAGATTGATCCAGGAAGCCAAAATGCATGCAGGGATGTAATAATAATAATCGTGTCTTCCCAACAGGAAAGGGACACACAAAAGCAGCAACAAATCAGGTCAAGTATTGTAGGATAAATCTAGTTTTCAGGGAAGGGGAAGAAGTCAACCATAAGGCAAGGAAATGTGTTTTTTCGGGGCTTTTTGCTCAGAGCCCAAGGCATCGCCATCTGTTCCTTAATGCAAAACCATTACGCAGTTTATTCATCCTAATTAGGGATTTCTGTTTGGGGGAAGATTAATATATATTCAGACATAAATGCAAATGCAACTGCAGTAAAGCAGAGGCTCTGTCAATGCTGTGAGATCCTGGGAGTGAAGCAACTTTGGCAGCAAAAGACCTTGTAAAACTACAACTCTCAGGATCCCACAGCCTTGTGCCACAGCGGTTCAAGCGGGGTCAAATTGCAACAACTCTCCAACGAAGATGCACCTTAGAAACAATCCAGGGTAACAGCCAGATCTTGGAGTTTGGACATTGAAATGCAACCTGTTACTTCTAACTAGTGCATGCTTGCAGTCATAATATTAATGCATAGTGTTGGGAACTAACCCTTTCAATAGAAGGCAGTGTGTTGCTTCTTCACTGGTGCATTTCTGGAGTATTAATATTAATGCATAGAAAGCAATGTGTAACTTCCTAACTTATGCATTTCTGGAGTAATAATATTAATGCACAGAGGCAGCCTATTCTGACTGATGCATTCCTGGAGTACTAATATTAATGCATAGAAAGCAATGTGTTGTTTCTTAACTGGTGCATTTCTGGAATGATTATATTAAAGCATAGAAGGCAATGTTTTACATCTAAGTGATGCATTTAATATAAGTGCAACAATAATATTAATGCATGGAGCAATGGGACTGGACACCCCTTTCCCCACAACAACAACAACAACAACAACAACAACAACAACATGGCTCCTTGATGCCCACCCTGGCCCACTCCTGTACCACTCCTTCCAAACTGAGCTACAGATCTCTCTGTGTGCCTTTCCTCTTTTGCCTCCTGCTTCCTCATCCTGCTCTCCTTTGGCGCAACTCACCTTGTGTCTCTTGCAGATAATCGCTTATCAGCCCTATGGGAAATCAGTGGATTGGTGGGCCTTTGGCGTCCTGCTCTATGAAATGCTGGCTGGGCAGGTAACTAAAACGGCTTTTTGTGAAGTTCGCCTTGGGTTTTTTGGGGGCTGGGAGAGAGGGTTTTGCATGGATTTTGCTGGTGGCATGTAGGGCAGACAGACTATTATTATTATTATTATTATTATTATTATTGAGCAATATTTTATTAGGCTATTGTTATTGTGAAATTGTTATTCTATTATTATGCAATATTATGCAGTTACATTATTAGGCTACTGTTATTATGTGATTGTTATTCATTATTATTATTGTTGTTGTTAATAACTTATGTACCCGGTGAAGCATGAGTTATGCATTTTGAAATGTTATTTATTAGAAGTAGTTCTTGTTTGGTTTTGGGTTTAATGAATGGTCTTAACGGGAAATGCATAGAGATTATTATTAGGTTGTTGTTATTGTTGTTATTATTATTATTATGCAATTATATTATTATGCTATTGTTACTGTGTAATTGTTATATTATTATTATTATTATTATTATTATTATTAGTTTAAGCAGCTGAGGGAGAAAAGGAAGTGTCCTGAGGGTGTGAGGAACTGGGCCCAAATTTGCCCATGCCTGCTATAGAAGGTGCTGAAGCTATTTCAGAATTTAGCACCATGGACAGTCAAACCCTCCCCGCCCCCCCCCCCCCAATACAAAATTGAATCTGAAAAAAGATCCTATACAACCCAGTACAGGGTCCCGTCCCAAAAGGATGGCACCACCAAGATGCCTCTCAATCCTGTTTCCCTGTGACTTTTGGTGGCAACAAACCTAAATGGCTGTCTCTTTAAAAAGGTCCCTTTTTCCTCCAGGCCCCCTTCGAAGGTGAGGATGAAGACGAACTCTTCCAGTCCATCATGGAACACAACGTAGCCTACCCCAAATCCATGAGCAAGGAAGCGGTGGCCATCTGCAAAGGGGTGAGTGCTGAACGGGTGTGTGTGTGTGTTATTCCCATTCTTGCTGGCCTTAATTCTCCTTTAAAGGCATGTTTTCCTAGTGCTGGATCCTTGAGGATCTCCAAAGCCTCCAGAGACTTGTGTGGTTTCTCGGGGAGGCTCAAGTGCTCCTCCATAGCCCATTGTCCTCGAAATATTGCCAAATGCCAAAACCCAATCTCTGCATGTATTTTTATTTATAAACCAGCATCCAGTGCATCTCACACCCTTCTTGAGGTTTGAGGTAAATAATTGAGGCAGATTTCAAGAGTGTGGCATTATTGTGTCAAAGACAAGGAAAGTGGGCCACATGTGGGCCCCAAATCCGCCTTTTAAAAAACCCTGTGAGACTCAACTGAGATTTAGGTGGTTTGCATGCATTATTATTTTGGTGGCTTGCATGCAAATTTGGGATGGTTTGCATGCATTATTTGGAGGGTTTGTGTACATTATTTGGATTATTTGCATGCATTACTATTTTTTTGGTGTGCATCCATTATTATTTTGGTAGCTTGTATGCATTTTTAGGTGGTTTGCATGCATTATCTGTCTAGTTTGTGTACATTATTTTGGTGGTTTGCATACATTATTATTTTGGTGGCTTGCATTCAATTTTTGGGTGGTTTGCATGCATTCTTTGGGTGGTTTGTGTACATTATTTTGGTGCCTTGCATGCATTATTATTTGGTTGGTTTGCATCCATTATTATTTCAGTGATTTGCATGCATTTTTGGTGGTTTGCATGCATTTTTGGATGACAGGAAGGCAAGCAATGTTGCACCCAGCACATTGCAACATATTGCTATAATCTACAGAGAGAAATGTGGCCCACTTCAGAGCTTCAGAGAGGGATCCATTTCCTTTCCACCTTATTTCCTTCCTCATCCGTTCCAAGCAGAACTCCACAAATTGCCAAGGGAGAAGAAATGATTAAAACATCTGCTGGATTATTTTATTTTTTTAATGGATTCGTTTCCCTTGCTCATGGCAATTCCCAGGCTGGATGGAAATGAATCGAAGCAGAAGTAAATTTGGAGGTGAGCCCAAGCTGTTCTGGACATTTCCTTGTTCCCCTTCTATATTTTGTGCAGAAGAAAGTACACGTCCAAACAGGCCAAAATCCTGTTCGCAGGTCTGCTAGACCTGTGGAACTGCAGCTATATTATTCTGGAAGGAAAAGTCCATTGGAAAAGAAGGAAAGCAATTGTGATAAGTTCACCATAATGACTTGAAGGCTCACAACATCAGTAATATGGCACTCTGTTTATATATGTGTGTGTGTCTGTGTGTGTTTAAGCCTTGACTGAGACCACAAACAGGAACATATCATCAACATTCAAGATGGGGTTGATCAGACTCCTAAAACAAATCAGCAAACAGCTGGATGGTTACGTTTAAGATTATGTCAGTTTTCTAAGATGGCAAGAGTCCTGATTTGGGGAGAAATGCATATTATTATTATTGTTATTGTTGTTATTATTATTACAATAATTATATAACTATATGTAATAAAATAGAATGGAATAAATGTTTAAAAACAATAAATATAATGATAAATACATAATAAATAGATAAAACAATTAAATGTATAATAATAAAATACATAATAGTAGTAATAATAAATATAAATAAAGTATTATTATAATAATAAATATTTAATAAATATATAAACAATTAAATGTATAATAATAATAATAATTATTATTATTATTATTCTTTGGAGGCTTTTAAACAGAAGCTGGATGGCCATCTGTTCAGGGTCCTTTGAATGTGATTTTCCTGCTTCTTAGTATGGGGTTGGGCTGGATGACCCATGAAGTCTCTTCCAACTCTATGAATCTATGGTTCTAATATATAATAGTAATAATCTATATATATAAAAATGCTCTGTGCATAATGAGTACCTTAAAAACAAAAGAACCAATGAACAAAATCACACCAAATTTGGCAACAAAACGTCTCACAACCATCACTCAAAAAATTATGATTTTGTCATTTGGGAGTTATAGTTGCTGGGATTCATAGTTCACCTACAATCAAAGAGCATTCTGAACTTCATCAACAATGGAATTGAACCAAACTTGGCACACAGAACTCCCATGACCAACAGAAAATACTGGAAGGGTTTGGTGGGCATTGACCTTTAATTTGGGAGTTGTAGTTCACCTACATCCAGAGAGCACTGTGGACTCAGGTAATGATGGATCTGGACCAAACTTGGCACAAGCACTCAATATGCCCAAATATGAACACAGATGGAGTTTGGGGGAAATAGAATGTGACATTTGGGAGTTGTCGTCACTGGGATTCACAGTTCACCTACAATCAAAACCCACGAACGACAGAATTGGGGCAAACTTCCCACACCGAACCCCCATGACCAACAGAAAATACTTAAGGCCATCTAGTCCAACTCCCTTCATCATGGCAAGAAAAGGTAATCAAAGTCCTCCTGACAAAGAGCCATCCAGCCATAGATAGATAGATAGATAGATAGATAGATAGATAGATAGATATAGATATAGATATGATTCACACAAACATAGATATAGTATCATAGATTTGAAAGGGGCCCTTAAAGAAGGACGATGATATGTTGCATGTTCTAGGGTGGGCAAAGCAAAACTCTCCACAGCAACACTGACAAAGAAACAGCAAGAAATACTGTTTAAAGGTAAAGGTAGTCCCCTGACATTAAGTCCAGTCATGTCTGACTCTGGGGTGTGGTGCTCATCTCCATTTCTAAGCCGAAGAGCCAGCGTTGTCCGTAGACACCTCCAAGGTCATGTGGCCGGCATGACTGCATGGAGCGCTGTTACCTTCCCGCCGGAGTGGTACCTATTGATCTACTCACATTTGCATGTTTTCGAACTGCTAGGTTGGCAGAAGCTAGGGCTGACAGTGGAAGCTCACGCCGCTCCCCGGAATCGAACCTGTGACCTTTTGATCAACAAGCTCAGCAGCTCAGTGCTTTAACCCACTGCGCCACCGGGGGCTCCATAAATACTGTTTACCTACAAGCAAAAAGAAATTACATATATTAGAAATCAACACTTTCTCATTACTTTATTTTCCAGATCAACAGACTGGGCCACAGCAACGCGTGGCAGGGGACAGCTAGTAAAAATATAATAATATGATATATAGTAAATATACAAAAAGAGAAGAAAGAAGAACCAAACAGGTTGTAAACGCTGATGTTGGTGGCAGTGATATTGTGCAGATGTGCAACATAACACAACCACCATTTTACGTCATAAGTGTAAATGTACCCTTTGCACATACAAAAAGCACCACGGAGATGCACTTATCTTTGCAAAAAGTACTGATCTCTCTTCTTTTGAAGCTGCAAGTATTTTTCTCCCCCCGAAGCACTTGGCTGAACGCTGTCAGCGACCGGCACTGTCAGAAAAGGGCAGAGAGGGCTCCTTAATGAGCTGCCCATCTGGACAATTGGCCTTTATGGGGCATTTCTCCCCCCCCCCCCCCGTGCCCTTTTGCTCTCTTGGCAGATGGCTAAAAAGCACTGAGATCCCCGAGATGGCTAAAAAAGCACTGAGGAGCCTTTGGTTGTGCATTTGTTTTGGCATTGGCTCAGTTGATTGGTTATACTGGTTTTATTGCACCTCACAGAAAGATCTTTGGGTACAGGACAGCATATTGATGTTTCAGTGGATAAATAATGAATGAATAAGTAAAGCCTGGGCAAAGGAAGGAGTCTTGTTTGGCCCTCCCTTTGCTGTATCTCTCTTTGGCATCCATTCCCGCTGCCTCTTATCTTGGAAACGGAGGGATAGGATATTGCACCCTCTCCTCCTCCTCCCCATCTTCTATTGCTTTCACTTTTGGATGATAAACGGCAACGGTGTGCATGTCCTTCTCTGCCTTGCGGTTTCATTAATCCAAACTGGACGTTTCTCTCCAGCATTCGGTGCTTTTTGTTTTGTTTTTTTGTCGTGTCAGGAGTCAACAGAGATTGTTTTTGCGTCTCTGTAAATAACATGCCAGCCAAAGCACTTCATTGCTTTCCTTCTCCCAGGTGGGGTCTGAGAGAGGTTTTCCTCCAAGTGCAATCAACCCTCTGCATTGGTGGGTTTTGCTTTTGGATTAATAAGGTCTCTTTAGGAATCTTTGAATCTAGGGCCAGCATCTGCCATAAAGATGAGTCTTACTTTGTTTGCAATTTTCCCCATTTTTGCAGGGCCGGCATTGGACTAACACCCACTGAATAAGCTGTGTTGACCAGGCATTTTCATGGGGTCCATAGAATGGTTTTAAAGCCTTTATTTAGCTTAGTTGTACTAATAGTATGCAGTGTTTCTTGCACATGGGTGACTTTCCCTCCTGTTTATTTCATGGAGAAAACCTTGCAGCCCAATGCAACAGAGTTGAGGCTAGTCCCTATGCTTTCTATTAGGCATGCAAACAATACTTGCAACATGTGTTGCTGAAGGATTTTATGGCCAGAATCATTGGGTTGCTTTGAGTTTTTCATGCTGTATGGCCATGTTCCAGTAGCATTCTCTCCTGACATTTCATCTGCGTCTGTGGCTCATGACATCCTCAGAAGTTCTGTTGGCAGGGGTTTTTTGTGTGTGTCAGGAGCAACTTGAGAAACTGCACGTTGCTTCTGGTGGGAGAGAATTGGCCATCTGCAAGGATGTTGCCTAGGGAATGCCCTGATGTTTTACCATCCTGTGGGAGGCTTCTCTCATGTCCCACCAAGGGAATCTGGGGCTGACAGACAGGAGCTCACCACACTCCCTGGATTCCAACCACCAACCTTTCAGTCAGCAGTCACAAAGGTTTCAGTCACAAGGGTTTAACCCATTTCGCCACCTGGGCTGCTCTGTTGACAGTGAAGCAAGTGAAGTGTGTGTGTGTGTGTGTGCGTGCGTGCGTGCGTGTGTATGTATATGTGTGTGTGTGTATATATATATATATATATATATATATATATATATATATGGAGTGTCCAAAGTGGGAGAAAGCACCCTTTTCTGTTTAAAGCAGGTGTGATTGTTTCAATTAGTAAGCTTGAATAGCACTGAGTAGCCATGAAGCTACAAAGTCAATCAGTTAGGGTATCTGCATAATGGTAGCATGGCTTCTGTTGCCTGGATGCACCCTCTGTTTAGGAGGTGTAAGCTGGCACTTGATTGTTTGCTGATGAATCAACCTGGACACAGAATATTATTTGAGAACACAGAAGATCAGTCTAACAACCATTATATCAGACTACACAGAGAAACCATTGAAATCCACAAGCATACGGACAAGTTCAACAGAAAGGGAAAAACTGTGAAAAAGAACAAAATACCGTAAAAACCGGGGTAATAGACGGCTTTTTAAACCTTTAAAATCCTTTGAAAACTTGGGGGTCGTCTTGTCTTCCGGACATATTAGATGACGAATGGCAGCGGAGCCGAGGCAGCGGAGGAGAACATCCGCCCGCAGCGGCCTGCCCTCCGACCTCCTTCCTCATGCAGCCTCTTTCCTCACTGGGCCCAGCTGGGGCCCAACGGAGCGTCTGGCACCTTTCCCTCCTCCGTCCTCGCCCCGCAGATGCCTTCCTCGGTGGTGGAAGTGCACACGGGATGGGAGAGGAGGGAAAGATGCACCCTGCGGAGGCCTGCGCTGTCTTCTGCAGCTGGTGCACACCTTTCCCTCCTCTCTCATCCCGTGTGCGCCTGCCGAGGAAGGCATCTGCGAGGCGAGGACCGAGGAGGGAGACCTGCGCTGGTGAGCGCGCTCACCCCTGCTGCTTCCGGAGAGGCTTCCAGCATGTCTACAGGCTCCTGCAGCAGCGCGGCGTGGGCCAGACGCTCCGTTGGGCCCCAGCTGGACCCAGTGAGGAAAGAGGCAGCATGAGGAAGGAGGCCGGAGGGCCGCCTTCCTCACGCTTCCTCTCTCCTTCCTGGACCCAATTGAGGCCAATGGAGCGTCTGGCCCTTCGCCTGCCTCGCTCTCTCGCCGATAGCGAGGGTGCAAGGTAGGCGAGGAGGCCTCCGCACAAGGCCTGGCGTTGTGTAAGCCCTCCTCGCCCGCCCCGCTCTCTCGCCAATGGCCATCGGCGAGAGAACGAGGCAGGCGAGGAGAGCTTCCGCGATGCCAGGCCTCGCGCGGAGGCCTCCTGGCCTGCTTTGCACCATCGCCATCGGCGAGAGAGCGAGGCAGGCCAGGAGGCCTCCGCGCGACGCCTGCCGTCCCAGAAGCCCCTTGTCGCCTGCATCGCACTCTCGCCAATGGCCTCCGCGCGAGGTGAATGGGGAAAGCAACAGCGTGAGAGGAGACTGAAGGGAAGAGAAGAGGTTGCAAGGCAAGCGAAAGAGCGAAGGAACAGGGACCTAGATAACCCAGTCCCCTTCCACACAGCTGAATGAAATCCCACATTGTCTGCTTTGAACTGGATTATCTGTGTCCACACAGCCAGATAATCCACTTCAGTGTGTATTTTATGCAGCTGTATGGAAGGGGACCCAGAGAACCCAGTCCCTTTCCACACAGCTGAATGAAATCCCACATTATCTGCTTTGAACTGGATTATCTGAGTCCACACAGCCAGATAATCCACTTCAATGTGTATTTTATGCAGCTGTATGGAAGGGGCCTCAGATAACCCAGTCCCCTTCCACACAACTCAAGTTTGGTCCAATTTAATTGTGGTTGGATTTCAGAATGCTCTTTGATGGCTGGGGAACTAAACACCCCAAGTCCCAAATGCCAAGGTCTATTTTCCCAAAATCTCTCCAGTGTTTTCTGTTGGTCGTGAGAGTCCTGCAGGCCAAGTTTGGTCCAATTTAATTGTTGGAGTTCAGAATGCTCTTTGATGGCTGGGGAACTATACATCCCAACAACTTCCAAACGCCAAGGTCTATTTCCCCCAAACTCCACCAGTCTTCAGATTTGGGCATACTGAGTACAGTATTTGTGCCAAGTTCTGTCCAGATCCATAGTAATTTGAGTTCACAGTGCTCTCTGGATGTAGGTGAACTACCTCTCCCATAATTCACTATCAATTCCTCCCAACCCCCTCCAGTATTTTCTATTGGTCATTAGGGTTCTGTGTGCCAAGTTTGGTCCTGGTCTGTATTTCGGGGGGGGGGGGGTGTCTCAGTGGTCTCTGGAAGTCAGAGCTGCATCGGTTGAAGGTACTTCACATCCCATCATCCGTTGCCCACACTCCCCCAAACATATTGTTTTTGTGATTAATCACTATGCTTTAATTATGTTCAATTTGTAACAATGAAAATACATCCTTCATATCAGACATTTACATTACATTTCATAACAGTAGCAAAATTACTGTTATGAAGTAGCAACGAAAATGTGGTTGGGGGTCACAACAACATGAGGAACTTTATTTAAGGATCATGGCATTAGAAAGGTTGAGAACCACTGGCCTAAAGGATATCTTCCAACTTTTATTAGTATTAATGTTATTGTTGTTGTTATTGAGGCTGGGTGGCCATCTGTCAGGGCTGCTTTGAGTGTGCTTTCCCTGTATGAAGGCAGAATGAAGGGGGTTGGACTAGATGGCCTTTAGAGCTCCCTTCCAACGCCATTATTAATATTAATAAGACTAGATAGCCATTTGTCGAGAGTGCTTTGATTGTGCTTTCCCCGCAAGAAGGCAGAATGAAGGGGGTTGGACTAAATGGCCTTTCGAGGTCCCTCCCAACTTTAGGATTCTGTGAAAGGAATCTTTGTCAAACATGAGCCAGTAGTATGATGCTGCAGCTAAAAAGGCCAATGCTGTTTTAGGCTGTGTCAATAGGAGAAGCCTGAGAAAAGGCAAAAGGGAACTGATATGACACTTTACCTTGGCTGGTTTTTATAATTGCTTTAAATGAGAATTATTTCATGCAACAGTTTATTTTAACTTATTGCCAGCATGATGTAAAGGTCCCAGAGTATAAATGAAATTCAAGGGAGAAAGAGCAACTGTAATGTACAATGTAAGGTACAATGTCCCTCTCATGGGAACCTGCATGTCATAAGCATTTGAATTAAAATTACCATCTTGAATTCAAATCTGATTTTTAATTTTTTTTATTTAGTGTGCATTGGAAGAGGGGTGGTCTTATATGGCGAGTATATCCCAAACTCTATATTTTAACTGAAAAAATTGGGGGTCGTCTTATACGCCCAGTCGTCTTATATGCCGGAATATACGGTATGTTTAGGAGTATTAAAAAGCGCCAGAATCAAGACAGTAAATAAAGAACACCACTCAGAAACAGGAAAACTCCAGGCAGCAAACAATCAAGTGCCAGTTAACACTTCCCAAACAGAGGATGCCACCAGGCAACAACAGCCAGGCTACCTCTATGCAAATACACTCATTGATTGACTTTGCAGCTTCTTGGCTATTCAATGCTATTCAAGCTTGCTAATTACAACATTCTCACTTTCTTTAAACAGACAAGGGTACTTTCTTCATAGAATCATAGAGTTGGAAGATACCTCATGGGCCATCCAGTCCAACCCCCTGCCAAGAAGCAGGAATATTGCATTCAAAACACCCACGACAGATGACCATCCAGCCTCTGTTTAAAAGTTTCCAAAGAAGACGCCTCCACCACGCTCCGGGGCAGAGAGTTCCACTGCTGAACGGCTCTCACAGTCACGAAGTTCTTCCTCATGTTCAGATGGAATCTCCTTTCTTGTAGTTTGAAGCCACCGTTCCGTGTCCTAGTCTCCAGGGAAGCAGAAAACAAGCTTGCTCCTCCCTGTGACTTCCTCTCACATATTTATACATGGCTATCATATCTCCTCTCAGCCTTCTCTTCTTCAGGCTAAACATGCCCACCTCTTTAAGCCGCTCTTCATAGGGCTTGTTCTCCAGACCCTTGATCATTTTAGTCACCCTCCTGTGGACTAAAAAGGGCAACTTCCACCTTGAACATCCCACAGATTGATAGATATATTAGATATACATATTCCACTTGCCTCACATCCAACAAGCCTCAGGATGCTTACCACAGATGCAGGCAAAATATCAGGAGAGAATGCTGCTGGAGCATGACCATGCAACCCGAAAAACTCACAGCAATCCAGCGGTTCTGGCCATAGAAGCCTTCAACAACACAATACTTGCAAGTGTTTCCATGGGTTGCATCTGCACTGGAGAATGTATGCAGCTTGACACCACTTAGATGGCTGTGGACCAATGCGACGGGATCTTGGGAATTGTAGTTTTGCAAGCCTTCCATGCCAGAAGAGTGTAAACTACAACTCCCAGGGTTCCATTGCATGAAGCCATAGCAGTTAAGACTGGTATAAAACTGCATTAATTCTGCAGTGTAGATGCACCCAAAAGGCTTCTGGAATCTTGCCTAAGATGGAGAAAACTTGGCAAGACAGGGATGGACAAAGCTTTGTATCCATGTTTTGTATTAATTATTAGAGTCGAGGAGGAGAAAGAAGAAGAAAACATGGAGAAGAATGAGGGCGAGGGGGGATTCTGGGGACACACATAATTAGAAGGAACTCCTAAAGGACATTTAGTCCAACCCCTTCAGCCAGGCAGGAAGACACAGCCAAAGCACCCCAGACAGATGGCCATTTGGTCTGTTTAAAAATTTCCAGAGAGTTTTGATCATTACAGAAAAGGTGTGCTGATGCTTTTCAAATGTAGGAAATGTTTAAAGTTTTATACAGTACTTTGTTGATCAAGTTGCAGTAATTACCACTAAAATGGATGAGTTTCTAGTTAAGAAAATAAAATCTGTTGAAAATGATGTGAAAATGATGTGATTAATCCCAGGGAGCGGCTGCAGAGGAAACGAGATAAGAATGTACTTTACACAGTAAAGATGACATGAAACATATATATATAATATAATCTATATCTATACACATAAAATAAAAGTGAAAATATGTATGTGTGTGTGTGTGTGTGTGGCTGGGGTGTCCATTTACACAGATAGCCTCCCACTTCCATGAATAGCCATGGTTCCCACTACTTAGGAAACACCAAAGATTCTTCCTCCAATGACACTGAAGGTTATAGAGAGCACAATAAACATATACAAGAGGCCTGCCAACGTCCTCCACAAACACCATACTTCCCACCACCCAAGTGAAAGCTTTCATACGGAGACAATTTCATCCTAGATTGTATGTATTTCCTCCACCACAGACATCCCAGTGTTTCTGACTCTTTCCATTGGTGTGGAATTTACATGACCCCACCCACTTCCTCTCCCTTAACCCTTTCTTATCCTTTTCTATGGTGCACAGCAAACAAAGGAATTGATGAGCAACTGAACATACTACAGCGGTTTGGGGAGAATTAACCATGATTTATAGGAGTTGTAGATACTGGGATGTATAGTTCACCTAAGAGCATTCTGAACTCCACCAACAATGGATCTGGAACTATCTTGGCACACAGAGCCGTCATGACCAACAGAACATATTGGAACTCTTTGGGGGAATTTCATCTTGATTTGGGGGAGTTGTAGTTCACCCAAACACTGATGAATCTGGACCAAACTTGGCACACAGACCTGATTTGCTGAAATTTGATTACTGAAGGGGTTTTATTTGGGGGGGGGGGGAGGGACTGACCTTCCTTTCTGGGAGTTGTAGTTCACCCTCAACCAGAGAAACTGTGACCTCCACCGATGATGGACCTGGATCAGATGTGGCACACAGAACCTTCATGACTAACTCAACGTACTGGAGGGGGTTGAGGGGACTGACTCACCATAGTGGGAGTTGTAGTTCATCCTGTAAGCCAGAGGGCACACTAAACCCCAGCAACCATGCATCGAGAGCAAGCTTGCCCAACATAACAAACTTTAGCTACTGATGAAGTTTCTCAGGGTTAACCTGGCATGATGTGAGTTGTAGTTCACCCACAAATTTATGCAATTTGTACAATTTTTAAAAAAATGACTTTTTCAAATAACCCAGGCATTGTTGGGTACCCAAGCTAGGTATTATAATATAATATAATATAATATAATATAATATAATATAATATAGGAGTCCCCGGTGGTGCAGTGGGTTAAACTGCTGAGCTGCTGAGCTTGTTGACTGAAAGGTCACAGGTTCGAATCCAGGGAGCGGCGTGAGCTTCCTCTGTCAGCCCCAGCTTCTGCCAACCTAACAGTTCGAAAACATGCAAATGTGAGTAAATCAATAGATACCGCTCCGGCGGGAAGGTAACGGCACTCCATGCAGTCATGCCAGCCCCACATGACTTTTGGGTAATCTGGCAGACTGACAAGGACAATGACAACTATAAAGTTTTGGAAACGGACTATGATAAGCGGAATGAATTTATTAATTACGGACTTGGCGAAACGATGGCCACCAGGCTGGCTTTTTATTGTATTAATGTAATGTTTTAACTGTTTATAATTATTGTTACTATGTATTTTATTGTGTTGAATTGTAGGCATCAAACGCATGTCGGTTGGAAGCCGCTCTGAGTCCCCCTTAGGGGGTTGAGAAGGGTGGGGTAGAAGTACCCAAAATAAATAAATAAATAAATAAATGACCTTGTAGGTGTCTACAGACAACAGCGGCTCTTTGGCTTAGAAATGGAGATGAGCACCACACCCCAGAGTCGGACATGACTGGACTTAATGTCAGGGGAAAACCTTTACCTTTACCTATAATATAATATATCTATTGTATGAAACTCTTATAAGGGATTGGTTTGACTTCCAGTTTGCTAGTAAAACTGAATGACCATCTTGCAAAAGGATATAGGTCTCAAAAACATGTCCCCAACATGAAAAGTTTGGAAAGCTCTGTCTTAGAGGGGCACCAAACAGTGCAGCCTTGCTTTATGACAGTTTTTCTCCTTTTTTTGCAGTTGATGACAAAGCATCCGGCCAAGCGCTTGGGCTGCGGCCCCGAAGGAGAGCGCGACATCAAAGAGCATGCCTTCTTCCGCTACATCGACTGGGACAAACTCGAGCGGAAGGAGATCCAGCCCCCGTTCAAGCCCAAAGCTGTAAGTGCTCCCCCCTTTCCCCCCCTCCTTTCCTTCCTTCTTTCTTCCTTCTTCCTTAAAACAGCAGGAAGACTCTTCTAGGAAGCAGAGACTGTGCTCTCCAGGAACATCATGCAACCCAGGCCCAGTTTGGAAACTTTAAAAGTGCTTTTATTGGGTGTCCAGCCTGCCTCCCTTTCTCATGGGATGTTTGCAAGGGATCCAAATAATATACAAATAGTGATATTACCCAAGATGCTACACGATGCTGGCAATAGACAATACAACTGCCCAGGAACCTTGGTGCAACTAGAATTCAGCCATTGGATTTCAATTATTATTATTATTATTATTATTATTATTATTTATTACTCGCCTCTTCTTTCATCTCAAGATGTAGTTAAATACATCTATACAATCACATCTTAAAACATAGTTAAAATGCAACCATGAAAGTATATATGAAAACATATATACATCCATGTCCTTCCCAGTTTTGTTTCCTTTCTGCAAAGGAAAGGGAAATGGATATTAGCATCTAATAATAATAGTAGTAGTAGTAGTAGTAGTAATAATAATAATAATAATAATAATAATGTTTTGTTATTAGTTTTCCGGGCTGTATGGCCATGTTCCAGAAGCATCCTCTCCTGACATTTTGTCTGCATCTGTGGCAGGCATTCTCAAAGGTTGTGAGACCTCACAAACTTTGAGGATGCCTGCCATAGATACAGGCAAAATGTCAGGAGAGGATGCTTCTGGAACATGGCCATACAGCCTGGAAAACTCACAAAAAAACAATGATTCCGGCCATGAAAACCTTCGACAGTACAATAATAATAATAATAATAATAATAATAATAATAATAATAGTTTTTATCCATCTCTATTCATGGCTCGGGCAGATTACAGAATAATTAAAACACATGAACATTGTAAAAATACCAGAAATACACATATTCAAATGCAGTTCTATAAAAGATCTATTGCTCACTATGGCAGCCATTTATTTCCTACAGGCTCATGGGCTGTGTGTGTGTGTGTGTGTGTGTGTGGCAGTGAATAGGGAAAATAGAGGATTCATTTGCTGCCTTCTTTGGGACAAGCAATGGACCATTGGTGTGAATGCGACTTTGACCCAGTATGGCTCCTCGAACAGATGGGAACTACATTGCACAAATCAGTGCAGTTTGACCCCGCTTTTAAGTCCTATGGGGCTATGGAATCCTGAGAGTTGTAGTTCGGGGATGCACTTTTGGATTTTAAAGACCTTGCAAAACTCCAATTCCCATTAATCTAAAGTAGAGAGTGGGGTCAAATTGTTCATAATGGAATCCAATGCTCCTCCATTATCAAAAATTCCCCACAAGAAGAAATCTAGCTTGGAGCCTGACCCTGAGATACTATACTAATATATGGCGCTGCACCCAGTGCCCCAAAAGGCCTTTTCTTTGCTGTTTGCCACCTTCTCTGCTTGTGTTCCACTCACTTTGTTTGTGGGTAAAAAAAGAGTTCCTTTTTTGCAATCCATGCAATGTGCTGCTTAGTGTTTTGCTCGGGGACAGTGCTGCCTCCCTAAATCATTGATGGAGTTGATGGGAAGGCACTCAGCAGGTAAAAAGCTGCAAAAACCCTGAATACTCTATGAGAAAACAGCCCCAAAAGTGGGTGGAAACTCCATGTCCCCAGGATTTTTTTGCTGCCGTGTCTGTCCCTCTCCCTGTAATGGAGGCATATACATTAGGCCTGTCGGTTTTGTTTCATTAATTCGTTATTTCGTATTTAAATCGTTATTTTTAGCATATCCGACGCGATATCAAAACATATTTTCAAACCCGGAAGGGTTTGAAAATATCGAAACAGCAGCCCCATTTTTTTTACGAGCTTCAGCTCGTCTCGTAAATGGAATGGCGCCTGCTGTGCTGACTTCAGTGCTGTGGTCATGTGCTGGTGCCTGGGAGCCAATCCGGCGCTCCCAAGCACCCCAGCAGTGAGTGCACCGTGGCAGGAGCCGATTGGATGGTGCGCGCGCGCTCACCCGCGCGCCATCCAATCAGCTCGGGCTCCTGCGCCCCCCCCTCCTCCTCCTACCAGCTGTGTTGCAGGAAGTGCTAGGAGGAGGAGGAGGAGGAGGAGGAGGGCGCAGGAGCCCGAGCCGGATGGCGCGCGGGGCTAACAGCAGGAGCGGAGGCCGGTTGTAAAGGTGAGCGGAGCGCGCGCGTGCCATCCAATCGGCTCGGGTTCCTGCGCCCTCCTCCTCCTCCTCCTCCTCCTAGCACTTCCTGCAACACAGCTGGGAGGAGGAGGAGGGCGCAGAAGCCGGAGCCGATTGGATGGCGCGCGTGCGCTCACCCGAGGAGGAGGAGGAGGAGGGCGCAGGAGCCGGCGGAGCCGATTGGATGGCGCGGGAGGCCGGTTGTGTGAGTTTACTTTTCAGGGCTGTATGTATGACCAATCCAGAAGCATTCTCTCCTGACATTTTGCCCACATCTATGGCAGGCATCCTCAGAGGTCTGTTGGTAGGCCTGTTTGATCAAGAAAAAATTTCGATATTTAAAATACTAGGCAAATGGAGTTTAAAAAATGTTTTGTAAATATTTACGAAATTTCGTAAATAACAAAACATTTTTTTGGAAAGTTTTGTAAATATTTTAAATATCGAAACAAAAAAACACCCCAATTACGAATCGATTTTAGAAACAATTTTTTTCTTGATCAAACAGGCCTAATATACATATATTCCCAAAAAAACTATTCCTGGGTTTGCAGAAACCCTGAAATGAAGAATCTAATACTCATGAGAGTCATTGCAGTTGAGACTTCTTTTTGCACAGAAAGCAGTATTTTCTACACATAAAAGAGAATATCCCTGTACTGAAATATTATTTATCTGAGCCAAAGACTGTTGTGGATTTTGCACAATGGAACAACATATTGATTCAATGGACCTTCTCTACCTAGACCTAACAATAGTTGTGAGTTTCACTTTGAAAGCAGGAAATTGTTGTTGTTGTTGTTTACCCCTGGAAGCAACATATTCACTACCAAGGGTACTGCTGCATACGTTTCTCCCACTGGTTATAAGCCTATAAACCCTTGTTGTTTTGAACTCTGCACTTGGTCAAGAGGTGCAATGCAGGTATCTGTAACATGCAAATGCAAGGAGTGCATTATCATTGAAAGTAGGGAAGGATTCCTTTCCAGGGTTTACTCCTTTAGGGTCCTTCTTTTCTACCAATCATAAGCCTATTCACCCATCGCATTTTGAACTCAGCAGATGCTCAAGAGTTGCAATGAAAAGCAGGGTGTGCATTTCCATGGAAAAGAGGGAAGGGTTTCTTTTTTTCCCAATGTAATTATTTTCCACGGTTTACTCCTTTCCCCAAGAGTACTTGTTCTTTTCTACCAGTTATTGGCATCTTATACTCTGTGCATGCTCAAGAGGAACAATGCAGGTGTCTGTAATATGCAAAGGCAGAGAGTATATTCCCATGAAAAGTAGGGAAGGATTTCTTTCCAAGGTTTACTCCTTTAGGGTCCTTTGTCTTTACTGCCAATTATATGCCAATTCACCCTTTGCATTTTGAACTCTGCACATGCTCAAGAGGCACAATGCAGGTTTCTGTTACATGGAAAGGCAGGGAGTGCATTCCCATGGAAAGTAGGGAAGGATTTCTTTCCAAGGTTTACTCCTTTAGGGTCCTACTTCTTTACCACTAATTATATGCTAATTCACCCTTTTGCATTTTGAACTCTGCACATGCTCAAGAGGTAAAATACAGGTTTCTGTAACATGCAAAGGCAGGGAGTGCATTCCCAAGGAAAGTAGAGAAGGATTTCTTTCCACAGTTTCCTCCTTTCTATGAGGGTCCTTCTTCTTTGCTACCAACTATACTCTTTGCATTTTGAACTCTACACATGCTCAAGAGGTTCAATGCAGATTTCTGTAACATGCAAAGGCAGGGAGTGCATTCCCATGGAAAGTAGGGAAGGATTTCTTTCTATTGTTTCCTCCTTTAGGGTCCTTTGTCTTTACTGCCAATTATATGCTAATTCACCCTTTGCATTTTGAACTCTGCACATGCTCGAGAGACACCTGTAACATGGAAACGCTTGTGCCTTTCGTTACTGCAAAGGTCAATGAGATTTCATGCCCTTCTCTTTTCTGCCTTTCTTTCGGCTTTCCTTCTCTGCCAATATTGTCATATGTATATTTATATATTTTCAAATGAAGCTGGCCTTCTGCAGATGATTTATCTGCCCCAACAGCTGAAGAGATCAAGAGAAGGTGGCGGGACTATACAGAAGATCTGTATAGGAAGGATAATAATATCGAGGATAGTTTTGACGGTGTGGTGAATGAATTAGAACCAGACATCCTGAGGAGTGAGGTTGAATGGGCCTTAAGAAGCATTGCTAACAACAAGGCAGCAGGAGACGACGGGATCCCAGCTGAACTGCTTAAAATCTTGAAAGATGATGCTGTCAAGGTGATGCATGCCATATGCCAGCAAATATGGAAAACACAAGAATGGCCATCAGACTGGAAAAAATCAACTTATATCCCCATACCAAAAAAGGGAAATCCAAAAGACTGCTCAAACTTCCGTACAGTGGCCCTTATTTCTCATGCCAGTAAGGTAATGCTCAAGATCCTGCAAGGAAGACTCCAGCAATACATGTAGAGAGAGCTGCCAGATGTTCAAGCTGGGTTTAGAAAAGGCAGGGGAACGAGAGACCAGATTGCCAATATCCGCTGGATAATGGAGAAAGGCAGGGAGTTTCAGAAAAACATCTACTTCTGCTTCATTGACTACTCTAAAGCCTTTGACTGTGTGGATCATAATAAATTGTGGCAAGTTCTTGATGGGATGGGCATACGAAGCCACCTTGTCTCTCTCCTGAGGAATCTGTACAAGGACCAAGTAGCAACAGTCAGAACTGACCACGGAACAACAGACTGGTTCAAGATTGGGAAAGGCGTCCGGCAAGGCTGCATCCTCTCACCCAACCTTTTTAACGTGTATGCAGAACACATCATTCGATGTGCGGGACTGGATGAATGCAAAGCTGGGATGAAAATTGCTAGAAGAAACATTAACAACCTCAGATATGCAGATGACACCACTCTGATGGCCGAAAGCGAGGAGGAGCTGAGGAGCCTTCTAATCAAGGTGAAAGAAGAAAGCGCAAAAGCCGGGTTGCAGCTAAACATAAAAAAAACCAAGATTATGGCAACAAGAATGATTGACAACTGGAAAATAGAGGGAGAAAATGTGGAGGCCATGACAGACTTTGTATTTCTAGGCACAAAGATTACTGCAGATGCAGACTGTAGCCAGGAAATCAGAAGACACTTACTTCTTGGGAGGAGAGCAATGTCCAATCTCGATAAAATAGTAAAAAGTAGAGACATCAGACTGGCAACAAAGATTCGCCTGGTCAAAGCCATGGTATTCCCTGTAGTAACCTACGGATGTGAGAGCTGGACCTTAGGGAAGGCTGAGCGAATGAGGATCGATGCTTTTGAGCTGTGGTGTTGGAGGAAAGTTCTGAGAGTGCCTTGGACTGCGAGAAGATCCAACCAGTCCATCCTCCAGGAAATAAAGCCCGACTGCTCACTGGAGGGAAGGATACTACAGATAAAGCTGAAGTACTTTGGCCACATCATGAGGAGACAGGAAAGCCTAGAGAAGACAATTATGCTGGGGAAAGTAGAAGGAAAAAGGAAGAGGGGCCGACCAAGGGCAAGATGGATGGATGGCATCCTTGAAGTGACTGGACTGACCTTGAAGGAGCTGGGGGTGGTGACGGCCGACAGGGAGCTCTGGCGTGGGCTGGTCCATGAGGTCACGAAGAGTCGGAGATGACTGAACGAATGAACAACAACATCTTGCACACATACCCGTGCATCTCAATGTGCAATCCCTTCTTTGTATGGAACCTAGTGGTTTGGAAGGACTCTGTGCTTTGATGCTGCAGCAGAAGCACTTCTGTGTTTTTAAAGTCATCGTTATATAAATCCCAATTGTCTTAATTAAAATGACCGGAGAGGGTTTTTGCAAGACTCCGCATGGATGGAAGACATTGTGGGTCTGTGCCAGTTCCAAGAACCTTTAATTCCCAGCATTTTGTAAAAATATATGTATATTGTGATGTACACTCTGCAATTAGAGCAGTATGATTCTCAGTTAAATGAAGTTCCTTGTGCTTTCTTTCCACCTTGATCTAATTTCTTTTCTTTGCAAAACAATTTCTGTTTGAATGGTAAGTTGAGAGCAATTGTGGTTGGTCCTTAATGCAAAGCGGCTAATGCTGTTTAAAAGCAGTGTCAAAGGTCCCAGGTTTTGGGGCCCTCGGGGCCTGGGATGATCCTGATCTCGCATTAAAGAGGCATCAAACTGCATTAATTCCGCAGTGTAGATGCACCCGTTGATGTCAGGACAGCTGATCTCTGCAACTTGCCATCAGGAAGGAAAGCCATTAATTTTGATGCTGACGAAGGCTGACGCAGCCCCTGGTCTGGCCGGTCGGCAGAGTCAAATGTTATCCAAGATGTTGTTTGGTTCCATTAATAGCTTCAGAGGTTTGATCAAAATCCATTTTTTTAAAATTTAAAAAAATCCTGGTAAATTTAGACAAATGGCTCTCTGATCACTTGGCCACTGAACCCTTTGGACAAAAATGGAGAAATGTCTGTCTCTTATTATATTTAATAGAACAAAAGGGAGGTTCAACACCTTGCATTCCTTTCTGATATACAGAGAATAATAATAACAATAATAGCTTACACGATATGAGGATTTAAAGATAGTACTGCAAAGACTCTGGCATAAGCCAGTCAAGGTGGTCCCAGTGGTGATCAGCACACTGGGTACAGTGCCTAAAGACCTTGGCCTGCACTTAAACACAATCGGCGCTGACAAAATTACCATCTGTCAGCTGCAAAAGGCCACCCTACTGGGATCTGCATGCATTTTTTGCTTTTACATCACACAGTCCTAGACACTTGGGAAGTGTCCAACGTGTGATCAAATCCAAAAGTCAGCAGAGTGAGCTTGTTTGCAGTGTACTAATCTTGTTATATATGAAATAATAATAATAAAATGGGGGACTTCCGGTGCGCGAAGATGGAGACAGGCACATTAGAGCTCCGGTGTGTGTCAGCCCTAGCCAAACGACCGGGTAGAGTGACAGCTCCCTTCCCCAGCGTGGATTGATACGAGGGGAACCGCGGAACCGGGGATGCCGCCGATGGTCTAAAGGGGGGTCCCTTCCTCAAGAGGGGATCACCCAAAAGACCCGGCAAGGCGCCAGAGGTACAGCAGGTCGCGGCTGGGCAAGAGGGCATTGAACCCGACCTATCCTCTACCACGAGCATTTTAACGAAAGGAAGCAAGAACAGAACCGAAAAGTGAGTACGGAAAAGAAAAGGACTCGGAGAGGGAGGTGGGGAGCCCCTTCCACAAGAAAAGGAAGGAAGGAACAATAGAGTTTGACAAACAGAGGAAAGGAGAAGAGACTGGAGAAAGGAGAACCCCCCTCGGAAAACCCCTTCGAAAGGAAAGGAGAGAAGGGAGAAATAAGAGGGCAGAGGGTAAAAAAGCACAAAGAAGGTGAGAGAAAGCAAGAAAAGTAATTTGAACATAAATTTAAACCAAAGGAAAGCAAGGAAAAGCAAGAAAAGCAAAGATAAAGCAATTAAATAATTAGACGCAAAGCTGACTGACCTTGGGAAGATTGTTTTGTCTACGGAGCTGATAACGAGATAAGGAAGAGGCTAGACGAGTCCCGCAAGAGGAGAGAGGAAACCACGCGAAAAGGGACCACGTGAGAAACTGAGAGAGGCGAGACCGGAAGGAGGCGAGATCGCGAGAGGAAATGAGAGGTCGAGGGACCGCGAGAAGAAACGAGAGAACTAGAGAAAAAGCAGGAAGCAGGAAGTAGGAGACAGGACCTGTAAAAGGGGAAGGCAAAAAAGGTAACACAAGTGAGGGCAGAAGAGGAGCATAAGAAAGGGCGGAAGAGAGCAGCTAAAGGAGAGGACAGAGGTCAAGGAAGGGAGACAGAATCAGCGAAGTGCGAAAGCGCGGAACAGAGAATAAAGAAAGAGAGGACGGGCAGTGTGACGAACAGAAGGCAAAGACAAGAAACGAACGAATAGAGAGGACACGAGCTGAAAGGTAAATAAATAAAGACGCAACAAAGCCAACAAATATTATTAATAATAATAATAAGTAAAAAATAAGAAATAAAAATAAATAAATAAACAAAATAAAAATAAAGAATAAATAAAAATAATAATAATTAAAATATATACAGGGTTAGTCAAAATGAATAGGCCAATAAGAAAATTAATTGTACCCGAATGTATGTTTACTGTAACCAAACCACAGCTACGTAGCGACAGATAAACTAAATAAAAGTTTTTTTTGAGCAACACACATGTACGTTAATGCCGCTAGGCGTCGCTAGGAGTCGCTGTTTTCAAAATGGCGGAATCAGGCAAAGAGAAGGCGTTTTGTGTGATGACATTTGGTAAAACAATGTCAGTAATTACGGTCCAGCGAGAATTTCGAGCCAAGTATGGCAAGGAACCACCTCATCGACATTCCATTGCGAGGTGGGTAAAGCAATTTGAGGAGGCGGGCTGCTTATGCAAGGGTAAAACCACAGGACGACCGCGTGTCTCCGAAGACACAGTGGAATCCATTCGTGCATCCTTTCAACGAAGTCCCCAGAAGTCGACAAATCGTGTTTCCATGGAATTGAACGTTCCGCAAAAAACTGTGTGGCGCATGTTACGCAAACGTTTGCAGTTCAAGCCGTATAAATTGCAAATGGTGCAGGCTTTGAAAAAAGGTGACTATTCGAAACGACACGATTTTTGCGAATCAATGCAGCGAAGACTAGAGGAGGAAGGCTTTGCCAACAGACTGGTCTTCAGTGACGAGGCAACGTTTCACCTGTGTGGGAAGGTCAATAGGCATAATCTCCGCTTTTGGGGATCTGAAAATCCTCATGCCGTATTGGAACATGTAAGGGATTCGCCGAAGGTAAACGTTTTCTGTGCAATAACCAACCGTCACGTGTTTGGCCCATTCTTTTTCGCGGAGAAAACCGTAACAGGCATAGTGTACGCTGACATGTTGTCTGAATGGTTGATGCCACAGTTAGAAGAGAAAGTGCCCGATTTCGTATTCCAACAGGACGGTGCCCCTCCGCATTGGCACAACAGTGTACGCGAGTACCTCAACGAACACCTTCCCAGACGTTGGATTGGCCGTGCTGGAGTGACTGATCTTCCATTCCTCCTGTGGCCCCCCAGGTCCCCCGACCTCACACCATGCGACTTTTCTCTCTGGGGGTATGTGAAAGACACTGTGTTCCGACCTCCATTACCGCTGACCTTGGACGACTTAAAACAGCGCATATGTTCTGCATTCGATGCCATTACGTCGGATGTGCTGCAACGGATGTGGAATGAACTGGACTATCGCTTGGACATCTGCCGTGTCACACGGGGCACCCATATCGAACATCTCTGAAGGTGAGACAACATCCCAGCATTCTACCTTCCTGGTCCTTAAAGGCTAGCTTTGAAATTATATCTTTTTTTAATGTATGTTACTACTCCCCTCTTTTTCACTGAAGCCGAAGCATAATATGCTTTGCCTAGATTTTGGTTTTCCAAATATGCTATATGTTTGTGGGCGATGTGTGTTTCCTGTAAAGCAATTATCTGGCAATTTCTTTTTCTTAAATTGTCAAAAACTTTATTTCTTTTATTTCCCAAATTCAGTCCATTAATATTATTACAGTAAATCTTTAAACTAGCATTCATTTCAGCAGCTACTTTCTTGTTCTTCTAGTTCTCCTTCTTCTTGTTGTTGTTCCGGCTTCCCTTCTCCCTCTTCTTCTCTCTTTTCCGTGTTTCCAGAATCGTCTTCTAGCATAAGTTCCGGTCTTGGGTTTGTCCTTGTTGTCCCTGTCAAGTTTAGTCTGTAGTTTCTTGGATCTAGGTCTTCCTTTTGTGGCGATATTGTGCGTTGTTTCTTGCAATCGACGTGGAAAAAGCGTTTGATAAAATAAATTGGAATTTTTTCAAATTACTTTTCAGGGAAATGGATCTAGGATTTTATTTAATAAACTCAATTGATGCAATTTACAAAACACAGTATGCAAAAATAATAATAAACGGACAGGGAAGCAACGAAATTGAAATAAGGAAAGGAACGAGACAAGGCTGTCCATTATCTCCTTTAATATTTATATTAACACTAGAAGTATTATTAAACAGCATAAGAGACAATGAGGAACTGAGGGGAGCAAGAATAAATGGATACTCTTACAAATGCAGGGCGTTCGCAGACGATTTAATCTGTATAATTGAAGATCCAAACAAAAATCTAAACAGGTGGATGGAGACAATTGAAGAATACAGAAAAGTAGCAGGTTTCAAATTAAATTTTGAAAAAACAGAAGCAATAACAAAAAACATACTAAAGAAAAAATTAGAACAACTCAAAGAAAACAACAAGATAAAAATCATCCCGAAGCTCAAATATTTAGGAATTATTATTATGGCTAAAAATTCACAGCTCCTACAAAATAACTATATAAGAATCTGGAAAGAAATAAAGAAAGACTTAGAGAAATGGAAACACCTCAAAATTTCACTCCTAGGGAGAATTTCTTGCATCAAGATGAATGTTCTTCCAAGAATGCTGTTTCTCTTTCAAAATTTACCCATAATCAGGAACCAAAAAAATATAAAAGAATGGAACAAGGATATCAGGAAATTCATTTGGCTCAGCAAAAAACCTAGGATAAACTACAAAAACTTAACGGATGAGAGAGAAAGAGGGGGATTGGCTCTTCCAGATTTGGGGCTATACGCGGAAGCCTGTGCGCTAGCTTGGGCAGCAGATGGGATAGGACTAAAAAAGGAAAAAATCTTAAACTTAGAAAGCTTCGATCTCCGTAGGGGTTGGCATGCGTATATTGGCTATGAGAAATTAAAAATAGAAAAAAACTTTGGTAACCACTACATAAGGGCGGCAATTATTAGAACTTGGAACAAATATAAGAACCGGATGTACAGCAAAACACTGATCTGGATCTCCCCACTAGAATCGTGCCAGAGAAAGGAATTAGGCTGGATCAAATGGCCGAATTATAAGGAACTAATTAGAGAAGAGAAAAACGAAATATCCCTAAGGCCACTAACAGAAATAAAGCTAAGTTACCCAAATATGACCTGGCTCCAATACAGGCAGATACAGGAATTTTTTGGAAAGGACAAAAAAAAGGGATTCGAAAAAAAAGGGAATAGATGGGACAGAATATGGGAGTCAGAGAGGAAAAAAATATCCAAAATATACAAAGAATTACTTAGATGGAGTACTGAGGAAGAAGAGATAAAAGAGTGTATGGTGAAATGGGCCAGGAATGTGGGAAGAACAATAGGAACAGAGGAATGGGAGACGATCTGGAAGAAAAAGCTGAAATACTTAAAAGCATATGATATGAGAGAGAACTGGCTGAAGGTCTTCTTCAGATGGTACATGACTCCCGCTAAAATAAACAAATACTACAAAAAGGCAAACTTAAAATGTTGGAAGTGTGGATCAGTAGAAGGAACGATGTACCACATGTGGTGGCAGTGCAAAAAAACAAGAAAATACTGGAAGGAAATACAAGAAACATTACAGAAAGTTCTGAAAATTAAAATCCCTCTAAAACCGGAAATATTTTTACTGGGCATAACTTCAAATCTAAAGATGAACAAAAATACCGATAAATTACTATTTTTGGCAACAACAGTGGCAAGGATATGCTTTGCTAAACTTTGGAGGAAGAAAGAAATACCAAAGATAGATGACTGGAAAAGAAAAATGATGGAAGTCAGGAACATGGACAGTCTGAGCTTCATCATCCAAAGAAACAAAGGAATAATGGAAACGGAAACTGACTGGACAAAATTTAAGGAATATTTAAAATTAAACAATTAAATCTAAGAATAAAACTAAAAAGAATGCACACAAACATAGAAGAAGACTTAAGAAAGTAGGAAAAAGAACAAGAAGAAAGGGTTTGAAAAGGAGATGGACATAAAACACGTAGCAGTCGATATGAGGTACTGGAAATAGAGAGAAGAGAGAAGAAGAAATGAAAGAAAAGGATAAGACCTCCCTCAAAGAACCCTGGAAGTCACATGGAATGAAGAACGAACCTCTTGAATCTTTTCTTTTAACTGTCACTTTTATTTCCCTCACATAAACCCTTTTCTTCCCTTCTACACACCCCCTCCCCAACCACTTCCCCATATCTCCCCTCTAAATCTCTATCCCCCACTCTATAACCTTCCCCCCCTCTTCCCCCCCTCTTCTCCCCAAATTTTACTGTCTGTATATTTAAGAAAATTGCAATAAAAATTAAATTTTTAAAAAATGAAATAATAATAATAATTATTATTATTATTATTATTTTCTGTTTCTTAATATAGGCTCACAGTTTTGCATCTCTCGCTGATATCCAAAACTCCTGAATGGAATACATTATTGTTATTGTTAATGTTATTGTTATTTTTCCCCTATCAATGCCATAAGGGTGACCAAAGAAGCTAATTTCACAACAGCTTCCAAGAATTTCAAACTTAGGGTGCATCTATACTGCAGAATTTCTAGAGTTTTGGGGAGAGGCGAGCTTTCCTTTTTTCTGAGGTCTTTCAATAGATGGAAATTGCTCAGGGATGCTTGAATCCTACATTTCTGCATTGCAGAAGGGGGTCAGATTATATTGTCTTTGGGGTTACTTGAGTGGACTATTGGAGGACAGTGGGAGATCTTTCAATGGAGGTTGGATGGGATCTTTCAGGAGTGCTTGAAGTGTGCATTTTTGCTAGCAAAAGGAGTCAGTCTAGATGACCTTCAGACTATTGCATTTTGGATTACATTGGACTCTGTGACTGGGAATCTTTGGTGATTGTTTTATTCCTGCATAAAAAGGTGTTAGCCTGGATGGGCTTTGGGGGTCACTTCTGACTAGTGGATTTTGGACTACCCTGGATTCTCCTTTGAAAGCCTCATTTGGGCATCTCTGGGGGAATCCTGTATTCCTGCATAGAAGGGGCTTGGTCTAGATGGCCTTTGGGGATCCCTTCCAAATCTATTGAACTATATTCTGCCTTAAAAACAGTGGGGTCTCCTTCTTTGGAGTCCCTTAAAATATGTTTAGATGGGCATCTTGTTGCAATTTGTGTTCCTGGAAGAATGGGGTTGGACTAGCTGACCCTTGGGGACCCTTTCAACTTGACAGTAATGTGCTTCTAAGAAAAACGAGAGATATAAGAATGATAACCAATGTGTTTATCTATTTGTTAAAAAAAGAGAGAGAGAGAGATGCCCCCAATCCTTGCATGTGGCACATTTCCGGACAGGTATGGTATTGCATGCACCAGGCAAAGAAGCCCCACAAGTAATTGACTTGCCATCTTATCCTCCTTTTACAATTACTTGCGAGGAACCGGCTGGCTCCCCATTTCCCATCCCCTCATTGACCCCCAAAAGTATTAATACTCAGCAGTTGCCTCTGACAAGCACACCCTTCCTCTTCCGAAAGTCTTTGCATTCCTCCTTCCTTTTGTTTTCTGCCATTCTGCTCATCTGGAATGACTTTTGCCTTAGCCATGCAGGGGACCGTGATGATGGGAGAATGGCCGCCAGCCGCACCTGACTTCTTTACGTTGGGAGTTTGCATTTCCTTTGCTTTGGTTTTCTGTTTGCACACACCGTTTTGCACACCCCTTTTTTTGTCCCCCACCTACCATGCGTTCTTTTCTTCCCCTCTCATAGTGTGGACGCAGCGCCGAAAACTTCGACCGGTTTTTCACCCGCCACCCGCCCGTCTTAACGCCACCTGACCAGGAAGTCATCCGGAACATTGACCAGGCAGAATTCGAAGGATTTTCCTTTGTTAACTCTGAGTTTTTTAAGCCTGATATCAAGAGCTAAGTAGCCCTCGTCCGTTGCAGTCGCAAGCCACCCTCCATTTTTCCTCCTCCTCCATCACTCCTCCTCCTCCTGCTCATCCGTCATGACGACATCCCTTCTTGGCTTTGGGTTTTCTTTTGGGGTGATGCCAGAATGGCCATCTCTCCAAAGTCCAAAGGTTCAAGGGGGCATTGAAGTCCAAATTACGTGTCCAAAGGTGATCCTTTTGTGGTGATACCAGAATGACCATCTCTCCAAGATTCAAAGGGTTATAGATGACATTTGCCTCAGGTCCAAGTGTCCAACTTATGCATCCAAGATGGGTTTTTTTTGTGGTAATGCTAGAATTGCCATCTCTCCAAGGGTCAAGGGGAGCATTTAGGTCTAAGTTATGGGTCCAAATGTGATGCTTTAGTGGCAAAACCAGAATGACCATCTCTCCAAGTCCAAGTGTCCTTGATTGCATTCATAAGGTCCTAGTGTCCAACTTATGGGCCCAAAGATGTTCCCTTTCTCTGGTGGCATCCATAGATTTGATTCTATAACTGGTGTTGCTCTTTCATATCAATTCCAGAATATCCAAAGGGTCATGGGGCACATTGCATCAGTGTCACATATGGAACAAGTGCCCAAAGTGATCCTATTGTGGCAACACCAGGATGACCATCTCTCCAAGGCCCAAAGGGTCATAGATAACATTTGCATCACCAAGTGTCCAACTCATGGGTACAGAAATGCTCTTTTTCTTTGGAGGTATCTATAGATTTAACTTAATAGCCGTTCATGTTGCCCTTTTGCAGCAATGCTATAATGACCATCTCTCCTAAGGTCCAAAGGGTTATGGGGAACATTCAGGTCCAAGTTATGGGTTATGGGTTCAAAGATGCTCCTTTTGTGGTGATACTACAATCACTTTATCTCCAAGGTCCAAAGGGCCATAGATGACATTTGCATCAGGTCCGATTGTCCAACTTATGGGCCCAAAGATGTTCCTTTTGTGACGATATCAGACTGGCCATCTCTCCAAGGGTCCAAAAGATCATGGGGACATTTGTGTCAGGGTCACACATGGGACATGTGTCCAGTTTATGGATCTGAAGACGGAGAACAGAAAGTTGAAAAAAGGGGGCATGAGAGCCATATTTAAACATTTGAAAGCATGCCTGTAAAGAACCTCCGCCACTGGTAATGAAGCTGCCACCCAATTGTAGAGAGACGCTACCAACTCGTGAGGAAGCGCCTAGGTTTAGGAGAGAGGAGCCACTGATTTGTAAAAGGCTCTAGTATTAAGGCTCTGTTTGTGTTGTGAGGTAATTTTGGTAGAGTGGGTGCACCGATCGTAGAATTAATGGAGATGAGGCAGTTTTAAAAACCAAAGAGAACAAGTTTATTTTTAAACAAAGCGTATGGTTGCAGTATGAAGATGTTAAGCTTGGCAAATACTTTATGGTTACATGTAACTTGGTTGCGATACAATTCAGACTTTCGATGTTACAACTCATGAACTCTTGCTGTGGTGAAGCGCTTTATTAACCAGTGTTCCCTGCAATGAATAGTCTTTCTGTTTGATCTATACTTGATCAAATCAAAGATCTCCAGTCTTCCTCCGACTAGCGATCCTAGCAAGCCTCTGTTAGTTCTTTCTAACTAAAGCAACTAACAAGGTTTTCCCCTTCAGCTTCCTAACTGAAGAAATCTCTACTATTCACGAACACTAAAACCTGGCTCTTCACTTCTTCACTCCTCAGAGTTTAAAACTGACTCTGCTGCTCTCTCAGAGACTTTCTCCCTGACCGACTCTGTCACTTTTTAAAACCTTTACTCTCTAAGCTCCTCCCATCTCCTCTTCTGCCTCGTTTCCATGGTAACACATTTCTCACAGCTAGGCTGCTCCAGCCTTAGGGCAACCAATTCAAACATAAATACAGTTATAAGCATATTATTATAAACACTTCTGTACACCTTCCCCCCCAGAAAAATTATTTTTGGACCATTCTCAATCCCGGAATGGCAAAAATAATTCTACATATTATCCAACAGTATATACATACACAACATTTCTGAAAGGCAAACATATTATGGTTAAAAGCATTACAATTTATACATACATACAAACCTTTAACCTTACGAAATTCTAGATAAGGCGTCTGCAACTATGTTCCGTTTACCTGAAACATGTTTAATTTCAAATGTAAAATCCTGTAAACATAAACTCCATCTAAACGTGGCATAGGATAAATATCTGTCTGGGTTACTTTATTTAACCGCCTATAATCCACGCAAAATCTAATTGTCTTGTCTGGCTTCTGTACTAACACTATGGGTGAAGCCCAAGAGCTAATTGATGGAACAATGATACCTAGGTCCAACATTTCTTTAATCTCCTTTTCAATACACTCATTAATTCTCCCCGTGACCCTGTAGGGTGGAGATACTATAGGAGTTGCATCACCGGTGTTTATTTGATGCTGGACTCCCTGGACCTTTCCTGGCAAATCTGAAAATATGTCTTTATATTTACTCAAAACTTCCACAACCTCTCTTCGCTGTGGTTGGGACAATTCTATGTTCATTTCTACTCGATCTAAATTTTTGTACTGTTCACGATCACCCTCCCAAAAAGAGAAGGGACCGGATTCTTCTTCCGAAACAACAAAACATACATTAGCAGACCTTCCAACATAAGGCTTTAACATGTTTACATGAACTCTTCTTTCTACATTGGAATGTTCATCATTAATATCATAGTTTATTTGGTTGTGCTTCCTGGTGATCTTCCAGGGTCCCGACCAATCCAATTGAAGTTTGTTGGTTTTGTTGGGAGATAAAAATAAAACTTCATCTCCGATGTTGAAGATCTTTGGTTTAGCAGTAGAATCATAATAGTCTTTTTGTCTCTGCTGAGCCGCAAGCAAATGTTCTTGTGCAATGTCCCTAGCCAGTTGCATTGTTGATTGAAGATCCTTTAAATACTCCGACACTGGAACTGGATCTGTTGCCGGACTTTCCTCCCAATATTCCTTTATCAGGTCTAATGGACCACGAGCTTTCCTTCCATATAGCAATTCAAATGGACTGTAGCCAGTACTGTCATGAGGGACGGTCCTGTAGGCGAATAACAGTTGTTGCAATTTGACGTCCCAGTCGTATGGCTTCTTTTGACTGTAAGACTTTATCATTTTGACTAAAGTCTTGTTCAGATTTTCAACTAGACCATTTGTCTGTGGGTGATAAGCTGTTGAAGTCAGGTGTCTGATTCCACATAACTCAAGCAATTTCGACATAAGTCTGGAAGTAAATTGAGTTCCCAAATCCGAAACCAATTCTCTAGGATAACCAGTTCTTCCCCAAATAGATAACAGTGCATTTGCAATCGTTGTTGTCTCGATGTTAGTTAGAGCTACAGCCTCTGGATATCTTGTGGCGTAGTCAATCATGGTTAAAATGTATCTGTAACCACGTCTGCTTGGCTTACAAAGAGGACCCACTATGTCAATGCCCACTCTGTAAAATGGTTCTCCAATTATCAGCATAGGGATCATAGGAGCTTTAATTTTATCCCTTCCAATACTCAATCTTTGGCAGATATCACAAGACTGGCAAAACTCTTTGATCTTCTGGAACATGCCAGGCCAATAAAAGTTCTTAGTGATTCTCTTTGTGGTTTTCCTCACACCCAAATGTCCACCTTGAGGGTTTTCGTGTGCCACCCTCATCAGCTGTTCTCTAAAACTTTGAGGCACTACAATTTGATTACATGTCACTGATCCTTCTGTTGACTTCACATTTCTGGTTTCTCTATATAAGACACCATTCTTTAACACAAACTCGGAGGGCTGTCCTTTTGCCGATACTGTGGGGTTTTGAGCCAAAGCGAACAGAGGTTTAAGAGATTCATCGGCTCCTTGTTCCTGCCGAATTTCTCCAACTCCTCCCGTCTTCTTAACAAGCTCAGCCACCGTAGCGCTGGATTCCGGACTCTCATCCCCATCCTGTTGTATGGCAAAACACATGGCTTTTTGATCAGGGCTTTTGTTATTATATTCTTCCTCCTCACACGTCATCCTCCAGCTTTCAATCTTCTTAGCCAGATCATTTCCAATTAAACATCTGTATGGTATGTCAGGACTGACTGCAAAATCCCACATACCCTTCCATCCTCCATATTCTATTGGCAAAGTCACCACTGCTGTTGGTATCGCAGGTCCCAAACCTTTTAATCTTATTTCAGAGGTAGGCCGCTGAAATTTCTGAGGTATTATTTCTGGATGTACTATACATACTTCGGAGCCTGTATCTCGAAGTCTTTTTACGTCTTTGTTGTCAATGGAAATGGATTCTAAGTAATCCTTAGATGGTGTGTTTGACAAGATGAACAAACACTGTTTCTCTTGAGGCTCTGATTCTGAACTCTCCTTTGACAAAGTATCTGGTTCTGCCTTTTGTGTTTCTTTTACTTTATTCACAAAGAGGGTTGTTTTCTCTTTTCTTAACAGGGGACATTGATACTTTATATGGTCCCACTTTCCACACTGGAAGCACCTTCTTTTTCCCTCAGGAGCAGTTTGACTTATTACACCCTGCCTCCTCCAGGTGGTGTTTTCTATGTCAGAACCTTTTTCTTGTTGTGGGCGCGTTTGTTGTTGGTAAAATGGCTGCCTGTTTGTTCTTTTATCACTTGGCAGATCTTCCCTTTTGAATCCTTCTTTTAGGGTTATTATTTGATCTACCATAACCGCTGCCTCTACTATAGTGGATGGTTTGCGATCCTGAATCACCCAGCGAATATCATAAGGCACTAATTGAAAAAATTGTTCCAACTTTAAAAGTTCTCTCAGCTGTTGGTAATCTTCCACCTCAGACGTCCTTAGCCAACTATCAAACAGTTGAGACAATTTAGAGGCCACCTGAGCAAAACTTTGGGTTTTATCTCTCTTTAGGGTCGTGAACTTAAATCTGTAGAATTCAGGAGTTAATCGATACTCTTGTAGAATTTGTTTCTTAAATAAATCATAATCTCCATAAGACCCCTCAGGCATATCTCCATAAATCTGTAAAAGTCTTCCTGTTATCTGTGGCCTTAGATATATCATCCATTTTTCCTTAGCAACCCCAAAATCTCTACAACATCTCTCAAAAGAGATCAAAAATTTCTCTGGATCGTCATCCTTGGTAAATTTAGGGAATCTCTTTATCAAATCTGGGGTATCCACTCCAGATCTCCCTTCCTGGATGTCACTGGATGTTTGAGACAAAGCCAATCTTTGCTTCTGCAGCTCAAATTCCATTCTCTTCAATTCTATCTCCTGTTCTCTCTCTTTCTGTCTTTCTTCAAACTCTCTTTCCCTTTGTTTTGCCTCTATCTCCAGTTCTCTCTCTTTTTGTCTTTCTTCAAACTCTCTTTCCCTTTGTTTTTCTTTTGCCTCTATTTCTAATCGTTTTATCTCTAGTTTGTACTTATAAGCCATTTCTGACACAGGCACTGGCTCCGTTTCTGCTTCAGAGCCCGAACTTCCTTCTTGGTCTCCCTCTGTTTCATCAGCAAGCTTTCTCTGTCGCCTGGTAGCCATATTCCAATAACTTTTACCTCACAACTTATTCTTAAAACAGTCTTAAGGCACTTGATCAGTTGTTAAACGTATCCCGTCGTCTGCCACCAAAATTGTAAAGAACCTCTGCCACTGGTAATGAAGCTGCCACCCAATTGTAGAGAGACGCTACCAACTCGTGAGGAAGCGCCTAGGTTTAGGAGAGAGGAGCCACTGATTTGTAAAAGGCTCTGGTATTAAGGCTCTGTTTGTGTTGTGAGGTAATTTTGGTAGAGTGGGTGCACCGATCGTAGAATTAATGGAGATGAGGCAGTTTTAAAAACCAAAGAGAACAAGTTTATTTTTAAACAAAGCGTATGGTTGCAGTATGAAGATGTTAAGCTTGGCAAATACTTGATGGTTACATGTAACTTGGTTGCGATACAATTCAGACTTTCGATGTTACAACTCATGAACTCTTGCTGTGGTGAAGCGCTTTATTAACCAGTGTTCCCTGCAATGAATAGTCTTTCTGTTTGATCTATACTTGATCAAATCAAAGATCTCCAGTCTTCCTCCGACTAGCGATCCTAGCAAGCCTCTGTTAGTTCTTTCTAACTAAAGCAACTAACAAGGTTTTCCCCTTCAGCTTCCTAGCTGAAGAAATCTCTACTATTCACGAACACTAAAACCTGGCTCTTCACTTCTTCACTCCTCAGAGTTTAAAACTGACTCTGCTGCTCTCTCAGAGACTTTCTCCCTGACCGACTCTGTCACTTTTTAAAACCTTTACTCTCTAAGCTCCTCCCATCTCCTCTTCTGCCTCGTTTCCATGGTAACACATTTCTCACAGCTAGGCCGCTCCAGCCTTAGGGCAACCAATTCAAACATAAATACAGTTATAAGCATATTATTATAAACACTTCTGTACAATGCCCTATTGAAAATAGAGGCAAGCTTGTTTTCTTCTGCTCTAGAGACTGGGACACAATGAAGCAAAGGATCCAAATGGAAAGAAAAGAGATTTTACCTAAACATTAGGAAGAACTTCATGGTGATAGGAGCATTTTGACAGTGGAATATATATTATGGGGTCTCCTTCTTTGGAAGTTGTCAAGCAAAGGCTAGATGGTCATCTGTCAAGAGGGCTTGGATAGTGTCCTCCTGCTTGGCAGAATGGGGTTGGACCAGATGGCCCTTGGGGTCCTGTCCAGGAATCTGTTATTCTCTCTCTCTCTCTCTCTCTTTTCTCCTCTAGAGGTTTCTAAGGAAAAGCTGGATGGCCATCTTTTGGGAGGGCTTTGATTGTGTCTCCCTGCATGGCAGAAAGGGGTTTGACTGGATGGCCCTCTGGGACTCAATCGAGCAAAAGATCCAAATGGAAAGAAAAGAGATTCTACCTAAATATTAGGAAGAACTTCCTGGTGATGAGAGCATTTTGACAGTGGAATATATATTATGGAGTCCCCTTTGGAAGTTGTCAAGCAAAGGCTAGATGGCCATCTGTCAGGAGGGCTTTGATTGTGACTCCCTGCATGGCAGAAAGGGGTTAGGCTGGATGCCCTCAGAGGGTCCCTTCCAACTCTCGGATTCTATGTGATTGTGTCATTTTGTGTTCCTAGTACCAGAAAAGAGGGATACATGCACTGACACAAAAAGAGGGAATGCCAGTGTGGACTTTGGCACTCCATATTGGATTGCAGGTTCCCCACTAGATGATGATGATGATGATGGTGATGGTGATGATGATGATGATGATGATGATGATGATGATGACGACGACGACGACGATGATAGGAGGGTTCCTTTGAAGAAATGGTCATTCTGGCATCCCTTCCATTTTCTTTCCCAAACCTAATGGAGGCGAATGGGGCAGGAGGTTCAGGGCTCTGTGTGTCCGGTTGCCAAACCCACAAATTCCCCTTCTGTCCCTCTGTGCTTTCCATGTGTCAAACCAAACTAAACAAATTGAAGCTGGTATTTTAAGAAAAGAAGTCGGTGTTTGTGTTACTTGACTGAAGATGTAAAGTATTTCAATTTTCCTTTAATGTTATAACCATTTTGGGGGGGGAGGTGGGAGAACCCAAGAATGATGGGGTTCCAAGGTGCCTGTATTTGCGGAGAGAAAAGGGGGGAAATCCTTGCAAGATGTTGCTGACCAATTCTTGTATTTCTTCGCCTCCTGCTTGAAGGGTGTTTTGCTTCGAGTCGTTCATGTGCCAACAACAATTTCTTCTTTTTTCCAGATACAATTATAAAATAAAATTTACCAAAAAATCAGAAAGCTTGTTTGCAGGAAACCTCATTTTGTGGGCCAAGTGTGCAGAGTTTGCTGGTTTGGGGACTAGCTGCAGAAGGAACGAATTGGGGAAAGTCAAATTTTGCAGACTGTGTTTTGTTTATATAACTCACATATTTTTTTAAATTCTCAGTTTTCTCATACTGTTAACTCTGTGATTTTATTCCTCCAGGGTCACTGCTAACCATGGGGTGCATCTACATCAGACTTGGGCAAACTTTGGCCCTCTAGGTGTTTTGGACTTCAACTCCCACCATTCCCAATAGCCTCGGGCCCTTTCCTTTTCCTGAGGGGGAAAAGGAAAGGGCCTGAATCTGTTGGGAATAGTGGGAATTGAAGTCCAAAACACCCAGAGGGCCAAAGTTTGCCCAGGCCTGATCTACATGGTATAATTAGCTCAGTTTGAGACTACTTTTACTGTTGTACTGTAATAACTCGAGAGTTCTAGCTTTGTGAGGCCTTTATAGCCTTCTCTTTTCAATACTTGCAAAGCTACAACTCCCAGGATTCAATAGCTGTTAAAAGTGGTGCCAAACTGCATTAATTTTACACTTTAGATGCGCCCTTGCTATGCAATGTTTTATTGTGGCTTTGAAATTTTTGGAGACATCAAAAACTTGGGAAGGAGAGCCAGATTGAAATGTCAAATCTAGATGTTCAGAAAAGTGGAGATTCCTTTCTTGCCAATTTGTGAGAAAGTTCAGTTTTGGTAACAGTAGAAAGACAACTCTGGTGACTCCTCTGAATGGGTGAATCCACTCCGGGTTTTCTTTCAGCCTTTTTAGTGGCTTATCCAAATTGCTGGGAAGGTTCAGCACCATGGAGAGCTCCCTGTGCTCTGCAAAACCTGGAGCAGATTTACACAAACATGGATGGAATAAGAGAAACATGCATAGATTGTTTAGAGTTTTGAAAGCTCTCCTTATAGGGGCACAGAATAACAACATTACACAAAGAAGACATTGCAAGGGTGGGACTTTTGCAGCTAAAAAATGCAATACATGGAAAGATAGCCATTTGTGGCACCTTCTTGGAGAAGTCCTGGAACCATCCTTTTGAAAATCTAGGATAGGAAGCTGGAAAGCTGGAAAGTGGATTGGGATTGGACTGGACTAAATCTGGGAACCTCTGGATATACCTGGAAATATATAGATATAGATATATATTTGAGAGAGAGAAAGGATCTAGTCTCACTTGGGAATGATTTTACCTATATCAAGGTTATCCCTCACTTTGGCCCCATTGGGATCTATGGGAGCTCTATAGAAACCTCCTTCACCAAAGAAGCACACAATCCTTCCCCACTTCCACTTTGAAATGCAAAGCTGCCTTATCAAAGTTCATTCCCAGCCTTGACATTCTGTTTATTGCATTTGAAGGGATGTTTCTTCCTCTGCTTTGCGGTAGTTTCAATTAAAGATTTGCACCATAAAAGCAAAAAGCAATGGATTATGATTGCTGCATGCCATTTTTGTGTGTGGGGTGTGTCTACACTGTAGATTTAACACAGTTTGAAACCACTTTGTACTACCACTGCACCTGTCATTTCGCCAGGTCTTTCACCTTGTCTGCTAATTCCAGAATCCCATTGCACTGAGTAATGGCAGTTAATGCGGTATCAAATTGTGTCAGACCTACAGTGTAGATGCACTCAGGGGCTCTGTAAGGGACTTTCTAGGATATTTGTATAGAGCAAAAGCATTTAATGCAATGCAAAATGGGGCATCTTTCCTTTTCGTTGGCATTTTGTCGCTGCATCCTCCTACAAAGACGGCTTTCTGCATGAATAGCTTGCTTCCTTTGAATCCTGGTTGAAGGCAGGCTCTTATTCAAGAATTTTTGAAGGTCAGTATATAAAACAAGCCACTGTCCAGACTCACAGGGAAATAATCATTCCTTTCCAGAGAACAAAACAACAACCAAAATCAAGTCTGCTTTCCGATATTGAAAATGCCGTTTATTAATAATGTAACGATCCAGTTCTGTTATTTGTCATTGAATGGACAAAGGGACGGACAAATGTGTCAGTAGGTCTGTCAACAATCCAAGGGTAGATCCCAAGGGTAGAATGGGTGCAGTCTGACCCCACTTTCACCAGCATAGCTCAATTTGGAAGCTGCATTTTGACTCACTTTGGCAGAGAAAGCTGAAGACTTTGGGAAATAATTTTATCACATTGAGCCCTGGCAGTTTAAGTGGGACCAAACTCTATCCATTCTACAGTATAGATAAGGCATGGGCAAACTTTGGCCCTCCAGGTATTTTGAACTTTAATTCCCACAATTCCTAACATCCTTGGGCCCCTTCCTTTCCCCCCTCAACCCTTAAAGTGACTGAGGAGAAAAAGGAAAGGGCCTGAGGATGTTAGGAATTGTAGGAGTTGAAATCCAAAACACCTGGAGGGCCAACGTTTTCCCAAGCCTGATATAGATTCACCCTTGGACTTATTAGCCAACAGTCTCCTACTATTACTTCCTCTTCCACTTCCTCTTTTTTCTTTCTCTTTTGCTTCCTCTTCTTCCTCTTCTTTTTCTTTCTCTTCCACTTCTTTCCCGTCTTCTTTTTCTTCCTCTTCTTTTCTTTCTTTCTTTCTTTCTTTCTTTCTTTTTCACTCTTCCTCATCTTCCTCTTCCTCATTTTTATCTTCTTCTTCCGGTTCCTTTTGTTTTTCTTCCTCTTCCTTTTCTTCATCCTCTTATCCCTCTTCTTTATCTTTTCCCTTCTCTTCCACAACCTCCTCCCCCACTTCTTCTTCTACATATTATTATTATTTACTCTGCTTTAATTCACTAAGAAGATTTCACTCTGCTTTATCTCTCTAAGGAGCCTCTGGTGGCACAATGGGTTAAACCCTTGTGCTGGCAGGACTGTTGACCAAAAGGTTGGCTGTTCAAATCTGGGGAGTAGAATGCGGAGTGAGTTCCTGTCTGTCAGCTCCAGCTCCCCAGGGCAATGTTCTTGCAGATAGCCAATTATCTCACAGAAGAAGCGACTTGCAGTTTCTCAAGCTGCTCCTGACACACAGAAAAAGAGAATCAAAATGGCCCACAATAAAAAATAATAATAAAGTAGATGATTTAAATTCTAGGAAAAAACACAAACAAACAATAAATAGAATTAAGCATAGCAACATTTTTTAAAATACATAGTTAAAAGAAATAAGGCCATAACACAAAACATAGGTTTGGTCTTTGAAAGGGCCACTGAAGGCAGGGCTTGGGTCCCCTTTGGGGTTCCTTGCTTCCCTGGGTTCCTTCTCCTTTCCCTTCAATATGGCTGCCTTAATGGTCTCTTTCTCTTCTTCATTTGCCTTCCGTCCCACAGAAGGACAGGCAGGACACCTCCAACTTCGACAAGGAGTTCACCCAGCAGCCGGTGGAACTGACGCCAACGGACAAACTCTTCATCATGAACTTGGACCAGAACGAGTTTGCTGGCTTCTCCTACACCAATCCCGAGTTCGTCATCCATGTCTAGAAAAGTGGCCGGTGGCCTCCTCATCTCCCTCCTTCTGATGGATGCTGGCCTCTTGGGGCCCAAGGGGATCCCCACAAACCCTCTGGGGAAAAGAGATGACCCTTTCTGAGGCAGCTTCTGCTCTGTGTCTGTATCTCTGTCAGATCTATACACCCCGTGGCTTAGTCCTGCCTAAAACAGACCCCATTTGGAGGGGAGGGGTTGGCCTGTGCATTAACTCCACATTTGACGGTTTTCTTTTGGTTAAGACTAACCAACGGGATCACTTTTTTGCATTTGTTCCTTTTGTGGATTGCATTTCTAGAACTTCCAGCCTCTAATAGCGTTTCCCAAAGTGTTGTCCGCATTTGTATTTCCCGATTCCTCTGGAAGAGGAACAGGCCGGCATCCCCCGTCCTCAGCATGCTCTCCTCTGTCTCCCTCCGCGACAGTTTTGTGCCATGAACCGTGACCTTGTTTTACAAGAAACTTGTGGTTTGTTTGTCCAAACTAAACCAAGTCTGCCTGTGAGTGTCTCTGTTCTCGGTTCGCTTTGGCCTTTCTGAACCTGGGTCTCTTCTTCAGTAGTCTCTCCATATTTCAGGCTTTCCTCTGGGCCTAAGCTTTTCCAACCCAAATCCTGAATGGCATTGTGATGATGTGTAAGTTTTATTCTTTGGTTATGTGTAGTTTGGACAGTGGTTTAGGGATGGTAAGTATGGGAGATTATATTTTGTTAGAGATGGTGGCTAGTGGCTTGAGCTGAGTTGCCATAGCAACGGGGGCGGAGCCAACTATCACTTCACGGCGCAGCTTTTTAAAAGTGGCAGTCTGTGGCCGGTGAGCTACAGGAAGGGACTGATTTCTCTAGTGGGAGAAACAGGGAATTAGTCAGTACGCCAGCGAGCTACTGAGTGAACTGAATCTTTTGGTGAAGATTCAGGGAATGTGTCTATAGCCAGTGTGCTATAGGGAAAGACTGAATCTCTTGGTGGAGATTCAGGGAATCAATTGGTGACCAAGTGGTTGCAGAGAAGGACCCGGTACAGGGGGTTGTTGATTCTGAATTAAGAATCAAGGTTTGGCTGGGTTTAAGCCTGTTGTGCCAGCTGTGAAACCTTATGAAGTGTTTGCCTGAGTTTACTCATGAAACCTTTCCAATGTATCCATCAAGATTTGTGCCTCTTTTGAAGAACAGTTATACATTGTTATACTCCTGTTAAAATAAACTTGTTACTGTTTTCCTCAAGCCTTGCCTGATACAGTTGCTCCTAAGTTGAACAGCCTGCAATACTAAAGTCAAGCCAAGAAAGTAAACGCTACGCTATCAAGTGAATAAAGCCTTCTGTAATTAACAGTCCCTTTATAAAATAGCTCCTAGGTTGATATTGATCGTTGCCCGGCTTCCCTCATAGATTAGGTGGCAGTGGGTGCTTTACCACGCGCACCTTCACAATTGGTGGCATTAGGTGGCATTAAAACGGTCATCGTTACAATTGGTGGCAGCAGTTTAACGACTCCTTCACATTTGGTGGCAAGCGACGGGATAACGTTTAACATCTGATTTAGTGCCTAAGATCGCCTAAAGGAAAAATCTTGAGGTAAAAGTTGGAGCCAAAGATGGCGGCTAAGAAGCAAGGCAAAGTAACAAAGGAGGTTGAGGCTTATCAAGAAGAGGGAAGCTCAGACTCAGACCAAACTCCTATGTCTGAGTTACAGTGCAAATATCAGCTGGAGTTAAGGAAATTGGAAATTGAGGCACAGGACAGGGCAAGACAGGCAGAAATGGAAGCCCAAAAGGCTCAAATGGAGTTTGAGGAGAGGGAAAAAATCAGGCAGGCTGAATTACGAAAAATGGAATTAGAAATTGAAAAACAATGGCTAACTCTCCCTCAGACACAAGTGAATATACAGGAGAGACCAGAGGAGATCCCTATGGATCATATTTTGAGAAAATTCCCAAGATACAATAAAGAAGACAATATCGAAAAGTTCTTAATTTCCTTCTAACGATGTTGTAAAGACTTTAATGTAGCTGACGAAAAATGGATGGCATATTTAAGGCCACAGATTTGTGGTAAACTCCTAGAGATTTACAGTGACATGGCAGAGACAGAACATAGGGATTATTCTAAGTTCAAACAAGAAGTCCAACAGAAATTGCAGCTGACGCCTCAATTTTATAGGATGAACTTCAGGACGATCAAAAAAGAAAAATATGAGAGTTATTCTCAATTAGCTTCCAAGCAGGCACAATACTTTGAGAGCTGGATCAAAGGCACTGAGGTAAATGACTTCCAGCAGCTCAAAAACTTAATTCAAAAGGAGCAGTTTTATCAACAGGTCCCCCTTGATTATAAATGGATTATACAGGATAGAAACCCCGAAACTTCAACAAAAGCAGCTATCATGGTGGACCAGTTGATTACGTTAAAGGAAGGATTTAAAGAAGAAGAAGGAGTCAAAAAGGAAACAAGACAATCCCATCCGCCATTTAAAAAATCCCCTCACAGTCAGCCAGGGAGAGGCTTTTCAGTAGAAAACACCGCCTGGAGGATGGCAGGTGCCATGCAGCCTAACAGTACTGAGGGAAATAAGAGCTGTTTCCATTGCGGAAAATTAGGACATTTTAGGTCCCAATGTAATCTCCTGAGAAAAGAGAAGTCCACCTTCTTCATTAGAGGAAGAAATACCCCTGGAAAAGAAATGGAACCCAGTGTTAAGAAGGATTGCACTGAGGTGGTTCAAAAGGGGGAACAGATTGAAAAACAGTGTTTGTTTGTGATACTAAACACAGTCCCAAATAACTATTTGGAGCCCATCAAAATAGATGGAAACCTGTTACATGGATGGAGAGACACGGGTTCCAAAGTTTGTGTAATTCATTCAAAGATGGTACCTGAGAAGTATCAAAATCCTACTTCTCAAATTAATTTAAAAGGTTTAGGACCAGCGATTACTTCAAATGTGGTCTCTTTGCCTATAAAATATGGCAATTGGACAGGCATGTGGGATTTTGCCATAAGTTCAGAGATCCCTTACTCATGCTTGATTGGAAATGACCTGGCCAGAAGAATTAAAAAATATCAGAGTTACCTAAAGAGGGAAAAGACCTGACTGTGGAACAGACTGGAGAACGAAACACTTCATGTTTGCCCATCTGTCAACCTCTGGGACAGAAACCCGAAGCAAGCTCTATTGTAACTGAGTTGGTTCAAGGGACGAAAGGAGAAAATGAAATTTCTAAAAAACAAAAGGCTGAGAACACACTCCAGACCTTGTTTGATACAACTCAAACCGAAAAGACAGAGTTAACCCCAGAAAAACCAAACCAATTTGTAATCAGAAATGAAGTTATATGCAGGGAAGTTTTGGACCACAAGTCTCCAGCTGTTTCTTACAACCAAAGTGTGGTACCTCAGAAACATGATGAGCACCCAGATGGAGCCAGTGATGAGAATGTAGAGATAGTGGTTCCTGCAGAACAAGTGATGGATTTTGGGGAGAAAGGAGAGCTGAAAGAATCGTTAACTTTGGAGGAGGTATTACCTTCAGTTGCAAGTAAGGAGATTGACTTTGCTGAGTTCATTGACAAAGACAATGAAATACAATCAGAAGAAAAAACTGAAGAAAAGCTAATCCTTAAGGAGCCTATTTATTTGGCAGTTGAGAGTACAAAATATCAAAAAGTCTTCTGTGAAGAAAAAATCCACACATCTGAAAGATTAGTTGAAGTAAAGATAACTTTCAGGCATGATTCATTCACTATGGAGGTTCCAGATGATCGCACAAAAGAAGTTTTGAAGATCGGAACTGTGATTGAAGTTAAGAATCTAAGTGAAACTTATCAAAAAGAAGAGAGACATTTTGCTGAGAATGAAACGTTGGATCAGCTTCTTCTTACTAAACCTGAACACTTCGAAATGCCTACAGATGAAAAGAAAGTAAGCAGAGAGAGAAGATCTCATCATATATCGGAGGAAGAAGAGGATAAAAACCAAGCTGATGGACTGTTAAGAAAAGTGATATACACTGACTATGTTAGTCTTGATAAAAAGACAAATCTCCAGTCCCAAGGTTTAAAGGTTCATCCAGACAGCAGTGATGAGACTACAGTAGAGAAAGACAATGTTCTTGTTTGTTCTTCCAACGATGGCGAATTCTCTTCAATACCAAGAAAAGATGTTCAAGGAACTATAAATTCTTCAATAAGACCTGATGCTACGTTAAAGCAAGCCTTTTTTCAAGCCTTAAAACTCAATGAAAGCAGAACTGTTCCTGGTAATTTGAAGGTCAGGCTGAAGGAAGAAGCTCTAGGAGCAAAAGAAGAGAAGGGAGAAAATTTCCTACAGCAGCGTTGTAACTTCGTAGAGGACCAAGAGACTCTTGATTGTGAACAACCTGTGATTGACTATAGAGACTTAAATCTCTTCAAATTGTTCAAAGTTGCTCATAAGTTTTAAGGACTTAATGATATTGTAGGACTGATATATGTAAAAATATTGAGAAAGTATGTCAGTAGAGTCACAGGGAAATTAGCCAAATATGTTGCAAAGGAGATGGGAGGAATGTTAGAGATGTGAGACTTTGATATTGCATACATGGATGATATTGAATAACTGATCAATACATGGTTTGTATATAATTATATGATGTTGATATTATCCAAATTATTTTTGACCATTTTAGTTGGTAGAAAAGTCAAAAATAATCCCTATGGGTTGGGAGGTGTGACGATGTGTAAGTTTTATTCTTTGGTTATGTGTAGTTTGAACAGTGGTTTAGGGATGGTAAGTATGGGAGATTATATTTTGTTAGAGATGGTGGCTAGTGGCTTGAGCTGAGTTGCCATAGCAACGGGGGCGGAGCCAACTATCACTTCACGGCGCAGCTTTTTAAAAGTGGCAGTCTGTGGCCAGTGAGCTACAGGAAGGGACTGATTTCTCTAGTGGGAGAAACAGGGAATTAGTCAGTACGCCAGCGAGCTACTGAGTGAACTGAATCTTTTGGTGGAGATTCAGGGAATGTGTCTATAGCCAGTGTGCTATAGGGAAAGACTGAATCTCTTGGTGGAGATTCAGGGAATCAATTGGTGACCAAGTGGTTGCAGAGAAGGACCCGGTACAGGGGGTTGTTGATTCTGAATTAAGAATCAAGGTTTGGCTGGGTTTAAGCCTGTTGTGCCAGCTGTGAAACCTTATGAAGTGTTTGCCTGAGTTTACTCATGAAACCTTTCCAATGTATCCATCAAGATTTGTGCCTCTTTTGAAGAACAGTTATACATTGTTATACTCCTGTTAAAATAAACTTGTTACTGTTTTCCTCAAGCCTTGCCTGATACAGTTGCTCCTAAGTTGAACAGCCTGCAATACTAAAGTCAAGCCAAGAAAGTAAACGCTACGCTATCAAGTGAATAAAGCCTTCTGTAATTAACAGTCCCTTTATAAAATAGCTCCTAGGTTGATATTGATCGTTGCCCGGCTTCCCTCATAGATTAGGTGGCAGTGGGTGCTTTACCACGCGCACCTTCACAATTGGTGGCATTAGGTGGCATTAAAACGGTCATCGTTACAATTGGTGGCAGCAGTTTAACGACTCCTTCACAGGCATGGTTTTAGAAAAGTGTTGTGGATGATGGGAACCTGGCAGAGCTATCTTTATGGAACTCTATACTGGATGCCAACATGGCACCACAAATTAACAGTCAATGTAAATAGCCCACCAGAATTGCAGAAATATAGATAGAAAGGCAGTATGCCATCCCAGGCCACTCTGTGTATTTTAATGTGCAGATTAGTCCCAACTCTGCAATTCCATTTTGTGCCTTTAATCGTATGCATAGGTGAACTATTATATTTGGCTGATGGCATGAGTGACGTATGCAATTCCACTTATTCCATCAGCCAGATACAATAGACCCACATATACAATTCCATGTATGGCATCTATCAGATGCATAGGTGGGACTATTATATCCAGCTGATGGCAGAAATTACATGTAATGTCACTTATTCCATCAGCTGCATACAATAGTCCAATATACAAAATTCCATTTATGGCATTAGCCATATACAGGAAAGCCATATAATTATTTGCAATTATGGCATCAGCTGGATGCACATGTCAGACTATTATATGGTGCTGGTGGCATAAGTGACATGCAATTCCTCATATTCCATCATCCAGGTATAATAATTCCACACACAAAATTCCATTTATGACACCAGAATTATACAATATGTAATTCCACTTATGTTATAGCTCAGGCATGGTCAAACTTCAGACTTCCCTCCAGGTATTATGTACTTCAACTCCCACAATTCCTAACAACCTCAGTCCCCTTCCTTTTCCCCCTCAGCTGCTTAAGCAGAATGAGCCTAAGGCTGTTAGGAATTGCGGGAGTCGAAGTCCAAAATACCTGGAGGGAAGGCCGAAGTTTGACCATGCCTAAGCTATAGCTGGATCCAGTGACCCGACAAACCAATTCTACTTATTCCAGTGGTTCTCAACCTGTGGGTCTCCAGATGTTTTGGCCCTCAACTCCCAGAAATCCTAACAGCTGGTAAACTGGCTGGGATTTCTGGGAGTTGTAGGCCAAAACACCTGGGGACCAACAGGTTGAGAACCACTGACTTATACCATCAGCCAGATACAATAGCCCTATGTGCACAATCCAGATACATATGCAGAACTATGATATTTGGCTGATGGTATAAACGACATACACAATTGCACTGATACCATCGGCTAGATGCAATAGTCCCAGATACTTAATTCCACTTCTGTCACCATCCAGATACAACTGTTTCCTATAGACTCAAAGCACTGCTCTGCTAAAATCTACACAACTCCCCCTTCATGGATGCCATACTCTCATAGAGGGGAATCTTCTCAAAAGGCGTGTTAGATCTCCTGAACCTAGAATGTGTTTTGTGTGACTCATTTTCCTTTTTTTTTTTTTAAGATTTTATTTAAATACAATAACAACTTACAAAATAGACAAAACCCAAAACAGTGAACATTTTACAAACACATAACCCCACCACCAAGGCCTGAACAAGTATAATTTCCTTCACCATGTATTTATAAATCAGCCATTAATCAAATGTCATCTCCAAAATTCCTGACCAACCAAATTCTGTTGTTTTCCATTTTCGCTCTCTAAGACATATTTAATAAAGACCGACCAGTATGTCTCAAAATCCGACCTGTTAATTTCCCCCCTGAATACCCTCATTTCCATTGTTAGTTTATCGTTTAAAGCTACATTCCAAACTTCCCTGTACCATGCATCCAGTGTTAGATTGGTTATTATTTTCCAGTTCTTTGCTATTATAATTCTTCCCACTGTGAGCAAAATAGTCACCAATTCTTTCTTAGTTATTTCTACATTCAGCTTCGTGGTGTCCATTAATAATGCTAACCTAGCATCCGGCATAATGTTTAATCCTATAATGTTGTTAATTTCGATAAATATATCCTTCCAAAAATTCTTCACTTGGGGGCATTCCCACCATAGATGAAAATATGTCCCTTTGTGTTTGCCACATCTCCAGCAGAGGTTACTTTGCTTGCTATCCATCTGATGTTGTTTGACTGGCGTAGTATACCATCTCCATATAACTTTGTATACATTTTCTTTTAATCTTATTGATAGGTTCTTGGCCACTCTCCACTTCAGGACTCCTTTCCAATCAAAATCTGTCAGAGGCCCTAGGTCTCCTTCCCATACGTTTTCTAACTGCTTCAGCCCTATTTCTTCGCCAATTAATCCCTTATATATTTTCCCAATTAATCCTTTCCCCATTATTTCTTTGTTTTTAAGCTTGCTTAACCATTCCTCATATTTATTCAGTGCTCTACATCCGGGATTTTTACCTAACCAGTCCTTTCTCCAATTATACAGCTGTTGCCTCTCAAACCAATTCAAGGCACCTTGTTCTTCTAATTTATTAAACTTGCCCATCGAGTTTTGTATCCATTCCTTCCAGGAAAGAGCAGTTTCCCCCTCCACTAATTTTTTATGTTTAATTCTTAGGTCTTCTGGGAAGTTTTCCAGTACCACTATTGGAGTTAGGGGGGAAACTCCTGGAAATATCTTATTTTTTAACTTAACCCATGTCTCCATAACATCTTTAGCCAGGTTATTTTTACACCCCTTAATTTCTTTGCCTATTTTTGACCTAAAAAACATTTACCCATAATCTCTGTGCCAGCATTTTCCTTCCACTTCCCGCCAGATTAATTTAGGTTCCGAAAGCAGCCTAAACACCCCCTTTATTATATGTGTCTGATGGTAGGTTTTTAGTTCTGGTATTCCTAGTCCCCCTAATTTCTGAGAAATATACCATAAGCTTCTCGGTAGCCTAGATCTTCTACTTCCATTACAAAATTCATTGACTAATTTCTGCCATTTTTTAAGATCAGCCTCTGGCAGTTTAATAGGTAACATGTTACAGAGGAAGTTAAATTTAGATAATATTTTCATTTTAAAGATTGCAATTCTGCCGAACCATGAGAGATTGAATTTTTTGTATTCTAGTAGCCTTTCTTGAATTTCCCTAAATAGTCTATCAAAATTTAATTTTTTTAACTCTGAGTAATCGACAGATATTGTAACTCCCAAATACTTAATTTTGTTTCTAATCTTGACTTTAAATTGATTAATTATTTTCTCTTTGTCTTTTCTCTCCAGGTTTATTGCCATTACCTCCGTTTTCTTCCAATTAATTATTAGGCCTGTTATATTTCCAAACTGTTTTAAATGTAGGTTTATCCGGTCTAGTGCCCTATCTGGATTTCTGACCGTCAAAAGTGTGTCGTCTGCAAATAAGCTAATTTTGATTTTGTTGTCCACTCCTATTCCCTGTATTTCTTTATCCTTCCTGATTGCAGAGGCTAATAATTCCATAACTAATATAAATAGTACCGGAGAAAGAGGGCAGCCCTGCTTTACTCCTTGCATGATACTAAAGGGTTCAGTACTTGAGTCATTAATTATAACTTTAGCCCTATTTTCCGAATATATTTGCTCTATTATATGTTGGAACCCGTCTCCAAAACCATATTTTTTAATTAATGATTTCAACACTGTCCAACCCACTGAGTCAAAGGCTTTATATATATCTAATGCAATAATGCCTACTTGAGCTTTCTCGTTTTTTGCGTTCTCTATAATATTTATCAGTCTGCGGACCAAGTCAGACATTTGCCTGCCCTTAACAAACCCACATTGATCTGGGCTAATATAATCCTCTATGAAGTTTTTAAGTCTACTTGCCAAAATTGCCGTAAAAATTTTTGCGTCTTGGTTAATTAGAGAAATAGGGCGATAAGAGTCTAATAATAATTTATCTTTGCCCGGTTTAGGTATTAATATTATCCTAGTGTGTTTCCATGAATTTGGTATGGGTTTTCCCCTTAATATTTCATTGAATAATATCTGTAATTTGGGAACTAGAAATTCTATATAAGTTTTATAAATTTCAGCTGGAATACCATCTTCACCCGGTGATTTACCCTTCCTTAATTTATGTATTGTGTCTTTAATTTCCTCTTGTGATATAGATTTCTCCATTTCCTTACTGTGTGTCTCACTTAATTTCTTATCTAAGTTTTGTTCCAGATATTTATCCAGCTCAGCTGTATCCACTTCTGTATTTCTGTACATATTAGAGTAGAAATCCTGTATCACTTTAATTTTATCTACCATTCTGGCACATACAATGCCATTACTATCCTTGATACATCCAATCTCCCTTCTTACTTTTTTAGTCTGGGCTATTTTTGCCAGCAGTTTTGAGCTTTTGTTATTATATTCAAAAAAGTATCTGTTTGTGTACATCATATCTTTTTTAACTTTTTCTATATCTTTAGCCTCCAACTCTTTCTTTAGTCTTGTAATATTATTTATAATCTTCAGATCCTTTGTTAACAAGTACATTGATTCCAGTTTTTTTATTTCTCCTATCAGTTGGTTCTCTCGTTCCCTTTCCTGTTTCTTCCGTATGGCCGAATATTTACTAAACAGTCCTCTCAAAACTGCTTTCATTGCATCCCAGAGCACCTCATATGAAGGGGGTTCCCTTGCATTCAACTCCCAAATTTCTGCCCATTCTCTTAAAATATTTTCCCTTATAGATTTATTGTTAATAATATTTATATCCATCCACATTCTTTTTAGAGGTTCATAATCAGTTTGGTAATCTAATATCATGTTCACATCTCGATGGTCACTTATAGAATTTAAATTTACATAGACATCTTTAACATATTTTACTAGGGGTGGTGTTATGAATATATAATCAATTCTAGTGAACACCTTGTGCACTGCTGAATAATATGTATATATCTTTTCGTTCCCTTTCATTATTCTCAGTACATCCTTTAAATTATAATTATTAATCAACTGAACAAAAGCACGCCTCGCTTGTAAATCCCCTCTCTTTTGTGATGATGAATCCAGTTCCTGATTGAATGTTGCATTAAAATCCCCTGCCACTATCACTAGAATGTGTTTTGTGTGACTCATTTTCCAAAGGGGCCATAGAGTGTGCAAGTCCAGAGGGAGGGAGGCTCTCGCTTCCAGAAGCAGGTAGGCGAGAACAAGGAAGAAAGCCCCTCTGGGGCCTGCCAAGGAAGAGACAGCCGATTAGGGAGATCAAGGCGTTCCTGGCTGCTTCCTCTGGTGCCAATGGCACGTCCTTCGCCCTCCGACAGAAGCAACACCTGGCTGAGCCTTGGCTCCATTAGCAAAGGAGCAGTGGCTCTGCAGCTCCCTTTCTCTTCCTCTCTTGGAGCAGCGGCTGAGATGTCTCTCACGGGAGGAGAAGAAAAAGAGGAGGAGGTTGCAGGCAAGAAAAGGGCAGAGCTGCTTCTCTCTCTGAAACCCAAATGGGGGTCCACAGTGGGCAGGTTCCCTGCTACAAAGCCTGACCCTTAAGCCCAGTGAGTCTCAACTTTCCCAATGCCGCAGTCCATTAATACAGTTCCTCATGTTGTGGTGACTCCCAACCATAAAATTATTTTAATTGCTACTTCATAACTGTAATTTTGCTACTGTTATGAATTATAATGTAAATATCTAATATGCAGGATGTATTTTCATTCACTGGACCAAATTTGAATACTGGCGGGGTTGAAGTGGATTGATTTTGTCATTTGGAAGTTGTAGTTGTTGGGATTTATAGTTCACCTACAATCAAAGAGCATTCTGAGCTCCACCACTGATGGAATTGAACAAAATTTGGCACACAGACCAACAGAAAATACTGGAAGGATTTGGTGGGCATTGACCTTGAGGTTTGGCGTTGCAGTTCACCTCCATCCAGAGAGCACTGTGGACTCAAAAAATGGTAGAACTGGACCAAATTTGGCATGAATACTCAATATGCCCAAATGTGAACACTGGTGGAGTTCGGGGAAAATAGACCTTGCCATTTGGGGGTTGTAGTTGCGAGGATTTATAGTTCACCTACAATCAAAGAGCATTCTGAATCCCACCAATATAGAATTGGGCCAAACTTCCCACACAGAACCCCCATGTCTTGAAGCAACTCGCTGGCATGACCCTCCCTCCAGGCTCCCCTGTTCTCCCTTGCCCGCACATGCACACCATACTGCCATGGGGTGAGCATGCCTGCTCTCCCCTCCCCTCAGAAACAGCCCTCCTCGGTTGAAAAGCCAGCCAATCACAACGGAGGAGGGCTTTTGGTGGGAGGATTTGTTGTCAGTTTCCAAAAAGGAAGAGAAGGAGAGGCAGAGAGATCTTCAGCCTTCTCTGCCAAAGGGGTTCCAAGACCATCAGAAATATCTCAGTATATAAGACACTCTCTTGAGGCACAAATGTACACATGCATGCACTTGCTATTGTTCAGCATTGTCCAAGCAAAGACTCCAAATAATGTTGCCGGGAGGACTTCCGGTGTGGATTCATGGCGGCAAAACGGAGGTTTTGAGTTCTCCTCAAACCTCAGCTTTCTAGGTGACCAGGGGGACGGTGAAGCCCCCCTTCCTGGTGGATTGAGACCAGGGAGGCAGCAAATCCATAGGTGTGTCAGCCGATGGTCTAAATCCCCCTCTCTCCTCATGGGCGGGGGGTAAAAGACCCAGCAGTGACCCCTGCAGGGTAGCGGGTCATGGAAACGTGAGCCAGTCAGCTGAACAAGCAGCCTCTGGTACATTGCCAGCCACCACATTTTAATTTGGATGAATGAATGCGGCAGCAATTGTGAGTATATACACTCTTTCTACATGGTAACATAGGTCTACAGAAGAAGAAGACATAGGAGAAACAGAGAAGTAGAGAAATTAGATGCTCAGAAGACAGTAGAATGGGGAAAGAAAGGACGAAGCAACAGGCAAGCAATAAAGCAATAAAGAGTAACCCGTGGAAGAAACAGAGAGGAAGCAAAGAAGCGGTGGGACAAGAGGGCATGGCTGCTATTTAATACCTATTTGATATCTACCTAATAACAACTTAACATTACAATCTCAAACCCCAGAGAGGACGAGAACTTATATTTGTATGTTTGTGTGTTTTTGTGATACTAGCTATACTAGCTATATACTTGGGAGATACTCCTCAATTACCTCAATGCCTCACAAACCTCATAAGAAAACATTGGAATTAATCTGTGGTTAGCCCTTCATCCCCCCCACCTCCACCCACAAAGCTTCTCTATACTCTCCCCCCCCTTTCCTCCCCCTTCCCCATTGTCATGCAGCTGCTGAAACTAGCAGCCGGCTGCGTTCACTAAGAGTTAAGAGGCAATCAAACTAAACCAACCTAATCAAGCTAACTAAGATAATCAAGACAAGGAAACAAAGCAATTAAAGTAATTAGACAGGCTCTCCGCCCCCCGCCCCTCCCCCCCACTATACCCCACCACACACAACACGCCAGGCCAAAGAGCCGGTGAGAGAAGAGAGGAGGCCGAAACAATGCAAGGTGAGGGAAGCAACATGAGAACGCATGAGAATTGACATGGAGGAGAGGGAGGAAAGAAGTAAGAGACAGAAACGGATGAGGAGGCACCATAGAGCTTCAAAATAACAGAGTAAGTAAAGGAAATAAAAAGAAGGAGGAGGAGAAAAGTGGTGGGGAGGAAGAAGAGAAAAGCGACGTCGAAATATTCTGAAGGGAAAGTAGATATAGACTGGATCGGCAGCGAATACTAAAGAAAGAGGGACGGTAAGAAGTTGAAGATGCCAGGAATGGGGATGGAGTGAGGGAGAAGCAAAGGAGAGAGAAAGAGAGAGAGAGAGAGAGAGAGAGACTAACGAGACCGAGGAGAGAAGAAGAGAAAGAGGAGGAACATCAAATATACTGGAAATTCGGACCTTTGTGAGGGAATAAAGTACCTAGGAGTGCAGAAATGGCAACACCAAAAAATATAGCAGATAAAGTAGATAAAGACATAGATAAGAAACAAACTCTGTTAACAGCGGGAACAAACAAAAAGAGCTCCATATCCGAAGAGTCCATTATGAAAGAGATCCTGAAAGAGATACAAGGAATCTCAGCCAAACAAGATGCGCACCAAGAGGACCTTAAAAACTATCAGAGAAACAAGACGCTCACCAAGAAGAATTACAGAAAATGAGGAAAGAAATGACCGAGGAGCTAAATACGATGAAAAAGGAATTGCATATGTTTCAACAAGAAATAAAAGAAATAAAGAAGGAGAAACAAGAACTGTCAAGCAAACAGGAACATTGTGAGAAAATGTTAGATGAGCTGGCAGAGAAAAACACAATGTTAGAATGGAAGCAAGAAAAATTTGAAGCGTATGAACTGGAATACCAGCTAAGATACAGAAACATAATAGAGGATACAAAAGAAGATATAAGACAAATAGTCATTGACTTAACAGCCAAACTAATGGACTGCCCAAAGGAAGAGCTAGAGAACCAGATAGATTGTGTATACCGCATTTCCACAAACTATGCAAAGAGAAATAAAGTAGAAAGAGATGTTATAGTACAGTTTACAAAGAAGATAACCAGAGATGCAATCCTTAAAAAGAATAATCTGAGCCAAACAATATATAAAGGAAGGAAAATCACAATCTTAAAAGAAGTACCACCGACGATATTGCTAAAGAGGAAGAAATATTTGTTCTTGACAGAAGAATTAAAGAGGCTACACACAAGATTCCGATAGGAAAGGACGGAAGGAGTGATGGTCACATACAAAGGAGATCACCACTGGTTGACATCTGAAGAAAAAGCGCAAGATTTTTATAAGAGATTAAAAAAGGACTTGGGTGAACAACTACCAAAAGGGCAAAAACAAGGTATCAAACGAGCAAGGCTGACATCACCAGGAGGAACATCTTACACAAAGGAAATGTCTGGACTGGATCTGGAACCAACGGATACTGAGGATAGAGAGGATAATAAAGAACTAATGATGGAGTGGAATCTTAAATGCATATCAAATAACATAAATGGTCTAAACTCCCCCAACAAGAGAAGGAAGATCTTTAACCAGCTTAAGAAAAGAAAGTACGACATAGTAGTGCTCCAAGAAACCCACATAAAGCACAAACATGTGGCGCACCTCACGCAAAAAGGACTGGGCAAAGCATTCTACTCAGCAGCACCAGAAAAGAAAAGAGGCATTGTGATCTATGTAAGAGAAAATATTGTGGCTAGACAGGTATTCAAGGATACAGATGGAAGCGTTGTGGGGATCATAGTGGAAAGAGGAGGGACAAAACTTTTAATCTGTAACATTTATGTTCCAAATGGAGCCAAAAATAAATTTGTAAATAAACTTAAAGACTTGTTAATGGAGCAGGAGTACGATGAGCTTATTCTGTTGGGGGATTTTAATGGAGTCTTGGACACCAAATTAGATAAGAACTCAAATAAAAATGGGGAGAAAAGAGAGAGAGGTGGTAAACTACCAGACAGTTTTTTTCAAATTACAGAGTGAACTAGGCCTACAAGACATGTGGAGAACACACAACAAAAATGAGAGAGATTATACATTCTATTCAGACAGACCCAAAAGTTGGACCAGAATTGATATGTTCTGGGCAACTAAAACGTTCATAGGGAAAATCGATAAAATCAAAATACTACCACGGTGTCACTCAGACACTGTCCGATAGAATTAGGTATAAATCAAAAAATCAAATGAAAAGATGGAGATTGAACGAAAGCCTACTGAGAACGGAAGAAGATATCCAAATAAATAAAGAAGCACTTGCAGAGTTCTTTAGACTAAATTGTACCCATGGTATGGATAACTCTATTATATGGGACACTAGTAAGGCCTATATGAGAGGCATCTTTATCCAACAAAATAATAAGAATTATAAACAGAAAAGGCAGAAGGAGAAAGAAATTAACGACATAATAGAGGAGATAGAGAATCAAAAAAACACCCGAAGAATGAGAAAATTAAATTAGAGCTAAAATTACTAAATAAACAAAGAGAACATCTAGAATTAGATCAAATGGCGAGAAAATTGAACTTCGTGAAACAAGATCACTTTCAGAATGCAAATAAAGCTGGGAAATTGCTGTGAAGGAGAATTAAAAGAAAGAAATGTGAACAAAGTATTATACAAATTGTGGTTGGAGAAAAGGTATATTCAAAAAGTGAGGAAATTTCAGACCAGTTCTATAAATTTTATTAGAAGCTATATAGGAAAGACCCGATAAGCAGAGAAAACATTAATGAATACTTGGGTAAACAAAAAATAACAAGACTATCAGAAGAACAGAGAGATGAACGAAATAAGGAAATTACAACAGAAGAGATTGAGAGTGCGCTAAAAAAGCTTGACCCTAGGAAAACACCAGGGCCAGATGGCTTGACAATACTATATTATAGGAAATTAAAAGAGATTCTAACTCCATACCTGAAATCTGTAATGAACAAAACCCTAAAATTTAGTAAAATACCAAAATCTTGGAAAGAAGTCAGTGTAGTAATGATCCACAAAGAAGGTATGGTCCCACTAAGCATCAATAACTATAGACAAATTTCACTGCTAAACTGCAATTATAAAATCTTGGCAACAATATTAGCAGAGAGGTTGAAAGGGCTATTAGCATTATGGATAAAAGAAGATCAGACAGGATTCCTGCCTAACAGGAAAATGAAAGACAATGTCAGAAACATCATAGACATTATTGAATACCATGAGAAACATTTTGAAAAAGAACTAGCGATCCTGTCTATCGACGCAGAAAAGGAGTTCAATAATTTAAATTGGAATTTTTTAAAACCAATCCTTAGAGAGATGGACGCTGGCTAGGTAAAGGTAAAGGTAGTCCCCTGACATTAAGTCCAGTCATGTCTGGCAAAGTCTCAGGTTTTAAGATCAATAAAATGAAATCAAAGATACTGACTAAAAACATTTCAAAGGAAAGAAAAGAGAAGCTGACAGAAATAACAGCCCTACAAAATAACAGGCCTAAAATTAAATACCTAGGCATTATCATCACAGCAAGAAACCTGCAACTAATTAAGAACAACTATGAAACAAAATGGAGAGAAATTAAGAAAGATCTGAAAGACTGGCAATATCTGAAGCTCTCATTATTGGGCAGAATTTTGGTGGTTAAGACAAACGTTCTCCCGAAAATATTGTTGGGATGGCACACCAGGAAGATCTAATGAAAAAACTAAAAGTGTCTGGCTATTTTCCCAGTGACCATCGGTATGCCCTAAATTACTTTAATACCTCAAAATAAAACACTAGAGACAATACTAAATTCAAGAATTGTTTACTAAATAATCAAGGTATAAAAGTGCAGTTTGAATAGTGAAATATAAACTCTGAGGTAACAACTATAATTTCTATGAAGTAAGTATTCTATAAACTATGGCAAGTATATGTACTATCTATCTATAAGGCAAATATAACTATTCTTTATTACATGTATTATCTATGAACTTTGACAAATATGTGATAAGGATGGCCTGTTCAAATTGCTAGGCCAGACCAGACACTATCTGGCTAACTAACTTCAAGCTATGACCAACAAAGAATGCCATAAGAAGTTCTATCACCAGCCCATTCTGGCTCTGAGTCAGAATGGGCTGCACCAACCGAGCTCGGCCTCTAGGGGGAACCTAAGCTTCTCCCCTAAACTTGGCAAAATGGAACAGTTCAACTACAGGGAACAAACAGAGAGGTAAAACCTAGGCCGAGACATCACACTCCCCATTCAAATTTGGAACAAATTTGCAAATACACATAATAACATATCACTCTATATAATAAAATACAACAAACTTTAAACCTTTAATAAAACCACCAAGTCTGTGAAAAGTCTTTGGTAAGTTTCAGTCTTTCTTTAGGAGGCCGTCTTGATTGGAGTCTTCCTGCTGTGGTCATCTGCACTCGGGCCTTCTTCTTGGGCGACACCCATAGGCCAAAAGTTCCAGGAAGCACTTTGGTCCTTTAAAACAATGTCTCATACCTTGACGTCCTTGTGGGGGTGCTGTCCAACCTTTCTTCTCTGGAGTTGACTCAGGAAGCTCTGAAAAGGTCAATGGTGTGTTGTCCTTTGGAGAACCAGGGTCTGCGAGGCATCTGGAACCCAACAGCCAGCTGGAAAGCAGCAACCTCCACACAGACGCCCCTTGGGAAGCGATGTTTGCAGGTCTCTCTTCAGCGGCAATGTGAATCCACCTACTTGGCTCAGCACAGGAAATGCTCTTGTTGTTCTATCAGGCCTTTTGCTGGTATCAGGCACAGTGTGTGGCTCAAAAGGAATGGAATCCTGGCAAGCTGACTCTTTAGGTAATGCCTTCTTGTGGGATGGCAATGCTGCAGGGGACACTGCCTCTGTCGCCTTAAGCTGCTCAGAATCACCATGGAGTGCAAGAGCATCAGACTCAAAAAAATCTGGGTTGAAGCTGCTGGAACTTGGAGCCTCTTTCCCAGCAGTTCTGGCAAGCAGCACCCGCTTGTGTGTGGAAAGCCAGGTGGAGTGCCAGATGTATCACTGGAGTCAAAGGCTAATTTCACTTTGCAAGGCTTATCGTCCTTAAAGGGAAGGGGAGCTATCAAGTTTCCCTCTTCCGACTGCACTGCTTTGTTTGGAATGTCCAGAAATCTTTGCTCTTTATAAGTGAAGACTCTTTTCCCCATGCTTCTTGAAATTGGAAGGGGAGCTTTTGCAGAATTTGCCTCTGAGTGATGTATTGGTTTAGGCATGCCAATCCAGGGAGTTGTGGGTTGGCCATAGCAGATTCTAACTCGACTAACAGGTCACTTAAATCCCATAGTTGCTTATAGTTTAAGAACTGGAAAACTATGAAGTCTATTTAGGAGAGAAGTCTCTATTTCAGAGGAGGCCCCATATCTCTCTTGCAGCCGTGACCAGGCAGAATCTAGCGCCCTTTCAGGGTCTGATTCATGAGCGGCATAGACTCTCTGAACCTGTGGTGAAGAAGTAGGACCCAGCCAAGAAATGAGCAAAGTAAGCTCCTCATAAGCAGATAACTGTAAATCTCTTATAGCCCTTTTAAAGGTTGTCTTCCAAAGGTGGAAGTCTTCTGGCTGGTCTGAAAACTTTTGAACCCCCTTATCTTTTAAGTCTCTCTTGGGGCTTTTGAAGAAGGAGGGGTTCCAGGCCACAGATGGCATGGAAAACATTTGATTTGGTGCAGAAAAGATTGCTTTTTCCCTCCCTGTGCCTTCGCCCTGACCCAAAGGAGAATCACCTGAGGTTATGGTTTGATTGGGGAAGGAATTATGGACACAAGATGCATTGTCCAAAAACTCCACTTCAACTTCTTTCTCAGGTTTGGGGTCAGGGAGGGACCAGGTGGCAGGAACAGGGGAACAGGTGGAGAGCATAAAGGACTGGCTCCCTGCTGTAGACTTCTGCACTTTGTCAGAATGCTCATCTTCGTGAAAGACAGCTGCTGATGGCTGATAGTTAAGCTGAGATGCAGATCTTTCCCCCTCAGCATTAGGCAGATCCTCTATTGTGTTGGTATAGATAGGGCTTAGCTTTTTGGTAGTGACATCTTTGTCAGACAGGAGAAGAAATGACATCTTTGATTCGATGTCCTCCTGAGGCAGCAGCCTAACATTTTCAGGAATCAACTCATCCTGAAAAGCTTTGGCAAGAATTTTGGCCTTAACAGCAAGCTTGGCCGCTTCGTTAGCTTTTTCAGTTATATTTCTTTTGCTTTGTAAAGCTAATAACTGGGCTTCCATTTCAGCTTGCTGTATGGCCTGTTTAGCTTCTAGTTGAGAGAAGTCTAGCTCTTTCACAGCCATAGCCGATTCAGCTTCTGCCTGCAAGATTTGCGCCTTGAGCTTCATCCTCTCAGCTTCTTTGAAATGTTGAGCTGTCACAGAAGAAATCTTACTGTGGCAAAATGAGGCATTTTGCTGGAATGTGCACTGGAATGTGAACGATGGCTAAGTGATCTGTGCGTGACAGAACTTTTTACACTTAGGGGATGCTGAGGGTAGAAACCCTTGCTGGACTTGGGACTTCTAGGAGGGGATAAAGAGTAAGCCTCTCTCAGCTGAAATTCCTGAAGCCGAAACTGTGCAGCTTCAAGCACAGCATTAAACTCTCTTTCTTTACTTTGATAGTCCAGTGATAATACTTGTAGCCTTGCTTGGGCATCATCATCATTAATGTTTGTAAGGTCTTGTTGTTGCCTTTCTATAATGGTTTTCCAGAGTAAAAAACTATCCTGGAGCTCTTCTTTATGCACTGCTATTACCTCAGGGTCTCTGGAGCCTGACAAAGTGTTCATGCCATACTGCAGGTGTTTCCAAGCATTTCTGTCTTCACAATTAAATGACTTTCCCTTTCCAGCAACAGCTATAGGGCCTTTTCTGTGGGGTGCCTTCTATGTGAACAGGAGATGTGTACATGCCTGTCTGCACTTCCATCAGAAAGCCCATCCATTTTTTGTTGTTCACTGGTTACCGAGGCAACAACTCTATGTGGGTGAAGAGGACTGAGTGTGAGGCAAAATGTTCACACAGCCTACTGTCACCACCTATGCTATAACAGCAAAACAACAATTTACTGGAATAGGTTAAAGAGTCTTCTAACTCCTTTTCCTCAGAAAAATGCAAGAACAAGCCCCAAAACACCTTTTCCCGCTCTTTTTACACTATCAGCACAAATCCCATAGAACTCTATGTATATTGGTGAAGGCAAAATGGCTGCCGCTTCTTTTGAGGGGACAATCAGGCTGTCACAGTTCTGATGTTACTATAGTAGGCTTAAAGGATGAACACAAAATGGCTGCCAAACTGTAAAAAAAAAACCTTTTTGGCACCAAATGTCACCTTAAGACAAATAGCAGATGCTAGCCTTGCCCTTTTCACTCTCTGACAGGAAACAAGCTTCCAATATCTTTTTAAAGGGAAGGCAGGCAGCTTTTTTTACTTTGAAAGCTGCCCCTAACTCTCCTTAACATAAAGGTATTCAATTTAGCAACACTTCACCCAAGTATTCCTATAACATTGTTACACTGTCCAGTGGAAATGTGGAAACAGTGCCTTTTCCTCTCACACACACCCTGAGGGAGTGAGCTCTCTCTTTTCTTTGTTTCTATAAGCAATCTGATTCGGCAACAAGCCGATCAGGCCCCTTATCACTATGAAAACAGTGCTTTTTCTTCTCTCACACCCCCTTTGCAGGGAGTCGGCTCTCTCTTATAACTTTCTATAGCAATCTGAATCGGCAAAAGCCGATCAGGATCTTTATCACTATGATGGCACACCAGGAAGATCTAATGAGAAAACTAAAAGTGTCTGGCTATTTTCCCAGTGACCATCGGTATGCCCTAAATTACTTTAATACCTCAAAATAAAACACTAGAGACGATACTAAATTCAGCAATTGATTACTAAATAATCAAGGTATAAAAGTGGTTTGAATAGTGAAATATAAACTCTGAGGTAACAACTATAATTTCTATGAGGTAAGTTTTCTATAAACTATGGCAAGTATATGTACTATCTATTAGGCCTGTGCGATTTCGTTCGTTAATTCGTTATTTCGTAATTAAATCGTTATTTTTACCATATCCGAAGCGATTTCAAAACACATTTTCAAACCCGGAAGGGTTTAAAAATATCGAAACAGCAGCCCCATATATTTTACGAGCTTCAGCTCTTGTCGTTAATGGGATGGAGGCTGCTGTGCTGACTGAGTGCTGCTGCTGGTGCCTGGGAGCCAATCCGGTGCTCCCAAGCACCCCAGCAGTGCACCGTGGCAGGAGCCGGAGCCGATTGGATGGCGCGCGCACGCGCACCCTTACAACCGGCCTCCGCGCGCCATCCAATCGGCTCCGGCTCCTGCGCCCCCCTCCTCCTCCTCCTCCTCCCAGCTGTGTTGCAGGAAGTGCTAGGAGGAGGAGGAGGAGGAGGGCGCAGGAGCCGGAGCCGGATGGCGCGCGGAGGCCGGTTGTAAGGGTGAGCGTGCGCGCGCCATCCAATCGGCTCCGGCTCCTGCGCCCTCCTCCTCCTCCTCCTCCTCCTCCTCCTCCTCCTAGCACTTCCTGCAACACAGCTGGGAGGAGGAGGAGGAGGAGGAGGGCGCAGGAGCCGGAGCCGATTGGATGGCGCGCGCGCGCTCACCCTTACAACCGGCCTCCGCGCGCCATCCGGCTCCAGCTCCTGCGCCCTCCTCCTCCTCCTCCCAGCTGTGTTGCAGGAAGTGTCAGGAGGAGGAGGAGGAGGAGGAGGAGGAGGAGGGCGCAGGAGCCGGAGCCGATTGGATGGCGCGCGCGCGCGCTCACCTGAGGAGGAGGAGGAGGAGGGCGCAGGAGCTGGAGCCGGATGGCGCGCGGAGGCCGGTTGTGTGAGTTTTCAGGGCTGTATGTATGACCATGTTCCAGAAGCATTCTCTCCTGACATTTTGCCCACATCTATGGCAGGCATCCTCAGAGGTCTGTTGGAAACTAGGCAAATGGAGTTATCTAATATCTATGGAATGTCCAGGGTGGGAGAAATGAAAGCCATTCAATGCTAGTAATCAAGGTGACCATTACTGCAACATTCACATTTACAAAATGTTTTGTAAATATTAACGAAATTTCGTAAATAACAAAACATTTTTTTGGAAAGTTTTGTAAATATTTTAAATATCGAAACAAAAAAACACCCCAATTACAAATCGATTTTAGAAACAAATTTTTTCTTGATCAAACAGGCCTACTATCTATCTATAAGGCAAATATAACTATTCTTTATTACATGTATTATCTATGAACTTTGGCAAATATGTGATAAGGATGGCCTGTTCAAATTGCTAGGCCAGACACTATCTGGCTAACTAATTTCAAGCTATGACCAACAAAGAATGCCATAAGAAGTTCTATCACCAGCCCATTCTGGCTCTGAGTCAGAATGGGCTGCACCAACCGAGCTTGGCCTCTAGGAGGAACCTAAGCTTCTCCCCTAAACTTAGCAAAATGGAACAGTCCAACTACAGGGAACAAACAGAGAGGTAAAACCTAGGCCGAGACATCACAATTGTATTTATTTCAGAACTTACCTATAATTAGGAGGACGCAAATCTTTAAGGACTGGAATAAAGACATTGCTAGATTTATAAAGGGAAATGCGAAAGACTGCTCAAACTTCCATACAGTGGCCCTTATTTCTCATGCCAGTAAGGTAATGCTCAAGATCCTGCAAGGAAGACTCCAGCAATACATGGAGCGAGAGTTGCCAGATGTTCAAGCTGGGTTTAGAAAAGGCAGAGGAATGAGAGACCAGATTGCCAATATCCGCTGGATAATGGAGAAAGGCAGGGAGTTTCAGAAAAACATCTACTTCTGCTTCATTGACTATTCTAAAGCGTTTGACTGTGTGGATCATAATAAATTGTGGCAAGTTCTTGGAGGGATGGGCATACCAAGCCACCTTGTCTCTCTCCTGAGGAATCTGTACAAGGACCAAGTAGCAACAGTCAAAACTGACCACGGAACAACAGACTGGTTCAAGATTGGGAAAGGCGTACGGCAAGGCTGCATACTCTCACCCAACCTCTTTAACTTGTATGCAGAACACATCATGCGATGTGCGGTGCTTGATGAATGCAAAGCTGGGGTGAAAATTGCTGGAAGAAACATTAACAATCTCAGATATTCAGATGACACCACTCGGATGGCCGAAAGTGAGGAGGAGCAGAGGAGCCTTCTAATCAAGGTGAAAGAAGAAAGCGCAAAAGCTGGGTTGCAGCTAAACATAAAAAAAACCAAGTTCATGGCAACAAGAATGATTGACAACTGGGAAATAGAGGGAGAAAATGTGGAGGCCGTAACAGACTTTGTATTTCTAGGTGCAAAGTTTACTGCAGATGCAGACTGTGGCCAGGAAATCAGAAGGCGATTACTTCTTGGGAGGAGAGCAATGTCAATCTCGATAAAATAGTAAAGAGTAGAGAAATCACACTGGCCACAAAGATCCGCCTAGTGAAAGCCATGGTATTCCCTGTAGTAACCTACGGATGTGAGAGCTGGACCTTAGGGAAGGCTGAGCGAAGGGAGATAGATGCTTTTGAGCTGTGGTGTTGGAAGAAAGTTCTGAGAGTGCCTTGGACTGCGAGAAGATTCCAACCAGTCCATCCTCCAGGAAATAAAGCCCGATTGCTCACTGAAGGGAAGGATACTAGAGACAAAGTTGATACTAGAGACAAAGTTGGCCACATCATGAGGAGACAGCAAAGCCTGGAGAAGACAATTATGCTGGGGAAAGTGGAAGGTAAAAGGAAGAGGGGCCGACCAAGGGCAAGATGGATGGATGGCATCCTTGAAGTGACTGGACTGACCTTGAAGGAGCTGGTGGTGGTGACGGCCGACAGGGAGCTCTGGTGTGGGCTGGTCCGTGAGGTCACAAAGAGTCGGAGATGACTAAACGAATGAACAATACAAGATTTATATGAGCCAATAAAAAGCCAAGAATTAATTTTACAAATTTGACTGATGAAAGAAACCGGGGGGGGGGGGGGGGGGGTCTTGGATTGCCAAATTTAAAACTATACTTTGAGGCATGTGGGATGGAGGGGATTAAAGAGTGGATTTTGCTGAAAAATAAAAGATTACTACAATCAGAAGGCCATGATTTAAGAACCGGCTGGCATGCCTATCTATGGTATAGCAAAGCAAAGACCAAAATAAACTTCAGCAATCATTTTATCCGCTCAGCCCTATTAAAAATATGAGAGCAATATAAAAGAAGAATCTACCCAAAGACACCCCTGTGGGTTTCACCCCTTGAAGCCCACCAAAGAAAAGAACTGGGATGGAATATATGGCCAAAATACAAAGATCTGTTGAAAAGCGAGAGAAGGAGGACCAAATTAAAATCACAAGAAGAATTAAAAACCCAATTTGGTAATATTACGTGGTTACAACATTGGCAACTGAAAGAATACTTTTAAAAAGACAGTCAAGCAGGATTCATGGAAAAAACAACGGCTTGGGATAGATTGTGGGACAACGCAAAAAAAAATACATTACTAAAGTTTATAAACTACTGCTAGAATGGTTAACAGAAGAAGAACGCATAAAATAATACATGATAAAGTGGGCTAAAATCATAGGTAGATCCATCTCACTGGAGGAGTGGAACATAATTTGGAACAAGAAAACCAACTACTCCTACTCATATGATATCAAAGAACATTGGATAAAAATGACCCACCAATGGTACCTAACACCATGTAAGCTAGCTAAATTTTCAAAAAAAATATTGTGTAATAAATGCTGGAAATGTGGAGATGAGGAGGGAACCTTCCAACACATGTGGTGGTCCTGCAGAAAGGCGAAAGCCTTTTGGAAAGTAATACAGGAAATATGCCAGAAAATCCTTAAGAGGAATCCCCTTAAAGTATTACCTGCTTGGCCTAACCTATATTAACCTATATTAAGTGGGATAGAGAGACTGATAAAGTATTTATCTACTTAATAACAGCAGCCCGCATCCTACTAGCTAAGGTTTGGAGACAAAAAGACCATACCAACAGAAGAAGAATGGATAGAGAAAATAATGGATATTATGAACATGAACCATTTAACATTTATAGTAGCAGCAACACGAAACACACCGGTTAAAGCAACAAACTGGAATCCCGTTAAAGAGTGGCTTAGGGAAAACAGATTAAAGATCTTAATATGCTAATACCTAATAATAATAAGTATAAGATAGATAATAAGCGAGAATGATAAAGTATATAAAAGGAACTAAGAAAGATAAAAGATCTAATAAGTAACAAATGAAAGAAAGAAAGTAGAAGAAATAGTGCGTAAAGAGAAAAAGCTAACAGAAAGGTGGCGAGAAGAAATAAAGAGATATGGACACATATACGAAGAGAATAGAAGAGAAATGAAAAGGGAAAAGAACTGCAAAAATCCCAAAGCTATTAAGGGGAAATGGAAAAAAGAATATACCAGAAATGTTAATGAAAAGTAATTCTAAATACCATGTTAGAGAGAAGGGGAAGTCTATTATAGTGACTGTCACTATTGTAAACGTATTTGTTGGTCTGTTTGATGGTTCGTTTGTCTATCTATTTGGTTCGTGATTTTATCTTTGTATTTATAAAACTAATAAAAACTATTTTAAAACAAAACAAATAATGTTGCCGGGCCAATCAAAATGAAATTTATTATTGTTATTATTATTATTATTATTATTATTATTATTATTATTATTACTACTACTACTATTTATTTGTTGTGTCAGAGCAACCAGTCCATTATATTACATTTCTAACAGAACAAAGCAAACAAACAGATCACTCGCATGGAACACAGGATCCGACAACTCGAGGACCGTATTAAGACTCTTAAGGACATTCAGGCACCTCTTAGACTATGTAATCACACGTGCCAGAGACCGCCGTGACGTACTCCTCACAAGAGCCATGACAGGTGCTGACGACTGCTGGACCGACCACAGGCTAATCCGATCCACGATGGCTATCAAGATCGCCCCCAAGCGCAGACTCCAAGGAAGAAAGACAAGGCGCAAAATGAACACCCAAGCCCTTCAGGAGCCCTCCAGGCGAGCCCATCTCCAAACAGCACTCAAGGACCATCTACCCACAGTACACCCCGAAAATGTTGAGGAAAATTGGAACAAACTGAAGACCTCCATCATCCAAGCCTGCGAAGAAACTATTGGATACCAAACCAAGAAACATCAAGACTGGTTTGACGAAAATGACATCGAGATCCAACAGCTAATCGACAAGAAAAGGAAAGCCTTCCAAACATGGCAGAGAGACATCAACTGTGCTGCTAAGAAAAAGATCTACGCCAGTGCAAAAGCTGAGGTCCAAAGAAGGACAAGAGAACTCAAGTACATCTGGTGGACAAAGAAGGCTGAAGAAATCCAACACCTGGCAGATACCCATAATGCTCAAGGATTTTTCAAAGCCACAAAGGTCATCTATGGGCCAAGAAACCATGGCATACAGCCTCTACGCTCATCAGACGGAACCAAACCCCTGAAGGACCAAAAGTCAATTGCACTACGTTGGAAAGAACACTACCAAAGCCTCCTAAACCGCAGCTCCGGTGTGGCCGAAGAGGTCCTCTCACAAATCCCGCAACAACAAACCAGGGATGAGCTTGCAGCACTGCCTAGTTTGGAAGAAGTCAGCAATGCCATCAGCCAGCAAAAGAACAACAAAGCCAGCGGACCGGATGGGATCCCTGCTGAAATCTTTAAAGAGGGAGGACCTGCACTGACACACCAACTCCACCAGCTCATAGAAAAAGTGTGGGTGACCGAGAAAATCCCAGCAGACTTCAAGGATGCCACCATCATCACCCTCTTCAAAAAAGGGGAAAGAACAGACTGCGGAAACTATCGAGGTATCTCCCTTCTAACCTCTGCTGGAAAAATCCTCGCAAGAATTCTTGCAAACCGCCCTCTGCCCCTCTCAGAAGACACCCTCCCAGAATCCCAGAATGGCTTCCGCCCCTCCAGAGGAACCGTGGACATGATCTTCACTGCACGACAGCTCCAAGAAAAATGCAGGGAACAAAACCAACCTCTGTACATGGCATTCATCGACCTTGCAAAGGCATTCGACACAGTGAATCGCAGCGCTCTCTGGACCATCCTCCAAAAAATCGGGTGCCCAAGCAAATTTGTGAACATCCTGCGGCTCCTCCACGATGACATGATGGCAACAGTCTTGGACAGCAATGGCTCCCAAAGTGACCCATTTAAGGTGGAATCGGGTGTCAAACAGGGATGTGTTATTGCCCCAACTTTATTCTCCATCTTCATCGCCATGATACTTCACCTTGTTGATGGGAAGCTTCCCACCGGAGTGGAAATCATCTATCGGACAGACGGCAAGCTATTTAACCTCAGCAGACTGAAAGCCAAAACCAAGGTCACAACAACATCTGTTATAGAACTCCAGTATGCTGATGACAATGTCGTCTGTGCGCATACAGAAGAAGATCTACAAGCCACTCTCAACACCTTTGCAGAAGCATACACAAAGCTTGGCCTGTGACTGAACATCGAGAAAACCAAAGTGCTGTTCCAGCAGTCACCAGCCGTCCCCTCTCCAATGCCAGAGATACAGCTTAATGGTGTAACATTAGAAAATGTCGACCATTTCCGCTACCTTGGCAGCCACCTCTCCACCAAAGTCAACATCGACGCCGAAATACAACACCGCCTGAGCTCTGCAAGTGCAGCATTTTCCCGAATGAAGCAGAGAGTGTTTGAGGACCGGGACATCCGTAGGGATACTAAGGTGCTTGTCTATAAAGCTATTGTCCTCCCAACCCTGCTATATGCCTGTGAGACGTGGACTGTCTACAGATGTCACATGCAACTCCTGGAACGATTCCATCAGCGCTGCCTCCGGAAAATCCTGCAAATCTCCTGGGAAGACAAGCGGACAAACGTCAGCGTGCTGGAGGAAGCAAAGACCACCAGCATTGAAGCGATGGTCCTCCAACATCAACTCCGCTGGACCGGCCACGTTTTCCGGATGCCTGACCACCGTCTCCCAAAGCAGTTGCTCTATTCCGAACTCAAGAATGGAAAACGGAATGTTGGTGGACAGGAAAAGAGATTTAAAGATGGGCTCAAAGCCAACCTTAAAAACTCTGGCATAGACACTGAGAACTGGGAGGCCCTGGCCCTTGAGCGCTCCAGCTGGAGGTCAGCTGTGACCAGCAGTGCTGCAGAATTCGAGGAGGCACGAGTGGAGGGTGAAAGAGAGAAACGTGCCAGGAGGAAGGCGCGTCAAGCCAACCCTGACCGGGACCGTCTTCCACCTGGAAACCAATGCCCTCACTGTGGAAGAAGATGCGGAGCAAGAATAGGGCTCCACAGCCACATGCGGACCCACAAGGAAACCCATGATGGAAGACCATCTTACTCGTCCAACGAGGGATCGCCTAAGTCAAGTCAAGATCACACCAACATTACGGGGAGGCTCAAGAGAACAGCACCTCAGATGTGGACAACCCTCAGGCTTGGAGAAATGTCACTCTTAGAAGGACACATAGGACCCAGAAGCCTCCTCAGAATACTTCCGCTCACCTGCAGTTACACAACAGATTCCAAATTCTCACACAACTATCACCTGAACAAGAAACACAACATATTGGGGAAGACCAGAATGGCTTAGATACTGATCAGTGGCTCATCCTTGATCAGTGTGCAGGGGATAGCCCTGACTGGGACAACACTTCACAACATTCACACTTGCACAATCGTGCAGGTGTACCATCCCCAACCATAGACCAGGTGCAACAGGAACACATACAGGAGAACCATAGGCTCTTGGACGAATCTCAATGGATTGTCCTTGACGAATGCACCGGGGATGTCGAGGAGGAGGACAGCACTTTTCACCTACACAATTCACACCAACAGGATCACTTTTCTGGAGACCTACACACTACATTGCACAAAAGGGGCCCTGTCATTCCCGAAAGTAAACAGGTCTTGGTAGTAGGTGACTCCCTCCTTAGAGGAATGGAAGCTGTCATTTCCAGACCAGATGGGATGGCTCGAGAAATATGCTGCCTACCGGGGGCAAAAATACACCATATCACTCAGAGGCTCACCAGGCTCCTCAAGCCCTATCACCGTCCTCCCCTCATGTTGATTCATGTAGGAACCAATGATACTGCAAGGCATACGTTTCAAAAGATCACAAATGATTTTCGAGCTCTAGGAGCAAAGCTAAAAGAATGTAATGTACAGGTGGTCTTTTCATCCCTCCTCCCTGTTGTAAGACATGGACCCACAAGAGCCAGAAAAATAGTACAGGTCAATAACTGGCTTAGAAAATGGTGTCAGGAGGAACGCTTTGGCTTCCTCGACCATGGCCTGCTTTTCTAGGAGGATGGCCTACTGGCAAGGGATGGGGTGCATCTCACACAAGTAGGAAAACACCTTTTTGCTCACAGACTCGCAAACCTCATTAGACGCACTTTAAACTAGGTCCACCGGGGGAGGGGGATGTAAAGATCCCTTACTTTGCCAGCCTGGATGGCAGGGCCTGGGGGAGGCAGGCCAGTTAGTTGCAGCTTTGGAAAGCCTGGCAGAGGGCAGCAGTAGCCATTTTAGTTCAGGGAAGGCACCATTTTAGAGAGGGGGAGTGTCCTGGGCCTGAGTCAGAATTAGAACAGCCAGGATTGGTTTAGAAAAGGGGGCGGAGTTTAGCAAGGTTTGGAGGGAAAGAAGAGGGCTTTTTCAGGCAGTCTGTTGTTGTGGGAGATTAGAGTAGGAAGGTAGTTTTAGGAGTTCGTGTTAAGAGTAGGCAGTTTGCCTTAGGTTTTGCCAGCAAGAAAAGCTGTAGCAAACTGGAATAGCTATTTAGGAGAAATAGCTGGTTTTGTAGTTAGCTAGGCCACAGTTTAGGGTAGCTAGGCTACAGTTGTATCTTGACAGAGATTCAGTTCCTGTCAAGTGTACTTGTTTTCTTTAAAGAGAAGAAAATCTCTGTGTTGTAACAAAGAAAGAATCATTCACATGTAACCGTTACGCTTGCAAGACAAACCAGAATTTCTATGTAACCGCCAAGATTATTAAACAGCACTCACTTTCTTCTGTATTCCATCAATAAACTTTACTTGATTATTTTGAAACGTAAAAGCCTGAGTCAAGTGTGCCTTTGTGGCTATAGTTCTTTCCAAACCACCTCACATGTTTTTTTCTTTGAAGAAGCAAATAAGAAGATACAGTGCTTGGTGATCTTAAAAGCCCTTTTTATTATTTTAAACAGCTAGGGTGTTCCTGTGCATTGCAGTTTATGGTGGCAGCGGAAGTTAATTAATTAGTTGAAATATCCCCTCAAACGTTTGTATAGGTGCCAGTGGTGTGAGTTCTTTATATTGGAGGGACAGTTGGTGGGATTTGTTTTACCCCCTGTCCAGCTATTGTTTGCCATACACGTGCCTTTATAGGGGACAACAGTCTTGCGAACACTACTTTACCCACAATGTCTGGGAATCGCCAGAAGGCTAAACGGAGGGCTGCACAAACACAACAAGGACCAAGGACCAAAAGCACAATAATCCCAATTAAACAGCTCAAGGGAAGATCACAGGGGATCACATGTCTTTACACTAATGCACAGAGCATGGGAAATAAACAAGACGAACTCCAACTTTTAGCACAACACCACAAATATGATATCATACGGATCACTGAAACCTGGTGGGATGACTCCTATCGTTGGAATGTAGATATCGAGGGGTATAACCTCTTTCACAGAAACCGAACAAAGGGGAGAGGAGGCGGAGTAGCCTTATATGTCAAAAACTCTTATGCTGCAGAAGAGATTCAAGACAGCAATCTGGGAAACCAGCTTGAAATCATCTGGATAAGAATCAAGGGATCTGGGACTCAAAAAGATGTCATTGTAGGCGTCTACAACAGACCCCCAAGCCAGGAGGAAGAACTTGATGAAGCCTTCTGCCAACAGTTGACCAAACAGGCACAGAGAAGAGATGTAGTAGTCATGGGCAATTTCAACTGTCCCGATATTTGCTGGAAAACAAACTCGGCCAAGAGTACAAGGTCCAACAAATTCCTCGCTTGCCTTGCAGACATTTCATGGTCCAGAAGGTAGAAGAGGCAACAAGGGGATTGGCTATTCTTGATCTCATCCTAACAAATGAGGAGGACCTGATCGATGCGGTCGAAGTGGTCGGATCCTTAGGGGCAAGTGACCATGTGCTCCTGCAATTTGAGGTACAAAGGAAGGCCGAAACTAAGACAAGTCAAACCCGCATTTTGGACTTTAGGAGAGCTGATTTCCAAAAAAAGAAGGAAACGCTGAGCAGCATTCCGTGGACACAGATACTAAAAGACAAGGGAGTTACGGATGGATGGGAATTTCTCAAGAGTGAAATACTCAAGGCGCAATTGCAAACCATGCCAACAAAGAGAAAAAATAGGACAAGTGCAAAGAAGCCAGAATGGATGTCCAAAGAACTTCTAACTGTGCTAAGACACAAAAGAGACATGCACAAGAAGTGGAAAAAGGGAGAAATCACCAAAGAAGAATTCAAACAAATGGCCAGGGAAAAGGTCCGCAAGGCTAAAGCAAAAAATGAGCTCAGACTTGCCAGGGACATTAAAAACAATAAAAAGGGTTTCTATTCTTATGTCAGTAGAAAAAGGAAAAACAAGGAGGCGATAGGACCTCTTCGAGGAGAAGATGGGGCAATGCTGACAGGGGATAGGGAAAAGGCAGAACTACTTAATGCCTTCTTTGCCTCAGTCTTCTCACAAAAAGAGAGTCTTCAACCTCAGCAAGATGGAGTGGATGAGGGTTTGGAGGACATCCAACCCCAAATTGGGAAAGAAGTCATCCAGGAATACCTGGCCACTCTTAATGAGTTCAAGTCCCCAGGCCAGATCAACTACACCCCAGAGTATTGAAGGAACTAGCAAAAGTCATTTCGGAACCATTGGCAACCATCTTTGAAAGTTCTTGGAGAACGGGAGAAGTTCCAGCAGATTGGAGGAGGGCCAATGTGGTTCCAATCTTCAAGAAGGGAAAAAAGGATGACCCAAACAACTACCGTTCGGTTAGCCTCACGTCGATACCGGGCAAAATTCTGGAAAAGATTGTTAAGGAAGCGGTCTGCAAACACTTAGAAACAAATGCAATCATCGCTAATAGTCAACATGGATTTATCAAAAACAAGTCATGCCAGACTAATCTGATCTCTTTCTTCGATAGAGCTACAAGCTGGGTAGATGCGGGGAATGCCGTGGATGTAGCGTACCTGGATTTCAGTAAGGCCTTCGACAAGGTCCCCCATGACCTTCCGGCAAGGAAACTAGTCCAATGTGGGCTAGGCTAAACTACGGTGAGGTGGATCTGTAATTGGTTAAGTGGACGAACACAGAGAGTGCTCACTAATGCTTCCTCTTCATCTTGGAAAGAAGTGACAAGTGGAGTGCCGCAGGGTTCCGTCCTGGGCCCGTTCCTGTTCAACATCTTTATTAATGACTTAGATGAAGGGCTAGAAGGCATGATCATCAAGTTTGCAGATGACACCAAATTGGGAGGGATAGCCAATACTCCAGAGGACAGGAGCAGAATTCAAAACAATCTGGACAGATTAGAGAGATGGGCCAAAACTAACAAAATGAAGTTCAACAGTGATAAATGCAAGTTACTCCACTTTGGCAGAAAAAATGAAATGCAAAGATACAGAATGGGTGACGCCTGGCTCGAGAGCAGTATGTGTGAAAAAGATCTTGGAGTCCCCGTGGACAACAAGTTAAACATGAGCCAACAATGTGATGTGGCGGCAAAAAAAGCCAATGGGATTTTGGCCTGCATCAATAGGAGCATAGTGTCTAGATCTAAGGAAGTAATGCTACCCCTCTATTCTGCTTTGGTTAGACCACATCTGGAATATTGTGTCCAATTCTGGGCACCACAATTCAAGAGAGATATTGACAAGCTAGAATGTGTCCAGAGCAGGGCGACTAAAATGATCAAGGGTCTGGAGAACAAGCCCTATGAGGAGCGGCTCAGGGAACTGGGCATGTTTAGCCTGAAGAAGAGAAGGCTGAGAGGGGATATGATAGCCATGTATAAATATGTGAGAGGAAGCCACAGGGAGGAGGGAGCAAACTTGTTTTCTGCTTCCTTGGAGACTAGGACGCGGAACAATGGCTTCAAACTACAAGAGAGGAACTTCCATCTGAACATTAGGAAGAACTTCCTGACTGTGAGAGCCATTCAGCAGTGGAACTCTCTGCCCCGGAGTGTGGTGGAGGCTCTTTCTTTGGAAGCTTTTAAGGAGAGGCTGGATGGCCATTTGTCAGGGGTGATTTGAATGCAATATTCCTGCTTCTTGGCAGGGGGTTGGACTGGATGGCCCATGAGGTCTCTTCCAACTCTTTGATTCTATGATTCTATGAAATACAAAACTTGTGAGTTTGGTAGTTGGTTAAATGTTCTTTGACCAGTATGTGGCCACTTGGAGTGCTTCCGGTGTTGCCGCAAGAAGGTCCTCCATTGTGCATGTGGCAGGGCTCAGGTTGCATTGCAGCAGGTGGTCAGTGGTTTGCTCCTCTCCACACTCGCATGTCGAGGATTCCATTTTGTAGCCCCATTTCTGAAGGTTGGCTCTGCATCTCATGGTGCTAGAGCACAGTCTGTTCAGTGCCTTCCAAGTCACTCAGTCTTCTGTGTGCCCAGGAGGGAGTCTCTCATTTGGTATCAGCCATTGGTTGAGGTGCTGGGTTTGAGCCTGCCACTTTTGGACTCTCGCTTGCTGAGGTGTTCCAGCGAGTGTCTCTGTAGATCTTAGAAAACTATTTCTAGATTTAAGTCATTGACGTGCTGGCTGATACCCAAACAGGGAATGAGCTGGAGATGTCTCTGCCTTGGTCCACTATTTGCTGCTACTTCCCGGCGGATGTCAGGTGGTGCAATACCGGCTAAGCAGTGTAATTTCTCCAATGGCGTAGGGCACAGACACCCCGTGATAATGCAGCATGTCTCATTAAGAACCACATCCACTGTTTTAGTGTGTTGAGATTTATCCCACACTGGGCATGAATACTCAGCAGCAGAGTAGCACAGCGCAAGGGCAGATGTCTTCACTGTATCTGGTTGTGATCCCCAGGTTGTGCCAGTCAGCTTTCGTTTGATATTGTTTCTGGCACCCACTTTTTTGCTTGATGTTCAGGCAGTGTTTCTTGTAGGTAAGAGCACAGTCCAGAGTGACTCCCAGGTAATTGGGTGCGCTGCAATGCTCCAGTGGGATTCCTTCCCAGGTGATTTTCAGAGCTTGGGATGCTTCCCTGTTCTTGAGATGAAAGGCACATGTCTGTGTTTTAGATAGGTTAGAGAATATTCTAAAGCCTTTGACTGTGTGGATCATAATAAATTGTGGCAAGTTCTTGGTGGGATGGGCATACCAAGCCACCTTGTCTCTCTCCTGAGGAATCTGTACAAGGACCAAGTAGCAACAGTCAGAACTGACCACGGAACAACAGACTGGTTCAAGATTGGGAAAGGTGTACGGCAAGGCTGCATACTCTCACCCAACCTTTTTAACTTGTATGCAGAACACATCATGTGATGTGCGGGGCTTGATGAATGCAAGATTGCTGGAAGAAACATTAACAACCTCAGATATGCAGATGACACCACTGATGGCCGAAAGCGAGGAGGAGCTGAGGAGCCTTCTAATCAAGGTGAAGGAAGAAAGCGCAAAAGCCGGGTTGCAGCTAAACATAAAAAAACCCCAAGATTATGGCAACAAGAATGATTGACAACTGGGAAATAGAGGGAGAAAATATGGAGGCCGTGACAGACTTTGTATTTCTAGGTGCAAAGATTATTGCAGATGCAGACTGTGGCCAGGAAATCAGAAGACACTTACTTCTTGGGAGGAGAGCAATGTCCAATCTCAATAAAATAGTAAAGAGCAGAGACATCAGAATGGAAATCAAAGATCCGCTTAGTCAAAGCCATGGTATTCCCTGTAGTAACCTACGTATGTGAGAGCTGGACCTTAGGGAAGGCTGAGAGAAGGAAGATAGATGCTTTTGAGCTGGGGTGTTGGAGGAAAGTTCTGAGAGTGCCTTGGACTGCGAGAAGATCCAACCAGTCCATCCTCCAAGAAATAAAGCCCGACTGCTCACTGGAGGGAAGGATACTAGAGACAAAGTTTAAATACTTTGGCCACATTATGAGGAGACAGCAAAGCCTGGAGAAGACAATTATGCTGGGGAAAGTGGAAGGTAAAAGGAAGAGGGGCCGACCAAGGGCAAGATGGATGGATGGTATCCTGGAAGTGACTGGACTGACCTTTAAGGAGCTGGGGGTGGTGACTGCCGACAGGGAGCTCTGGCGTGGGCTGGTCCATGAGGTCACGAAGAGTCGGAGACAACTGAACGAATGAACAACAACTACAGGGATCAGCTGGTTTTCCCTGTAGTAGGCAGTAAGAGCACCTAGAGCTTCGGAGAGCTTCTGTTCTACCATCTCAAAGCTCCCTGCTTGAGCAGTAATGGCACAATCATCAGCACAGATGAAGCTCTCTGTCCCTTCTGGCAGTGGCTGGTCATTTGTGTAGATGTTGAACATGGATGGAGCAAGCACGCTCCCCTGAGGCAGGCCATTCTTCTGTTTCCGCCATCTGCTTCTCTGGCACAACAGGGAGATTGGTCTGTAGATTTTTGGGTCACTACCTGGCTTCAAGATGGCGATGACTCTTGCTTTCCTCCAGATTTTGGGGATCTGACAGGATGCAGTGCAGTTGTTCATCAGCTCCAGCAGCCAGTGCCTTGCTTTGGGACCAAAGTTCTTGATTTGTTCCATCCGTACATTATCCAGGCCAGCTGCTTTGCCATTTTTACATTTATTGAGAGCCATGTCCAATTCAATAGATATAAAGGGTTCATGTAGGTTGTTGTTCTCAATCTCTGGTTGTCTGGCTATTGGTTTCTTTCCTACTTTGGTGGCAAAGTTGGGTTTCCCATTCTTTAAGAGTTAGTGTGCTATCTGATCTGCCTTTATATTGGCATGGGTATTAGTTTGTGAGAGGTCATTGCTCAGCCGTCTCAGCAGCCTCCACGCTTTCTGGCTGCTCCTGCCCATGTTGACCTCTATGATCAGCTTGATCCACTGTTCTTTCTTGGCTTCAGAGATGGAGGACACAATGCTCTACACTGCCTGAAGAGTTTGCTCCCTAAATGGGTCTTCGTTGTGGAGCCTGTAATAGTTTTCCAACAAGGCAGCTGTTTCAGGAGTAATGCCCTGAAGGTAGTTGGTTCTGCAGCTGATATTGAGCTCTTTTGGGGGGTCTCCCACAGGGAGAGATCCCAGAAGACCGCTAAAGGGGTCCTCAAACCTCGGTGAGCAGCCAGCAAAAGCCAATCCAAAGAGCGAAAAAATATTAAAAATTAATCTCACCGGAGGCGGAAGAAGTTCAGTGACCGAAGTGTTTATTTTGCGATTCAGCTGAAAAGGATGCAATTGTAGTGATGATTCACATACAAGCATGATTTTACAGAATTTTCCAAGCATTTTATAGGGTTCAGACAAAGGGAAACAGTTTCAAAAATCCCGCCCGCCCTCTGCCGGCCGGCTTCGTCCTGATTGGCTGGCCGCGGAACAGCTGGGAGGAGGCTTGGCGGCACGCCTCACCTCCTGCCCAATCAGCGGGCTCCGCCGCCTCTAGGGGGCCAATCATCGCCTTCCTAGCGCTTTGGAAGATGGACCAATCAGCAGCCAGGAGGCGGGACGAAGCCTGACAAAGACTGAGGAAATGACAGCCTTTGGGGCATCTTCCAGCTGGAATGTGTGTCTTTGTTCTTACGTGGCGGGGAGTTAGATAGGAGAACAATGAGCTTCCTGGTCTGTGATGGGATTTGGGAGGAAGTATGAAAAGGAGCTTTCAAGGATATTGGACCTCAGAAAAGGGGGGGATCAACAATACCCAAAAATGATTTAATCAGTCTTTTCTTCCTGAGTTTCTGTTGACTCCCCCTCCCCTAACTGTCTGCTCTGAAAGTTAGGATCAGGAAAGAATCAACATCACGGACCATGCAAATGTAAACATGAACAGTTTCGGGAGGACAAAGGAGTTCCTCTCTACGGCAATAATCCCCAAGTCACATTTTTTGGGGGGCAAGGGTCAGAGGGAAAGGCGGGAAGGGGAATCAGAGTATAATGATATTTCATTATATACATCCCATACATTTAATATATTTCATGAACAAAATCCCATCCCCATCCCCAGCAAAGTTTATTAAAAAATAGTCGATTTATTTTATTATTTGAAGAAATCATAGTCTTCTTGATTAAGGCGCACGGAGGCTGAGGCTGCTTGCCCTTCAAGGCAAGCCTGGTCTGAAGTTCGTGTCCAAAGATGCAGCAGGAAAACAGTCCAAGACAGGGAGGCAGAAAGTCAATAGGAGAGGGCAAAAGAGTCCGAAGAGGATTTCCGGGTTGTAATTGATGGGGCAATGTCCTTTGGGGAACTGCATCTCCCTGGTCAGAGGCTGGGACCCATGCCTGGCCACCTCTTCGGGACTCCTACGGGCGGCCGCAGTGGGTCACCGGTTGCTGGATTCAAATGGGAGCGAGCACTGCCACGGAGAAGCAAAAAACCCGGCCAAATTGACAATCAGCTGTTTCTCTGCAAGATAAAACACTCGAACAAAACCAATGTATTCCCGGGTGTAGGAGCCCAAAACAAGAAAAAGGAGATAGCAGTTAGTCTTAAGATTAGTTGCAGAAAAATATAAAATTGGAACAGCAGCGATCCGCCATTTTAGGTATTTTCGCGGATAAGGGGGTCTGTAATGGCGGTTTCCGTATCCGCGGTTTAAACGGACGCAGATTCGGGGTCCCGGGAACGCCCGGAGGCGTCTCCAGCAGGCTCACGGCTCTCCGGAGCCCGGAAAAAGGTTTATTTTAGTGTTTGTTACGAGTTGAGCCAAGAAAGATACAAAAGTACCAAGCGGAGAGATATAAAGTTGCAAGTTTCAAGTACCTTTATTAGGGAAATGATACAAAGTAAAGGGAAGGGGAAAGCGGAGAGAAACTGCAGGCATTCCTGGTTTTTTTGAGCTGGCTGCTGAGGCGCATTTCATCTGTTGGCCCCAAAAACTTGATCCAGGAACTGCGGAACTCTCCGCTGCGGTTCACACCAACGTGAAGGCGGGGCTCCCCGCTGTGCTCGGGCTCAAATCCCCACTCGGAAACGAAGGGGGAAGACGAAGTCAACCCCCTAAAGTTTCCGCCCACGCACGGTAGCCCGCCAGCAGCAGCATGGCCATCTGCCGAGATGTATCTCAACATCCCCTTTTTTGGCAAATTTTGAACAGAGAGGGAATCTGCGACGAACAGCAGCTCAAAACCAGTAGGAAAACAATAAGACCCAGGAAAACTAGAAAGCCCTTTCTAAGCTAATCTAAGGAAGGGAGCCAGTCTGTCAGAAAACTGAGATCAAAGCCAACCGTCTCTTTTATCCCTGCTGCCAAATCATTCATATCCTCTATGGCTTTTCTTACTACAGGGGTCTGGTCAGTCAGATTGAAGCAACACATGTGTCGCACACTCTCACAGCCATAATGATTTTTCAACAATAAGAAATCGATGGCAGCTCGATTATCCAGCACAGCCTCTCTCAGCTCATGCATCTCAGTGGCTATGGAAGCCAAGGCTTGCGAGGTGTAATTGATGTTTTTGACCAGAGCACAGGCCAGATGTTTAATGGCCCTGTAGTTCATGGCTGCTGCCACCCCAGGGGTGAACAGGGCCGCTGCCATGAATTGGGGAATGCCCTTAATTACCACAGAGGGATCACAATTTGGGTCCAAATTTTGGATGGACCTAGCCTCCCTGGCCATGGAGTGTGCCAGCTCCAGGTCATCCTTAGAAGGCATAAAAACTAACAGCCTGCCCAGAGCACAATTCCCTATGGTGGAATTGGCTGGAAGATAACTGTAGGCTGTCTGCCCACACAGGAAGAACCATCCAGGGGGCAAGACCAAATGGGCATTCATATAGGGCAGCATCTCCACAGAAGAACAATTTAAAAAGTTCTCTCTAGGCAAATTATGGCACTTCCCCACACATTTGGGGATTTGGAAGCAATGGTGAGCATGGGGGCTGTGTGCCAATTTAATGGCCACCATACTCGGCTCCCTCTCCCTGGCAGCCCTGCCTCATACAGAGATGTCTCTGTAGGACATAGGCTTGGAGGGGATATTTTGAAAAACAGTAAAATTTCAAAAAATTTCCAGGGGCTCTGGGACCCCAACCAAACATGAGGAAAAAATATCCGTGGCTGTGGTCCCACTAGACAGACAGAAATCAGAAACATTCAGGACCCTAGATGCCAACTGCTGCCAAAAATTGACCTTCGTTGACAACCATTCGTATAGGACGGGGCTGGAGGACATGCACGGGGAAGGGAAAAGCAGGCAAAATAATAGGAGAAAAAACATGCTGAAAGTTTTGGACAGCTCCACCCGGGCGGCCAGATAGACTCACTGTTTGCAGAAAGTGCTGAAATTTTGGACAGCTCCTCACGGCTCGCGGCAGGCTAGCGGGAAACCGAAAGTAGAATAGATGCTCTAGGCGCACTGTCAAGGGCTGTCAAAATCAGCTGATAGCGGTTTTGACAGCTGTCAACGTGGCTGTCAGAACCCGGAAGTGTGCGAAAAAGTGGTTTCCCGTGGTGCTACGGGCACGAAACTTGGTGAGGATCTCCAGGGGGGCCTCCTCGTCCGCGGGCACGATGTCTCTTCCTCCTGGAGGTTCTGGAAGGAGGTGGATCGGTGGGCTCAGGAACTGGAGGGTCTTTCGGCGGCAACCTCCGGAATAGAAGCCACAGATCCTCCCCCAGCTCGACAACCCACTGCTCGCTGTCCTCCTTCTCCTCAGCAATCCCCACTTGTGGCTCTGGGGCGAGCTTCAGCCGGGAATGGTGGATGCAGGCTCGGATACCAGCTACCTTGGCTGCAGTGTGGGTGGTGAGGAGGATTTGGTGGGGCCCGACCAACTTCTCTGACAGTGCCTCTGGCCGGTAAGTCCGCACGAGGACCCAATCACCAATGGAGAAGTTGTGGACAGGAGCATCCAAGGGGACAGGAAGGTGGGAGAGCAGATACCTATTCAGAGAGGAAAGGATAGAAGTGAGAAAAGACAGCCTTTCCCTAATACTCTCGGATCCCACCTCATGCAGGTGTTCAGCTTTCAGAGGAACCTGTGAGGAAGGGAAAGGCCTACCATAGAGCATCTCAAAAGGGCTCAACTTCAACCCTCCCCTAGGAGCAGCCCTGATTCGAGTGAGAGCAAGTGGAAGGGCATCTGGCCAGGGCAAGCTCGCCTGCTGACAGATCTTGGCTAGCTGCCTCTTGATGGTTTGGTTCATCTGCTCGACCTTTCCGCTTGCTTCAGGGTGCCAGCTGGTGTGTAAGTTCCATTGGATTTGGAGGGCCTGGGCGACCTGCTGGGTGGTCTCGGAGATGAAAGATGCTCCGTTGTCGGATGAGAGACAGATGGGAAGTCCAAAGCGGGGGATGATGTGGTTGAGCAGGGCATGGCTCACCTCCTTGGCGGTGCAGGTGTAGCAAGGGAAGGCTTCAGGCCAGCCACTGTAGCAGTCTACAAACACCAGCAGGTATTTGTACTTCTTGCTGGATGGCAGTTCAGCAAAGTCCACCTGCCACACTTGTCCTGGCTGGAGGCCTGACCTGAGATGCCCCACTTCTGGCTTCTTCTGGATCTTGGGGTTGTTCTTGAGACATAAAAGGCACCGACGACAAGCCCAAATGGACTGCTGGGCCATGCGAGGGCCGATGAAGAAAGTCCTGAGATGCTCCAGCATAGCATCATGACCCCAGTGAGTGCTTTTATGGAGGCGTAGGGCCACTTCACGCATAAGGGGATCAGTCAGCAACAGACGGCCTTGGTTGTCCTTCCACCAGCCCTCCTCCTGCTTCAGACCCTCTCCCTTCACAAACTCATCGTCCATGGCTCCATACACAGGGAGAGTGGTCACAGTAGTGTCTGGGATCAGGGCTCCAAGGAAGGTGGGCTCCCTGTTGGCAGCCGCCTTGGCTGCTGCGTCTGCACTTTGATTCCCCTTAGCTGTGTCCTGGTCCCCAGTCTGATGCCCCCTGCAGTGAATGACAGCTACTGCAGCAGGCTTGCAAACAGCCTCCAAAAGCCTCAGTATCTCAGCCTGATGTTTCACGGGGCTGCCAGCTGTGGTCAGCAGCCCCCTTTCCTTCCAAATGGCCCCATGGGCATGGAGCACATGGAAGGCAAACTTTGAGTCCGTATAGATGTTGGCAGTCTTTCCCTCTGCCAGCTCCAAGGCTCTGGCGAGGGCGATGAGCTCTGCCTTCTGGGCAGAGGTGCCAGGAGGAAGCAGTTCAGCTTCAATGGTGTCCCACAAAGTGACCACTGCATACCCAGCTCTCCTCTCCCCCTGGTGACAGCTACTGCTGCCGTCGGTGAAGAACTCAAGCTCAGCATCAGGAAGGGGCTGGTCCTTGAGGTTGGGGTGGCTGGAGTAGACTTCTTCGATGGTGGCGATGCAGTCGTGAGGCTCCTGGTCGTCTCCTTCGGCGAGGTCGATGGGCATCAGGGTGGCAGGGTTGAGGCAGTTGGTGGTGGCTAGGGTGAGGTCTCTCTGGTCGATGAGCAGAGCCTGATAGCGCGTGAGCCGGCCGGCAGAAAGCCAGTTGGTCCCCTTGGCATCCAGGACCGCCAAGACGCTGTGGGGAACGTAGACAGTTGTCGGCTGGCCCAACGTCAGCTTCCTGGCTTCTTCAGCTACCAGGGCAGTTGCAGCGACAGCTCTCAGGCAGGCAGGCCACCCAAGGCTGGTGTTGTCCAGGCGTTTGGAGAAGTATGCAACTGGCCTCTTGGTGCTGCCCAATGGTTGAGCAAGCACCCCTGCTGCCACCCCCTTGCGTTCATGGACATAGAGGAAGAAAGGCTTGGTCATGTCAGGAAGTCCCAAGGCAGGAGCCGATATGAGGGCTTTCTTAATGGCTTCAAAGGCTGTTCTGCATTCAGCAGACCAAACTAGGAATGTCTCTGGCCCTGATGTTGCCTCATATAGAGGCTTGGCAATTAGTCCAAAGTTTGGAAGCCAAATCCGACAAAAAGAAGCCATCCCCAAAAAGCCCCTGAGCTGTTTCTTCGTTCTGGGCTCCCTGACCTTGCAGATGGCCTCCTTCCTTTCTGGTCCCAACGCTCTCTGCCCTTGGCTGACATCAAACCCCAGGTACCTTACAGTGTCCTTGCAGATCTGGGCCTTCTTCTTGGATACCTTGAAGCCAGCTTTCCCCAGGAAGTTGAGGAGGCTGATGGTGAGACGTCCACAGGTGTCTGGATCTTCACAGCAAAGAAGTAGGTCGTCAATATACTGCAGTAGGACCCCCTGATCGCGGTCTGGCCATCTCTCCAGCTCTGAGGCGAGGCTCTGGCTGAAGATGGTCGGTGAATTGGTAAAGCCTTGAGGCAAAACCTACCAGCAAAGTTGTACCCGCCTGGCAGTGCCCACATGCTCCCACTCGAAGGCAAAGATCTCCTGGCTATCCTTATGAAGAGGAATAGAGAAAAACGCATCTTTCAAGTCCAAAACAGTGAAACAAGAGCAAGAGGGAGGGATAGTGGAAAGCAGAGTGTAAGGGTTAGGCACCACAGGGTGTAGATCCACCACCACAGCATTGATGGCTCTGAGGTCCTGAACAAAACGAAATTCCGAACTGTTCGCTTTACGAATTGGAAGGACGGGAGTGTTGTATGGAGAGGCACACTCTCTCAACAGAGTGTTCCAAGAAGTTGTCAATGATGGGCTGGAGGCCCTTCCTGGCCTCCATGGAAATCCTGTACTGGGGGATCCTGGGGGGAGTGATGTCTGGCTTGAGGGTGATAGAGACAGGTGCAATGTTCTTAGCCCTCCCCAGGACCCCATCTGCCCAAACTATGGGATCCACCTGTTGCAGGACAGCTAAGGGAATCAGGTCAGCTTCTGGACTAGGCTGATGGAGAAGGAAGGCCTGAGCTCTCCACCCCTCCTCCTCAGGCACAGCTGGGATGATTTTCTCTGGCCCAAAGGCAACTTGGGCCCTGATCTTGCAAAGGATATCCCTGCCCAGAAGGGGGACAGGACATTCAGGCATATATAGGAACTCATGAGACAAGGTCCTCCCCCCCCCCCCAATTCACACTCCATGGGCTTCATGAAGGAACACTCTGCCTCTTTCCCTGAGACCCCAACTACCTGAGTCTTCCTGCTCCCCAATTCTGTCCCTCTGAACCCTTCTGTGAGCACTGAGTGGCCCCACAGTCCAGGAGGAAGTCAACGGTCCTCCTCCCAAATTTCAGTGGCACAATGGGGTCAGAGGGTGCCAGGGAGATCCTTTTCCCTAGTCACAAGACCCTCTCATGGGCCCCTCTTTCCTTCAGCTCTGGGCATTCTTTCTTGAAGTGCCCCAATCTCTTACATACAAAGCACCGAAGCTCCCTCTGTCCCCCCTGCCTCCCCTGGCCCCAATCCCTCCAAGCTGATCTGTCCCTGTTGTCCCTGTGGCCCCTGCCCCCATCCCTATCCCGGTCCCTCTCTGCCAGAGCAGCCACCATGCAAGTGGCCTGAATCTCAGCCTGGGCCTTTCGGTCATCCTCTTCCTTCTGGACTGCAGCATCCTCCCAGTTATGATAGACCGGCAATGTTGATGAGTTGAGAAATGGGCATCTCCTCCCCTCCCTCTAGCTTCTGGAGCTTGAGCTTGATGTCCCTAGTGGACTTTCCTATAAAAAGGGTGTTCAACATGCTCTGACTTTTGGGATCAGTGGGATCTATGTTAGTCCAATTCTTGGCCATGCGGCAGATCCGGTCGTAGAAGTCAGAAGGACTCTCGTCCGGCTTCTGCTGGATGTCAAGAAGCTTTGAGAGGTTCAAAGGGCGAGGGTATACGAGGGGTATACCCACCAGGACATGACGATGGAAACTCTTCAGGGCCTGTCTACCTGAGTCAGTGTTGAAATTCCACCCTGGATCTTTCTTGGTGGGGAAGACTACCTCCCTATCCTCCCCATCATCCACCTCTCCCTTCATGGCCTCGGCCTGAGCAGCGGCCAGTAGGCGACGCTTCTCCTCCTGGGTGAGAAGTGACCCCAAAAGGGTCATGACATCCCCCCATGTGGGGCGATGAGTGAGAAAAATGGTTTTAAGCAGTTCATACATTTCAGTGGGGTCCTGGGAAAGGGGTGCAGTGTTCCTCTTCCAGTTGATGAGGTCAGAGGTAGTGAAGGGGACATGTACAAGGAAAGAAGTGCCTCCTGGGCCCACAGTCTCCCTAAGGGGGGCCTGGATGTGGGCAGGGTGGCTGCGCAGGCTGCCCTTGGTGATGAGGGGCTCAAAAGGGTCATTTGGGTCAGTGGGAGTGTTGTGAGAGGCTGGGGGTGGAACAGGAGAGGGGACCAAGAGTTGCTGTGAAGGGGAAGGGGTCCCTGTGGGGGACCCTGAGGTGCCCTGATGGCAGCAAGGGGAATGGGAGGGTGTGTGTGCAGGAGTGGAAGGTGCTGGGGCACAGATGGCAGGGAGCCTGGGCTGGGGGGAGAAGCAGGGGGTGAGGGGGTCAAGTTCCTGTAGGGAAAGGGGCTCCAGCCGGGGGCTGGGGAGCCTTTGAGGAGTCTGAGCTGGGGGGAGAAGGTGGTCTAGGGGGCTGCTGTGTATGGATGGGACAAAGGAGGAGGAAACAGAGGAAGGTGGGCAGCTGAGGACCAAAGAGGGAGTCCTGGATGAGCTGGGGGGAGAGGATGAGGCAGGAGTGGGGCTGCGGGGTGGAGCAGATGGCAGTGGGGGGTACAAGGGAGTGGGAGCACTCTGAATGGAGGGCCCTGATCTTCCAGAGGAGGAGGTCTCTGCCTCGGGAGATCTGGGCTGGCTTGGAGCCTGGGCTGGGGAAGTCAGGAGGGCAGGGATCCCTGGGAGAAGGGATTCGGAAGGAGGGGTTGCAGGGGAGGTTGCAGGAGGGGAAAGGGGAAGGTTGGGGCGGTAAGGAGGGGGGCAAGCAAAAGTTTCAAGGAGGTCCTCCTCAGGAGGAGGCAAAGGGTCTGGAGGGGGGTTTTTCGGGGGTTGGGGCTTTGTCCCCTTTTCCTTGCATGGTAGGAGTTGGGCACAACTACCCCCTTCCACCTCCCTCTGGTACAAGGCAAAAAAGCATGAGGCATAGGCGAGCTTGGTCCACTTGGCTCTCTCATAGCAATCCTGCTGGAGCTTCAGGATGAGCTCCGTGTCAGTGCTGCCATGAGGGGGCCACGAAACACCTTCTAAGGGCCTGGTGGGCCACTTCTTCATGCTGTATTTTACCAAACTGGCCTGCGTCAGCGATCGCGACGCAACCCCGTTCCATTCCGCCAGTATCTTTCCCAAAGGTGTATCTGATGGAACGGGACGTTTGATCCCAGACCCACAGGCGCCCATCTCTCTCTGCACAGCCCCACAGACCAGTGGTTAATCAGAGAGGCCCCTGCCAACTGCAACAGGAAAAAAAGACTGTCTACTGAATGGTTCCTGGGCAGGAGAGCTTGGGGCGATCAGCACCTGACAGCTAGGCAGTCAAAAGGGGAGGACTCCCTTTCCCACGTAGCACCCGTCAGGTCCGCAAAAGCGAGCTGAATTGCAAGATCTGGACCTCAAACGCCTAGGTGTCCGCCACCCCCGGTCAGGAATTTGTTACCGAGTCCCAGAAAATCCCTCCCCAGTGGGCTTACTCCGAAGCTGGTCTGGGAAAATCTAGAACCCCTCCCACCTGACAAATCCTGGGGCGACCCACGGTTGCTTTCTGCTTACCCGTCCAGACGTTTTCCCCCTCGCGTCGGTCTCTCCTCTTCCTGGAAGTCCTTGGATCAAGGATTCCCTGGCGCTTCTTTGTGCCGAAACTCCAGGTCAGAGCTTGGGAGGAAGTGGCTGTGGGAGAATTTGTAGTTTTGGTTAGCTGGTCAAATGAAGGTCCAAATCGGGAGAGGCGCCTCTTTTCCCAAGCCGCTCCTCCTTCGCTGCTGGCCCAAAGAATCAGACCAAGGCACCCGCTTGGAAATTTAGGCTATAATTTGATCTGGGCCTCCAAGCAGGGTCCCTTCGTGGTAAAGCCAAATGATATCGAGTTCTTTTGGGGGGTCTCCCGCAGGGAGAGATCCCAGAAGACCGCTAAAGGGGTCCTCAAACCTCGGTGAGCAGCCAGCAAAAGCCAATCCAAAGAGCGAAAAAATATTAAAAATTAATCTCACCGGAGGCGGAAGAAGTTCAGTGACCGAAGTGTTTATTTTGCGATTCAGCTGAAAAGGATGCAATTGTAGTGATGATTCACATACAAGCATGATTTTACAGAATTTTCCAAGCATTTTATAGGGTTCAGACAAAGGGAAACAGTTTCAAAAATCCCGCCCGCCCTCTGCCGGCCGGCTTCGCCCTGATTGGCTGGCTGCGGAACAGCTGGGAGGAGGCTTGGCGGCACGCCTCACCTCCTGCCCAATCAGCGGGCTCCGCCGCCTCTAGGGGGCCAATCAGCGCCTTCCTAGCGCTTTGGAAGATGGACCAATCGGCAGCCAGGAGGCGGGACGAAGCCTGACAAAGACTGAGGAAATGACAGCCTTTGGGGCATCTTCCAGCTGGAATGTGTGTCTTTGTTCTTATGTGGCGGGGAGTTAGATAGGAGAACAATGAGCTTCCTGGTCTGTGATGGGATTTGGGAGGAAGTATGAAAAGGAGCTTTCAAGGATATTGGACCTCAGAAAAGGGGGGGATCAACAATACCCAAAAATGATTTAATCAGTCTTTTCTTCCTGAGTTTCTGTTGACTCCCCCTCCCCTAACTGTCTGCTCTGAAAGTTAGGATCAGGAAGGAATCAACATCACGGACCATGCAAATGTAAACATGAACAGTTTCGGGAGGACAAAGGAGTTCCTCTCTACGGCAGTAATCCCCAAGTCACATTCTTTTTGGGGCAAGGGTCAGAGGGAAAGGCGGGAAGGGGAATCAGAGTACATTCCATATGATATTTCATTATATACATCCCATACATTTAATATATTTCATGAACAAAATCCCATCCCCATCCCCAGCAAAGTTTATTAAAAAATAGTCGATTTATTTTATTATTTGAAGAAATCATAGTCTTCTTGATTAAGGCGCATGGAGGCTGAGGCTGCTTGCCCTTCAAGGCAAGCCTGGTCTGAAGTTCGTGTCCAAAGATGCAGCAGGAAAACAGTCCAAGACAGGGAGGCAGAAAGTCAATAGGAGAGGGCAAAAGAGTCCGAAGAGGATTTCCAGGTTGTAATTGATGGGGCAATGTACTTTGGGGAACTGCATCTCCCTGGTCAGAGGCCGGGACCCATGCCTGGCCGCCTCTTCGGGACTCCTACAGGCGGCCGCAGTGGGTCACCGGTTGCTGGATTCAAATGGGAGCGAGCACTGCCACAGAGAAGCGAAAAACTCGGCCAAATTAACAATCAGCTGTTTCTCTGCAAGATAAAATACTCGAACAAAACCAATTTATTCCCGGGTGTAGGAGCCCAAAACAAGAAAAAGGAGATAGCAGTTAGTCTTAAGATTAGTTGCAGAAAAATATAAAATTGGAACGGCAGCGATCAGCCATTTTAGGTATTTTCGTGGATAAGGGGGTCTGTAATGGCGGTTTCCGTATCTGCGGTTTAAACGGACGCAGATTCGGGGTCCCGGGAGCGCCCGGAGGCATCTCTCGCGGACTCACGGCTCTACGGAGCCTGGAAAAAGGTTTATTTTAGTGTTTGTTACGAGTTGAGCCAGGAAAGATACAAAAGTACCAAGCGGAGAGATAAAAAGTTGCAAGTTTCAAGTACCTTTATTAGGGAAATGATACAAAGTAAAGGGAAGGGGAAAGCGGAGAGAAACTGCAGGCACTCCTGGTTTTTTTGAGCTGGCTGCTGGGGCGCATTTCATCTGTTGGCCCCAAAAACTTGATCCAGGAACTGCGGAACTCTCCGCTGCGGTTCACACCAATGTGAAGGCAGGGCTCCCTGCTGCGCTCGGGCTCACAGCCTCTCGGTATGGAGGTCCGTGAGCATGTTTTCACGATTTCAATAAAATGCTTGTATTCCTCAGGGATTGACGCGGCCGATGTGATCATGTCATCTAACATGTCTGAGAATTTAGTCCAATCTGCCTTTCTGAAGTTGAATCTTCATTTAAATCGAACTTCCTGAGGCCTTATGGTTGGGAACAGTTGGCAGTAGTAGTACTACTACTGTTGGTAGTAGTAGTAGTAGTAGTAGTAGTACACTGGCCAACACACATTTTAGAATCTCCAGTGTTAGTTCTGTTTCTTGGTATATTTTACCTGATGATACCAAAAATTGCACCAGTTTCCCTCATCTGCTCTAGGTTTTGAGATACAGAATGTTCACCATCTGCTCCATAGACAGCAATTATAACCATATCTAAGAAACTAGAGCTAATCTGGGCTATTGATCATCTGAATCAGGGCCCTAAAGAACTCCAGGAACAGGCTTGAAAACCAAGACACCTCAAGAAAAAAGAGTCACTTTGATTGGGCTATGTTGTTCTTATGGTCTCAAAGGGGCCTCAAGGAGTGGCCCTGCTGCTTAGAGACTAGGGTGAGATAGGTGACCTCAGGTGACCTCCAAAAGGTTGAGTGAGACCCAAAGCCATGCCTCCCAAACACAAAAGCATTGCACTGAGCGTTCGCTGAAATGAATGGAAAGGAAGAGAGCTTCTTTGCAGTCCCAGGGTTACTTTCTGCAACACAAAAGGGTCGACAGGCAGGAATCCAGGCAAGGAATGGCCATTAAAGCATCTTCACCTTTCCTGATCCTTAAATGCCATTTTGCCCTCATTGCAGCGCCCTTCTCTACGTGACAGATGAAAGCACAGTGGTGCATTGTAGTATTAGAGTTGCGTTGTACAGAGATGCCTTATGGAATGTAGCACAATGTAAGTCATATTGAAACCAAAGAATGGAGGGGACCAACCTCTAATTGCAGACTATTTTAATATAATATTGTTTGCAGGAGGGCCTTCTGTTGCCCTCCAGAAATGGACTGCAAAGCCCATAACCCACAGTTAATTGAGTATGGCATTATGAAGATTCCTGGGGAACTAACACACACTCACGTAGCCTTCAAAGCTGACCACTGTTGCTTTATTCTGGGCCCAATGCCGTATGGAATATGCTATAGATTAAAAGGAGCCCCCGGTAGTGCAGTGGGTTAAACTGCTGAGCTGCTGAACTTGTTGACCAAAAGGTCACATGTTCAAATCCTGGGAGTGGCGTGAGCTCTCACTGTCAGCCCCGGTTTCTGCCAACCTAGTAGTTCAAAAACAAGCAAATGTGAGTAAATCCAGAGGGAAGGTAACAGCGCTCCATGCAGTAATGTTGGCCACATGACCTTGGAGGTGTCTACGAACAATGCCAGCTCTTCGGCTTAGAAATGGAGATGAGCACCAACCCCCAGAATCGGATACGACTGGACTTAACATCAGGGAAAAACATTTACCTTTACCTAGAAGGGCTTCATAGGAAACAGAGTGTGGGACCATACACAACAGATTCAGAAATATTGGTCGTTTCCTTTAGCAAGCAAATGCAAAAGATGGCATGATCTGGTTCCAAGCCCCTTCCTTGCACCATCCATACCCCAGTGTGTGGCAAGCAGGTCACATTCTCTCAGTCTTTGGCACTGATAGCAATACCCAAAGAAGGGAGCGCTATGGGGAAACAGGTTGCTTGCTCCTCCTGATATTCCACCCGCCTTTGCTTGCTGCAACACAGCTTGCGCGAGTGACAAACGGAGCTTTGGTGACACTTTCCTTAATTACGGCAACTGATGACAAAAAGACTGGGTTGGGAAGGGGGGGAATTAATCCGTTCTAACAAATGACTCAGCTCTCTGGAGGGACGCCTTGTCGTGATGGAGGAAAGCGGCTTCCTTGGAGCATCCCCCGCCCCCAATAAAATAAATCCCTGCAAGGATTCCTGATTATCTAGTGCTGGTGTTGGGAGGGCTTGGGGAGAATGCAACCAAGGAGGGGATCCAGGCTGCTCTGGCCTTCCTGTATGCCTCTGCTATGTTCGGAGATGGAGAAGCAGCCTCTTCCACATTTGCAAGAAATGTGGAAAGTGCAAAGACCTTCCCAGCCTTTCTCCAGCTGCAGGCAGCGGCTGCCTTTGCTCTCATTTGCATCACAATCCGATTCATTAGCCTTTTTTCCAAGGAGGCAGAACGAATCAATTAAGGGTGGCAGGAAGGCTGAGGCCTTGGATGCCCCCAAGGAGAAGGCTGTCCCCTCCAGAGTGAAAGATGGGTACCCTGAGGCCCTTTCCGCCATCCCAAGGCACTAAGGGATGCCCTCCATCCAAGAATGCAAATTGCAATCGCATCCCTAACCTACAAAACCGCTGTGCCTGTTGCATTGGTCCAAACCAGAAAAGGGCATGGAAAGCATAGTGCAAGCCTTCCAAGCTCCACCAAAGAATATAACGCTGCACATATGAGTGTGTCCACAGTAGAATGAAAACATTTTGGCCCCGTTTGAACTGCCCTGGCTCAAAGCTACCAGATCCTGGAAATTGTAGTTTTACAAGGTCTTTCATATCTCAGGATGTGTCTACACTGTAGATACCCAAGGAGCTTGTCTATAAAGCTATTGTCCTCCCAACCCTGCTATATGCCTGCGAAACGTGGACTGTCTACAACTCCTGGAACGATTCCATCAGTGCTGCCTCCGGAAAATCCTGCAAATCTCTTGGGAAGACAAGCGGACAAACGTCAGCGTGCTGGAAGAAGCAAAGACCACCAGCATTGAAGCGATGGTCCTCTGCCATCAACTCCACTGGGCCGGCCACGTTGTCCGGATGCTTGACCACCGTCTCCCAAAGCAGTTGCTCTACTCTGAACTTAAGAATGGAAAACGGAACGTTGGTGGACAGGAAAAGAGATTTAAAGATGGCCTCAAAGCCAACCTTAAAATCTCTAGCATAGACACTGAGAACTGGGAAGCCCTGGCCCTTGAGTGCTCCAGCTGGAGGTCAGCTGTGACCAGCAGTGCTGCAGAATTCGAGGAGGCACGAGTGGAAGGTGAAAAAGAGAAACGTACCAGGAGGAAAGCGCATCAAGCCAACCCCGACCGGGACCGCCTTCCACCTGGAAACCAATGCCTTCACTGTGGGAGAAGATGCGGGTCAAGAATAGGGCTCCACAGCCACCTATGAATCCACAAGGAAACCCATCATGGAAGATCATCTTACTCGTCCAACGAGGGATCGCCTAAGTAAGTAAGTAAGAAAGTACTCTGTAGAATAAAATGCAGCTTGGCTCCACATGAACTGTCCTGGCCCATGCACCAAATCCTGGGAGTTGTAGTTTTGCAAGGTCTTTCACATCTCTGGGTAGAGTTAATTGCAGTTTGGCTCCACTTAAACTGCCCTGGAAGCCTGGGAGTTGTGGTTTAGGTAGGCACCAGCCCTGTTGGGTAGAGGAGGCTCTAGATCAGTGGTTCTCAATCTATAGGTCCCCAGATGTTTTGGCCTTCAACTCCCAGAAATCCTAACTCTGGTGAACTGTCTGGGATTTCTGGGAGTTGTAGGCCAAAACACGTGTAAACCCACAGGTTGAAAACCACTGCTATAGACCTGGGAAACTACAATTCCCAGGAATCCTAACCTTGTTTGCCTTTTATGTTTGGAATCCGCTCTGAGTCCTTTCGGGGAGATAAAGTGAAATATAAATAAAGTTTTATTATAGTTTTATTACTGAGCGATAGTGGCTAGAATGGTGTCAAACTGCATTAGTTCTACAGTGTAAATGCAGTCTTATATGGATCCTTTGCATCCTGGGTTAAAACCTGGAATGGTTCTCCCATCTGTACTGAAAAGGGAACCACTGGCTTACACATGCCTAAATACGTAAGGTTTATTTATCGTGTCAGGAGCAAACCAAACAGTTGTATTGCATTTTTAAACAAACAAACAAACATACAAAACACAAAGTTTGCAAGCTTGGTAGCTGATTAAATGTCCTTTGACCAGTAGCTGGCCACTTGGAGTGCCTCTGGTGTTGCTGTGAGAAGGTCCTCTATTGTGCATGTAGCAGGGCTCAGGTTGCATTGCAACAGATGGTCTGTAGTTTGCCCTTCTCCACATTCGCATGTTGTGGATTCCACTTTGTAATTCGTAATATGTAAGGTAAAGGTAAAGGACATGACTGGACATTAAGTCCAGTGGTATCCGACTCTGGAGGTTGGTGTTCATCTCCAGTTCTAAGCCAAAGGGCCAGCATTGTCCATAGACACCTCCAAGGACATCTGGCTAGCATGACTGCATGGAGCGCCATTTGCCTTCCCTAAATACAGCTCCATTCCACCTCCAACACTCTCCATCAAAGGAACCCATAAGACTTTTCTTCTTTTTCCTATTATTTTAGCCTCTCTTTTTTTTTTTTTGCATTCTCCTATTAGCAGAAAATACAGCGTGTTTTGGAACATAGCTTGGAATGTTTTGCACATTTTTGAGCAAACTTTGAAATTACCAGAAATTTGCAATATTTTCTATGTTGCTGCCAACTATTTCGTTCAACACGGCTCTTCTTCCTTTAGAGTCCCTTTCTGAGAGAGGGGTTGGGATCTAAGTCTGGACTTGGTCTAGTAGGCTACATCTCATGGTTCCATAACAGTAGCATGTAGTCATGCTGGCCACATGACCTTGGAGAGTCTACGGACATTGCCAGCTCTTTGGCTTAGAAATGGAGATGAGCACCAACCCCAAGAGTAAGACATGACTGGACTTAACATCAGGGGAAACTTTTACCTTTACCTTTACCTAGCTATGACTATTAAAAGTGATGCCAAACTGCATCAATTCTATAGTGTAGATCAAATATGAGCAAACTTCAGCCCTCCAGGTGTTTTGGATTTGAGCGCCCACAATTCCTAACAGCCTCAGGCCCTTTCCTTTCCCCCCTCAGCTGCTTAAGTGGCTGAGGGGGGAAAGGAAAGGGCCTGAGGCTGATAGGAATTGTGGGAGCTGAAATCCAAAACACCTGGAGGGTCATAGTTTGCCCATGCCTGGTGTAGAGTCCCCTCGAAATCTAGGATGTGGAGCTGAAAGGTAGACCAGACTTGGACTGGACCAAGTCCCAGAACTTAGTAAACAAACCCATTTGCAGACCTCTAATACCACACAGGGCTCTGCCAATCCCCTTCTCTCCCTACTGCCAGATGGGATTTGTAAAGACCTTTGGCTCACAAAGGCTCCATAGATGCCAATGACACCAGGGCCCATTGCCTTTGGAGTGCAAAACCCGCTCTGTGCAAGCCGCTTCCCCATGTGCCCCGTGTCCGAGTAAATAATTTGCTTCCTTCTCACATCCGCACAGGTTTAAAATAAACCTTTAATTCGAAAGCAGATTTTGGCAGAGACTCATCCCCCAAAGGTTAAGTGAGTCATAATCCAATCCGACCAGTAACGAAGGAAGGAAATCCAAAGAAGAAGCAGGAGAAGAGCAGAGAAGGCCGTCTGAGCAGAAAAGGCAGCTGGGGGTGGCATCCAAAGCAACTGCAAAGGGTCCCTGACAAAACAAAGACTCAAATGCTACCTCCCATGCTTGAATGCTTTTCGTTGTGAGTGCATCTCCACTGTAGGATTAATGCAGTTTGCTGCCATGAATCATTGCTATGCCATTCTGGGAGCTGTAGTTTGGCAAGGGCCTTCAGACAAAGAATCATCACCAAACTACAAACTCCAAGATGCCGTCTCATTAAGCTCTAAAAGTGGCATCAAACAACAGTCATTCTAGAGCAGAGATGCACACAGAGAAAGCTATGGGCCTTATAAAATTATACCACCCTCTTGAAAACTGTGGACCCCCTTTGTTCAATGTTGGGGATCCCCAAAAAGGTTTGGCAAAAGGAATTTGGAGTGCCACCTACTGGCTGTTGTAGACATTTCCACAAACTTGTTGGGCAGTGGGTTGCCTTAGAATTCCCATTTTTCTGAGCATGTGGACAATTTCAACAAAAGGAGGAAACCATGAACATGAACAAAATCTGGCTACTATTTTAAAAACTCTGAAATCAGGACAGTAAATAAAGAACAACACTCAGAAAATGGGAAACAATAAGGGCCAGCTAACAGCTCGCAATAAAGGATTCTCCTAGGCAGGAAGCAGCTAGGCTTTGAAGCTGAAAAGCCATTTGATGTTAATCAAGCTGGCCAATTGCAGCATTCACACTTGCCTCAAAAACAGAAGTTCTTCTCCCGCCCTGGGCATCCCACAGATATATAAACCCCACTTGTCTAGTTTCCAACAGACTTCAAAATCTCTGAGGATGCCTCTCACAGATGTGGGTGGAATGTCAGGAGAGAATGCTTCTGGAACATGGCCATACAGCCTGGAAAACTCTCAGCAACCCAGTGATTCCAGCCACAAAAGCCTTCAACAACATGTTGGGCAGTGTTTCCAGGGGACTCTGCAGAAATACTTCAACCAAAAAAAGACAGGCCTGTTTCGCTAGTCATGCTGGTTTGTTATCAGTAAGGGTTTGGTTTTCATACATAATTTGTATACCTATATACCCGTGGGCCAAAAGGGTCCATTTCAATGTATTGTCGAAGGCTTTCATGGCTGGAATCACTAGGTTCTTGTGGGTTTTTTCGGGCTATAGAGCCATGTTCTAGAGGCATTTCTCCTGACGTTTCGCCTGCATCTAGAAAAAGCAACAGCCGAAACCAGAACTGGATACATCACGGACCATCATCAACCTGACAGACAGACAACTCTCTGAAGACCAAGTATCCATACTAGCGAAAGGAGGAAACTTTGCTGTAACCGCCACCAGGATCCCAGTAGAAAACATCATTGCCAATGTTGAATCAGCAATTTATCGCCTCCCCGAGGAGGAAACAGAAGAAGTACGAGCAGAAACAGCAAGGATCCTGAAAAAGGCAAAACTTCCCTCCAGTAACATTACTAGGAAGGAGAGACAAGCCATCAGAGAACTGAATTCAGATCCTGATATCCTCGTTATGCCAGCAGACAAGGGGAATGCCACAGTTATCATGCATACACAACAATACAAGGAGAAGATCAGAAAACTCCTGGACCCTACTATATACAAAAAACTCAAGCAAGACCCAACTGCCAAAATAACCAGAAAAACCAACACCCTGATTAAGAACTCCTCAATAAACTTTGACATACGACAACAGCTATGTAAATCGGAAGCCCATCCACCCAGGCTTTATGGACTCCCAAAAATCCATAAGGACCCCACCCCACTCAGACCCATCGTGAGTGCCATTGGATCCCCCACATACGACCTAGCAAAATTTCTTGCTGCACAGTTACAAAGCCATATTGGGCTCACTACACACTACATCAAGGACTCAGCCCACTTCATAGAAAAAATCAGCAATCTCAAGCTAAATACAAACGACAAACTGATCAGCTTCGATGTGGTGTCTCTATTTACCATGGTCCCGGTAGCAGACACCATGGCACTCATCAACCAGAGGTTCCCAGAAGACATCACGGCTCTGTTTCACCATTGCCTCACCACCAGTTACTTTCAGTGGGACAATGAATTCTACGAACAGAAAGATGGAATAGCTATGGGGAGCCCTCTCAGCCCAGTCATAGCTAACTTCTACATGGAACACTTTGAAAAACAAGCCCTGGAGACAGCAACCAAAAAGCCCACTATATGGTTCAGATATGTGGATGACACCTTCACCATTTGGAGCCATGGAGAAGAAGAACTCAACAGGTTCCTGGACCATCTTAACAGCATCCACCCAAACATCCAGTTCACCATGGAAAAAGAAAATGAAGGAAGACTGCCTTTTCTAGATGTCCTAGTCATCCGCAAACCAGATCAACAATTGGGTCACACCGTCTACAGAAAACCCACACACACACAGATAGATATCTACATAAAAACTCCAACCATCACCCAAGTCAAAAAAGAAGCACCATTAAAGCCTTGGCAGACCGTGCAAAAAGAATCTGTGAACACTACCTCGTCCAAGATGAGCTGAACCACCTCAACTGGGCTCTCCAGGCCAATGGATACTCCACCTCAGACATCAGAAGAACTGCAAGACCAAGAACAAGCCACGAGAGTCAAGATGAAGATCCACCCAGAGGAAAAGTGTTCCTGCCATACATCAAGGGAACCACTGACCGCATAGGGAAGCTGATGAGGAAACACAACATACAAACAATCTACAAACCCACCAAGAAAATCCAACAAATGCTACGTTCAGCAAAGGACAAGAGGGATCCTCTCACCTCTGCAGGAGTCTACCGGATACCATGCAGCTGTGGACAAGTCTACATAGGGACCACCAAACGCAGCGCCCAAACACGAATCAAGGAACATGAAAGGCACTGCAGACTGCTTCAACCAGAGAAGTCAGCCATAGCAGAGCACCTGATGAACCAGCCTGGACACAGCATATTATTTGAGAACACAGAAATGCTGGACCACTCCAACAACCACCATGTCAGACTACACAGAGAAGCCATTGAAATCCACAAGCATGTGGACAATTTCAACAGAAAGGAGGAGACCATGAAAATGAACAAAATCTGGCTACCAGTATTAAAAAACTCTAAAATTACAACAGCAAAACAACAGAGAGGAAACAACCAGGCACATCTTAACACCTCTCAGCAAGACATTTTCCCAGGCTCTGCCAGGCCTTCAAATGCTAATGAAGGTGGTCAGTTGAAACATTCACACCTAGCTCCAGCAGAAAAGAGCTCTTTGCCCCACCCCAGCCATTCCACAGATAAATAAACCCATTGTCCTAATTCCAACAGACCTCAACCTCTGAGGATGCTTGCCATAGATGCAGGCGAAACGTCAGGAGAAATGCCTCTAGAACATGGCTCTATAGCCCGAAAAAACCCACAAGAACCTAGGGTCCATTTCGTTCAATATGTGGTATTGTTTCATATTCCAAAGCCTAACCAAAGCATTTAGCTACAAATATTCCTCCAGGGAGATGTTCTCCAAATAGAGGGACTAGAGATCAGTCTGGCCTTGTCTCCATCACCTATGGAAGGCCACATTTGGAGCAGCCAGAAACAGGGAACGATATCAACGAAAAAACCTGAATGCCTGTGCCAGGGCAGACATTGGGAGGAGGAGTATCTGGTTAAAAGTTAAGGGAGTGAGAACTTTAAAAATGTAGCTGTGAGGGTCTACTACAGATCACCAAGCCAGACTGAAGACCTGGAAGAAGTCTTCCTTGAACAGATGAACAAACATGCAGAAAGAAGAGTTATAGTGTTAGAGACTGGGAATTTATGGTGACAGGCCCAGAAGGCAAGGGAGAAAATGAGATTCCGATGAGGTTTTTCAACAAGGCTTTATTTCAAGTTGATCAACATGAGATGAATAGCCTCTTGACCATCCTGGTCAAAGAACAAAGACCATTCACCCTTTGTGTTGCACTTAACAATGGTTTTATATCAAACTTGTAAAAACAACACGTAAGCAACTTCTGATTGGTTGTTTTGTTTCTACCATTACAGCATATTTATGATCTTGTTGAATGTGTGACCCTGGGCTGCAATCTGCAAGTTGATTATCCAAGGCAGAAAGAATTCGTGGGAGTAAGGGAGTATATCTGCTTGTGTGGAACACAGGCAATTATTTTTTCCTATCAGCTGCAGCTGTTGGCAAGCAAAGCTCTCTCAATAGACAGGGATTCTGGGTCTCAATAGACAGGGATTCTGGGACTTGTAATAATTGGAAATTTATTTATCTTAATCATGTTCCTATATTCCCTCCTCTTCTTGTTGCTAAGCAGAGCCTTTGAAGCGAGCGTTGCAATCAGTAGTATAAACAATATCATTGTCTTTTGTCATAGCTATCTCTGACACTGTCTCTATCTTTGTTCTATTTTTTTCATGTGAGCCTGGCAGTGTCAACATTCGCATGTATAGGGTTCTATGCAGGGATATCATATTTTTAGCAGTTATTGAATCTATAAGGCTTTGAGTTATCAAGCCTTCTTTCCATCAAAGTAAAACAGCACAAGAATATCAATAGCATTATGACAATTACAATTTGAGACATAACCAAACTTTTAACCATTGTAAGTCTGTGTATATCTTGGAAACATCTTTTCATTTTGCAACAAAATGCATAGACCCCCTTCTCTGTTTAGGTGGTCTATTGTCAATCTGTGTTGCATCTGGGTGTCTTTTATCATATAGTTTGTCAATTTCTCTAGTTGTGCTGAAATGTGCCAGTTAGTGTTATTTTAATCTATGGAAACAAGATTGCACCAATTCTTTGTGATCTAGTGAAGTATGCATTGTCAGTGTCATTGTTATGTGTCACTGTGTGCCCCTTGAACTCAGGCCCATCCGAACTGATTTGTTTTATGTCTCAAGCAGCTGTTGTATCAAAGACTCTCAATCTGGAAGAAATCAGGGATTAAGTTGTACATGTGCCATTTCAGACTGGGGCAGTATCTTTCCTTCTTGCCCAACTTCTGTAAATCCAGTAGAATCCTGGCCCAATCTTGCCAGTGTCTTTATATGCATGTTGTAATGCAATGCGGAATCATCTGCACATGTCAAATTCTGTTTAGTGGTATAGGTCTGTGTCCTGTATATCTGACAGGAGTACAGTGATGTCACGTCTATGGTATTGTCCCAATTGGACATGGGGCACGGTCATAGTGAGATGTCTTTTCTGTCAGTGAGGTTTGGGCTGAGCTAAGTGGTGCACAAGGGCGTACAAAGGTGTAAGGGGGTGAAGACCTCCCTTTTTTTTCAAATTGAATTAACTGGAATCATCTGTATGATCAGTTGTCTGTTGTGTGGTTATGGTGTTTAGAAGTGAGCTGTTTGTTCGTATCATATCCAACAGACCTGTGTATGCAATCATTTTGCAATGGAATTTACCAATTGGTGGAGGGTATCCTTCTCCCATTCTGTTGACATCACCTCTGTTGTTTTTTTCTAAAACACAGTTGTAAACACTTGACTGAAACAGTATAAACAAATGAAAGCTTATCAAGCTTAGCAATCAGAACTAAATGGTAACAATAACCACTTTAACGATTCAGCAATAGAAATCATTCAACTTGAGAAAGGATATCAAGTCCAGGTCTTGCTGTCTGGCCCAAATGTGGCCATGCACATATGTGAAATCCAGTTTTCATTATCAGGACCAAACGTGGCCACACTCATGTGTATCCAACCTTTATGTCTTTTTAGTCTCTTGCATAAAGGCAATCTGAGTCAAACTGGGGATGTGTTCCCCTTCTTGATTGAAGAAATTAGTCTATTTAATTCCAGGTAAAATGAAGAAAGTCTCTATGTCCAACAAGTCTCTATATCATCCAGCAGTCTCTAGTCTCTAAAGTCAGTCTCTGTGTAAAGAAAGTCTGTAAAATAAAGTCACCATATCTCACATCTTTAGCTTGTCCTATCCAGCAGGTGGTGCTTTGGATAGGCTCTTGTATTTTGGACTCCCATTAGGCTTCCCAGCTGGCTATGGCGCCTTTTGGATGTCCAATTTAGGAACATGGTCCCATACCAGGAGCTCAAGAGCTGAAAAAGATAAATAGAAAGATAGTGAGAGAAAAGGGGGAGGGGGATACTGATTACCCATCTGTCGGTTTCCGTCGATAGCTTTCACTCCATTCATTGGCGGGCCTCCACAATCTCTCACTTCGAAGTCCTCTCGACCATTCTCCATCCTTTTAAACAATTCTTCACGGTTTTCTTCCCATGATTTATCTCACATTCCTTTCCATGATTTATCTCACGTTTCTCTGTCCATCTACTGCAAGCAATCCTTTATACTGGTAGCTCATTTCATCTTCGACTTGCTTTTCCAACTTCAACCTGCTTTTTTTTTTAAACTTAATAAACAGTTTAACTTTTTGCTGGCAATGTCTCTCAAATCTGGCAAAAACCTTCTTGGCCCTTTGCAATGCATTGTCTTTTAAATCTGGCAACTCTAGGGCAAACTGCCCTGTCTTTCTGATTTAATGTTCCATTTCAGAATTAATTTTTTCAGTAACTTTGTAGAGGGATTGGGTCAAAATAACAAAATCTGTAGAGGTACTTTGTCCTATGTTTGAAGAAAGCTGTGAAATATAGCCACCTCGGGCTAAGAACTATAATGGAGGCTGGATGGTCATCCGTCAGGGGTGATCTGAATGTAACATTCCTGCTTCTTAGCAGGGGGTTGGACTGGATGGCCCATGAGGTCTCCCCCAACTCCCCGATTCTCTGATTCTATGATTTATGTCCAGGGTTATTGTATCCACATAAAAGTAAATTCTGTTGTAAAAATCAATTGCTGGTTTCCTTTTGAATCAAATACCAAACAAAACAAATAAAAACAATGTAAAGAACTCTGTTTAACAATCAATGTCTCGCGACTTGACTTTTAAAAAGGCAGTTTTGTTTTGTTTTAACTTAAAACATATTTTATCTGTTGACATCTTGAGGGAGTTTCTATGTATTTCTAACATAAAACCACAGCGGTCACCCCACTGTCATATGAAGAAGAAAAAACCCATCTTGTTATCTTGTGTCTCCAACCAAAAAACTTTGTGTTTCAAAACAATTTTAGACATGAATCCTGTGCCTCTTCTTTGTCTCAAGAGAAGTTGCAGGGAAATCCCTATTTTCTGTAAATTATTAGCTCTCACACAGTTCCTAGTATGTGCATCTCTAAATAGCCAAAAGAAAAAGTTTAAACTTTCAACATCTGAGGATGCCTGTCATAGATGCAGGCAAATTGTCAGGAGAGAATGCTTCAGGAACATGGCCATTCAGCCTGAAAAACTTATGACAACTTATGAACCTTTAAAACCTTTTTGTCCACACACACAGATGTAACTTTTCTCTTCTTGACACAAACCTTAAAAATTTCCCAACCTGTAAAGAGTTAATGTCCAATAGCAGTTCATAGAAGAAGGGAGTTAAAAATGAAACATTGGAGGAGTTTCTTTCTTTGACAACAATATCCCAGGCAGGCTGCCACGTAAGGTCATGGTGTTATTTTTTTTCTTTGTTATCTCTCCTCTGGTAACTTTTGTATTTTTCAAAACATCTCTTAGAAAAAAAAACTTTTAAAACTCAAAAAAACTTTTAAAACTCTGACAAGCAGCTGTCTCAAACACAAGAATCAATTTCATTTACTTAAGCAAAAAGCACACTCACTCATTCTGTCCAAAATCTTTTTTTTTTTTTGAAGACACCATATGATCTCATCCTGGGCTGGCACCAATGTAAGTTCTTAAATAGCCTGCTTTTTTAAAAAACCTTTTAACACAGACAACAAGTTTGTTTTGGGTCTTTTTCCCTTTCCAATTCCTGGCACCCAAGTGGGCGAATTCTTCATGTTATCTCAGATATATATTCATAGTGCAAGATTCATTTTTCATAGACACAGAACACATTAGGATTTTAACCATTTCAGAAAATGTCACATAGCATAATATTCACTTTTCAAACTCACTCACAGATACAACGCTTGTTAGTTGTTAGGCTTCTTGTACGTTCACACACAGAGGGAGAAACCTCATTCACACACACACACGCATGCATACACACACACATTTCTCAAGGTCAGCTTTCACATTGGCACACTCACACAATTTGAATACAGCACACAGAACAGAACATCAGAAAACTCAAAACAATTATTAAAAGGATAATTATTTAAGATAACCCATTTGGTCATTACCCACGCATTCTTTTACATTTTAAAAACACAGTTTTTCAAATGGCGGCATTTTGAACATAAATCAATTCCCATTGAATCAGCATTTTTGTTTCCTTCTTTCTTGAATCTTTCAAACACAATTAACATTCCATATACCTTTCAGTTCAACATGTCTAAGTGTCTCTCACTCCCAACCTTCCCTGGCATTCCATCAATGGAGTACACAGAATTTCAAAACTCAATCCTGTATCATTTAGACATACCTTATACCAAGTGATCTGCCAACTTACACAAAGCTCTCTTTTTAGCACATAATGCCACCAAACACATTCTTTTCCTTTCCTGAGTGCTGAAACAACAGGTTTCCATTTGAAGTAACAAGAATCCAACTCCTTCGTTTTCACTTTCCTTTTCACAAAACAGCGCTTCAGACATGCACAAATCCAGTGTTGCAACACACAGACACACACAATTTATCTCTACAGTTCTCTAACACGGCAAATTGTTTAAACTTTCAAGGGGTCAGTTCCTCCCCCCTCTCTGTTTTGTTTCTCTTCTTCTTCTTCTTTTTTCCCAAGGGGGCACTGCTGACTGTTCTTGGGGCACCCTCACAATCAGCTATCTGGGGGATTTCTGCCTTTCCCCCCTAGCCTCCCTCCAGCTAGCTTTTTTCCCCAGGAACAAGGCCTTACAACCCACACACGACGGTGCTCCTCTGGAATGCCTGGTTCCTCCTTCCTCCGACCTGTCGGCAGTCTTCTTTCAAGCGTTGTTGACCTCTTTCTCGGCAGAGACAGACAGGACACACTCTGTGGCCGCAGCGTGTAGAGCCACCGGTCAATCAGAAGGGGCCCCGTTCTCAGCGCACTCTTTACGCCGCAGCCAAGAAGAAGTGCTGTTGCCCTGAGTTTCCAAAAACCATCTCTTCCCCTTCCAGCCAACGGGCACTCACCACCCAGATCTCGGTGGAACCTCCAAAATGTTAGAGACTGGGAATTTATGGTGACAGGCCCAGAAGGCAAGGGAGAAAATGAGATTCCGATGAGGTTTTTCAACAAGGCTTTATTTCAAGTTGATCAACATGAGATGAATAGCCTCTTGACCATCCTGGTCAAAGAACAAAGACCATTCACCCTTTGTGTCGCACTTAACAATGGTTTTATATCAAACTTGTAAAAACAACATGTAAGCAACTTCTGATTGGTTGTTTTGTTTCTACCATTACAGCATATTTATGATCTTGTTGAATGTGTGACCCTGGGCTGCAATCTGCAAGTTGATTATCCAAGGCAGAAAGAATTCGTGGGAGTAAGGGAGTATATCTGCTTGTGTGGAACACAGGCAATTATTTTTTCCTATCAGCTGCAGCTGTTGGCAAGCAAAGCTCTCTCAATAGACAGGGATTCTGGGACTTGTAATAATTGGAAATTTATTTATCTTAATCATGTTCCTATAATAGTTCAAATGGGAGATTTCAGCTATTCTGATATTTGTTGGAAGATTGGAAGATTGGTGTTCAACCTGAGCAACATGGAGTGGACAAAGTAATAGGGGAAATGCAACTCAAAATAGGTAAAGAAGTAGTTCAGGAATACCTGGCTACTCTAAATGAATCCAAGTCTCCAGGACCAGATGAACTACATACAAGATATTAAAGGAAAAAGCAGAAGTCATTTCAGAACCACTGGCAAATCTTTGAGAATTCTTGGAGAACAGGAGAAGTCCCATAAGAAGATGGGAGGAAGGCCAATGTTGTCCCTATCTTCAAGAAGGGAAAAAAGAGGACCCAAACAATGACCAGTGTCCAGTCAGCCTGACATCAATAACAGGAAAGATTCTGGAACAGATAATTAAGGAGGCAGTTTGCAATCACATAGAAAGGAATTCTGTGATCACTAAAAGTCAACATGGATTTCTCAAAAATGAGCAATGCTAGACAAATCTTATCTCTGGGTTGTTGTGAGTTTTCCAGGATGTGTGGTCATGTTCCAGAAGCATTCTCTCCTGACATATCGCCTGCATCTATGGTAGACATCATCAGAGGTTGATGAAGGTGCCCACCATAGATGCAGGCGAAATGTCAGGAGATAATGCTTCTGGAACAAGGCCATACAGCTCGGAAAACTCACAACAACCCAGTGATTGTGGCATGAAAGCCTTTGACAATACATTGAATCTTATCTCTTTTTTTATAAGGGTTACAAGCTTGGTAGATGCAGGGAATGCTGTGGATGTAGCATACCTTGATGCAAGGTCCTCCATGACCTTCGTGTAAACAAACTAGGAAAAAGTGGGCTAGATAATACTACTGTTTGGTTGATTTGAAATTGGTTAAGCGACCAAACCCAAAGGGTGCTTCTCCCCAATGGTTTGTCTTCATCCTGGAAAGAAGTGACTTGTGGAGTGCTGCAGGGTTGCTGGGCCCAGTACTGTTCAATATCTTTATTAATGATTTGGATGGTTTAGAGCAGGGGTCCCCAAACTACGGCCCACAGGCCGTATGCGGCCCGCCGAGGGCATTTCTCTAGCCCACGCAGCCTGGCAGGCCCAGCGTGGCCAGGGAGAAGCCTCCCAGGTGGGTCCTCTGCAGAACAGAGGGTGGGCGTGGCCAGGGAATGCCGGCTTCCCTGGCCACGCCCACCAGGTGCTGCTCCGCCAATCACGGACACCCTCTGCTCCAGCCACTCTGCCTGTGTGGGAGGGAGAAGCCTCCCAGGTGGGTCCTCTGCAGAACAGAGCGGCCGGAGCAGAGGGTGTCTGCAATTGGTGGAGCAGCACCAGGTGGGCGTGGCCAGGGAACGCTGGCTTCCCTTTCCATGCCCACCCATCGCCGCTCTGCCAATCACCGACACCCTCTGCTCCGACCGCTCTACTCTCCGCAGCCACGAGGCGCCTCCCACTCCACTCTCAGCCACGCTGGGAGAACAAGCCTCCGCAGCACTGCTGTGAAAAGGTTTGGCACTGATATTTGGAATATCAGTGCCAAGTTTGCAGGTGAACTATAAATCCCAGCAAATACAACCCCCAAACGCCACCAGTGTTCACATTTGGACATATTGAGTATCAGTGCCAAGTTTGGTCCAGATCTATCATTGAGCCCACAGTGATTTATGGAGGCAGGTGAACTACAACTCCAAAACTCAAGGTCAGTGCCCACTAAACTCAGTATTTTCTGTTGGTCATGGGAGTTCTGTGTACCAAGACTGGTTCAATCCCATCATTGGTGGAGTTCAGACTGCTCTGATTGTAGGTGAACTATAAATCCCAGCAAATACAACCCCCAAATGCCACCAGTGTTCACATTTGGACATATTGAGTATCAGTGCCAGGTTTGGTCCAGATCTATCATTGAGTCCACAGTAATTTATGGAGGCAGGTGAACTACAACTCCAAAACCAAAGGACACTGCCCACCAAACCCTTCCAGTATTTTCTGTTGGTCATGGGAGAACTGTGTGCCAATTTTGGTTCAATTCCATCGTTGAAGGGGTTCAGAATGCTCTTTGATTGTAGGTTAAGTATAAATCCCAGCAAATACAACCCCCAAACACCACCAGTGTTCACATTTGGAAATATTGAGTATCAGTGCCAAGTTTGGTCGAGATCTATCATTGAGTCCACAGTAATTTATGGAGGCAGGTGAACTACAACTCCAAAACCAAAGGACACTGCCCACCAAACCCTTCCAGTATTTTCTTTTCTTTTTTTTTTTAAACTTGTGTAGGTAATTTGTTTTTTGTAAGTTTTGCAAGTATGTACGTCTTAGGTGTATAACCCACTTCTTTCCTATGTGTTCTATCCTGTTCTACTTCTACTATCAGTCTCTTCTATCTTTCTCTTCTATTCCTTTCTATCCATTCTTCAACCTTTTTCTCTCTATCCCCCTTTGTTTCTATCCCCCTTTGTTTGTTCTCATATCCCCCTCTCTATCTCCTCTCTAGCCTTCTCCCCCCCCCCCCCCCCCATCCTTTGTCGATGAATATCAGTATGTGGTGATTGTATATCTCTTGTTTTTAATATTTGGAAAATTCAATAAAGATTATTTTAAAATAAAAAATACCCATTATCCGGTGAAAGAAAACCCCCACCCTTCCAGTATTTTCTGTTGGTCATGGGAGAACTGTGTGCCAAGTTTGGTTCAATTCCATCGTTGATGGGGTTCTTTGATTGTAGGTGAACTATAAATTCCAACGAATACAACTCCCAAATGTCAGGATTCTATTTCCCTCATACACCACCAGTGTTCACATTTGGGCATATGGAAAATCAGTGCCAAGTTTGGCCCAGATATATCATTGAGTCCACAGTTATTTATGGAGGCAGGTGAACTACAACTCCAAAACTCAAGGTCAATGCCCACCAACAGTATTTTCTTTTGTTCATGAGAGTTCTGTGTACCAAGACTGGTTCAATTCCATCATTGGTGCAGTTCAGAATGCTCTTTGATTGCAAGTGAACTATAAATTCCAGAAAATACAACCCCCAGATGCCAACAGTGTACACATTTCGACATATTGAGTATCAGTGCCAAGTTTGGTCCAGATATATCATTGTTTGAGTCCATAATATCTGCTTTGAACTGTCTGGCCAGAGCAAAAACAGAAGGGAGCAGAAGACACTTCCATCTTGTCTTTTGCCTATATCATCACTTAAGAGGCCCCTCCCCCTTCTGGCACCAACGGCTGCTCTAGCCAGAGCGAAGACAGAAGGGAGCAGAAGGCACTTCCATCTTGTCTTCTGCCTACATCCTCACTTGAGAGGTCCCTCCCCTTCTGGCAGCAATGGCTGTTCTGGCCAGAGGAAAGACAGAAGGCAGCAGAAGGCACTTCCATCTTGTCTTCTGCCTATATCTTCACTTGAGAGGCCCCTCCCCGTTCTGGCACCAACGGCTGCTCTGGGCAGAGTGAAGACAGAAGGCAGCAGAAGGCACTTCCATCTTGTCTTCTGCTTATATCATCACTTGAGAGGCCCCTCCCCCTTCTGGCACCAACGGCTGCTCTGACCAGAGTAAAGACAGAAGGGAGCAGAAGACACTTCCAACTTTTGCCTATATCATCCCTTGAGTGGCCCCTCCCCGTTCTGGCACCAATGGCTGCTCTGGCCAGAGCGAAGACAGAAGGCAGCAGAAGACACTTCCATCTTGTCTTTTGCCTATATCATCACTTGAGAGGCCCCTCCCCCTTCTGGCACCAACGGCTTCTCTGGACAGAGGAAAGACAGAAGGCAGCAGAAGGCACTTCCATTTTGTCCTCTGCCTATATCCTCACTTGAGAGGCCCCTCCCCGTTCTGGCACCAACGGTTGTTCTGGCCAGAGGAAAGACAGAAGGCAGCAGAAGGCACTTCCATCTTGTCTTCTGCCTATATCCTCACTTGAGAGGCCCCTCCCCGTTCTGGCACCAACTGCTGTTCTGGCCAGAGGAAAGACAGAAGGCAGCAGAAGGCACTTCCATCTTGTCTTTTGCCTATACGATCCCTTGAGTGGCCCCTCCCCGTTCTGGCACCAACGACTGCTCTGGGCAGAGTGAAGACAGAAGGCAGCAGAAGGCACTTCCATCTTGTCTTCTGCCTATATCATCACTTGAGAGGCCCCTCCCCCTTCTGGCACCAACGGCTGCTCTCACCAGAGTAAAGACGGAAGGGAGCAGAAGACACTTCCATCTTGTCTTCTGCCTATATCATCACTTGAGAGGCCCCTGCCCCTTCTGGCACCAACGGCTGCTCTAACAGGAGTAAAGACAGTAGGGAGCAGAAGACACTTCCATTTTGTCTTCTGCCTATATCCTCACTTGAGAGGCCCCTCCCCAATCTGGCACAAACGGCTGCTCTGGCCAGAGCGAAGACAGAAGGCAGCAGAAGACACTTCCATCTTGTCTTTTCCCTATATATTCACTTGAGAGGGCCCTCCCCCTTCTGGCACCAACGGCTTCTCTGGACAGAGGAAAGACAGAAGGCAGCAGAAGGCACTTCCATCTTGTCTTCTGCCTATATCCTCACTTGGGAGGCCCCTCCCTGTTCTGCCACCAACAGCTGCTCTGGGCAGAGTGAAGGCAGAAGGCAGCAGAAGAAAATTACATCTTGTCTTCTGCCCATATCATCTCTTGAGAGGCCCCTCCCCGTTCTGGCACCAACGGCTGCTCTGGCCAGGGCGAAGACAAAAGGCAGCAGAAGACACTTCCATCTTGTCTTTTGCCTATATCATCACTTGAGAGGCCCCTCCCCCTTCTGGCACCAACGGCTTCTCTGGACATGGGAAAAACAGAAGGCAGCAGAAGGCACTTCCATCTTGTCTTCTGCCTTTATCATCACTTGAGAGGCCCCTCTCCCTTCTGGCACCAACGGCTGCTCTGACCAGAGTAAAGACAGAAGGGAGCAGAAGACACTTCCATCTTGTCTTCTGCCTATATCATCCCTTGAGTGGCCCCTTCCCCTTCTGGCACCAACGGCTGCTCTGACAGGAGTAAAGACAGAAGGGAGCAGAAGACACTTCCATCTTGTCTTCTTCCTATATCATCCCTTGAGTGGCCCCTCCCCGTTCTGGCACCAACGGCTGCTCTGGCCAGAGCGAAGACAGAAGGCAGCAGAAGACACTTCCATCTTGTCTTTTCCCTATATCATCACTTGAGAGGCCCCTCCCCCTTCTGGCACCAATGGCTTCTCTGGACAGAGGAAAGACAGAAGGCAGCAGAAGGCACTTCCATCTTGTCTTCTGCCTATATCCTCACTTGAGAGGCCCCTCCCTGTTCTGCCACCAACGGCTGCTCTGGGCAGAGTGAAGGCAGAAGGCAGCAGAAGACAATTCCATCTTGTCTTCTGCCCATATCATCCCTTGAGTGGCCCCTCCCACTTCTCGCACCAACGGCTGCTCTGGCTAGAACAAAGACAGAAGGGAGCAGAAGACACTTCCATCTTGTCTTCTGCCTATATCATCCCTTGAGTGGCCCTTCCTCGTTCTGGCACCAACGGCTGCTCTGGCCAGAGCGAAGACAGAAGGCAGCAGAAGACACTTCCATCTTGTCTTTTGCCTATATCATCACTTGAGAGGCCCCTTCCCCTTTCTTGCACCAACGGCTGCTCTAGCCAGAGCGAAGACAGAAGAGAGCAATAGGCACTTCCATATTGTCTTCTGCCTATATCATCACTTGAGAGGCCCCTCCCCGTTCTGGCACCAACGGCTGCTCTGGCCAGAGCGAAGACAGAAGGGAGCAGAAGGCCCTTCCATCTTGTCTTCTGCCTATATCCTCACTTGAGAGGCCCCTCCCCCTTCTGGCACCAACGGCTGCTCTGGCCAGAGGGAAGACAGAAGGGAGCAGTAGGCACTTCCATCTTGTCTTTTGCCTATATCCTCACTTGAGAGGCCCCTCCCCGTTCTGGCACCAACGGCTCTTCTGGCCAGAGTGAAGGCAGAAGGCAGCAGAAGACAATTCCATCTTGTCTTCTGCCCATATCATCCATTGAGTGGCCCCTCCCCCTTCTCGCACCAACGGCTGCTCTGGCCAGAGTGAAGGCAGAAGGCAGCAGAAGACAATTCCATCTTGTCTTCTGCCCATATCATCCATTGAGTGGCCCCTCCCTCTTCTCGCACCAACGGCTGCTCTGGCCCGAGGAAAGACAGAAGGCAGCAGATGACACTTCCATCTTGTCTGCCTATATCATCCCTTGAGTGGCCCCTCCCCCTTCTGGCACCAACGGCTGCTCTGGCCAAAGCAAAGACAGAAGGGAGCAGAAGGCACTTCCATCTTGTCTTTTGCCTATAGCATCACTTGAGAGGCCACTCCCCCTTCTGGCACCAACGGCTGCTCTGGCCAGAGCGAAGACAGAAGAGAGCAATAGGCACTTCCATTTTGTCTTCTGCCTATATAAACACTTGAGAGGGCCCTCCCCGTTCTGGCACCAACGGCTGCTCTGGCCAGAGCAAAGACAGAAGGCAGCAGAAGACACTTCCATCTTGTCTTCTGCCTATATCATCACTTGAGAGGCCCCTCCCCCTTCTCGCACCAACGGCTGCTCTGGCCAGAGGAAAGACAGAAGGGAGCAGAAGACACTTCCATCTTGTCTTCTGCCTATATCATCCCTTGAGTGGCCCCTTCCCCTTCTGGCACCAACGGCTGCTCTGGCGAGAGCGAAGACAGAAGGCAGCAGAAGACACTTCCATCTTGTCTTTTGCCTATATCATCACTTGAGAGGCCCCTTCCCCTTCTGGCACCAACGGCTGCTCTAGCCAGAGCGAAGACAGAAGGGAGCAATAGGCACTTCCATCTTGTCTTCTGCCTATATCATCACTTGAGAGGCCCCTCCCCGTTCTGGCACCAACGGCCGCTCTGGCCAGAGCGAAGACAGAAGGGAGCAGAAGACACTTCCATCTTGTCTTCTGCCCATATCATCCCTTGAGTGGCCCCTCCCCCTTCTCGCACCAACGACTGCTCTGGCCAGAACAAAGACAGAAGGGAGGAGAAGTCACTTCCATCTTGTCTTCTGCCTATATCATCCCTTGAGTGGCCCCTCCCCCTTCTCGCACCAACGACTGCTCTGGCCAGAACAAAGACAGAAGGGAGGAGAAGTTACTTCCATCTTGTCTTCTGCCTATATCATCCGTTGAGTCGCCCCTCCCCGTTCTGGCACCAACGGCTGCTCTGGCCAGAGTGAAGACAGAAGGCAGCAGAAGACACTTCCATCTTGTCTTTTGCCTATATCCATCTTGTCTTTTGCAGATAAGTGGTCCGAATTTGGCCGAATTTGCGGGAAAAGGAGACCTCAAATTCGGCCAAATTGGAACCACTTATCTATAATCAAAATTCCAAATCGGTCTCCTAAGGTAAATTGGTGTAACCAGGTGAGCGGACCCTCCGGTCTGAAGGTGGTGCTGTTGAACGCCAGATCTGTCAACGGAAAAACGACCTGGATCCAGGACTTAATCCTGAACGAACGGGCAGATCTGGCGTGCATCACGGAGACCTGGTTGGATGAAGCTGGAGGAGTAAATCTGACCCAGCTTTGTCCTCCGGGTTTCTCCGTGCAGCACCAACCTAGATCCGGAGGGCGGGGAGGCGGGGTCGCAGTGGTCTATAGGGACTCCATCCATCTGACCAGGTGCCCCATCCCGCAGACCGCAAATTTCGAAAGCGTCTACCTGAGGCTGGGTGACCGGGACAGTATAGGGATTCTAGTAGTGTACCGTCCACCTCGCTGCACTACAGTCTCCCTACCTGAGCTAGCAGGGGTGGTCTCGAGCCTGGCATTGAAGTCTCAAGGGCTTCTTGTGCTGGGAGACTTCAACGTCCATGCCGAGACGACCCTCACAGGCGCGGCTCAGGACTTCATGTCTGCCATGGCAACCATGGGGCTGTCCCAACAAATATCTGGCCCCACCCACTGTGCTGGACACACATTGGATTTGGTTTTCTGTCAGGGATGGGAACAGGGTGGCGGTGTGGAGGAGTTGTCCATCACTCCGTTGCCATGGACCGACCACTTCCTGATCAGATTTAAGCTCACTGCGCCCCCTAACCTCTGCAAAGGTGGAGGACCCATTAAGATGGTCCGCCCCAGGAGACTGATGGATCCGAATGGCTTCCTGACGGCTCTTGGGGATTTTCCCGCCACCTCGGTAGGTGACCATGTCGAAGCCTTGGTGGCTCTCTGGAATGGGGAGATGACCAGGGCTATTGACATGATTGCTCCGGAACGTCCCCTCTCAAGTAGCCGAGCTAAACCAGCCCCTTGGTTTACTGAGGAGCTGGCAGCTATGAAGCGAAGGAAGAGGGAACTAGAGAGCATGTGGCGTTCGGAACCGAGCGAGTCAAACCGAGCACGGTTTGTGTCCTGTCTTAGGGCATATGCCGCGGCAATAAAGACCGCAAAGAAAACTTTCTTTGCGGCCACTATTGCGTCTGCAAAGAACCGTCCGGCGGAGCTGTTTCGGATTGTCAGAGGTCTTTTAACTCCCACCTCTGCAGGTGGGAGCCCTAACAATTCGGTCGCGCGCTGTGAAGCATTTGCTCGGTTCTTCGCAGACAAAGTCGCCTTGATCCGCTCTGGGCTGGACGCCGCGTTAGATGCAGACTCTGTGGATGTAACAGAAGGCGCTTCCATCTTATCTTTTGCATATATCATCACTTCAGAGGCCCCATCCCCTTCTGGCAGAAACGGCTGCTCTAGCCAGGGCGAAGACAGAAGGGAGCAATAGGCACTTCCATCTTGTCTTCTGCCTATATCATCACTTGAGAGGCCCCTCCCCGTTCTGGCACCAACGGCTGCTCTGGCCAGAGCAAAGACAGAATGGAGCAGAAGACACTTCCATCTTGTCTTCTGCCCATATCATCCCTTGAGTGGCCCCTCCCCCTTCTCGCACCAACGACTGCTCTGGCCAGAACAAAGACAGGAGGGAGGAGAAGTCACTTCCATCTTGTCTTCTGCCTATATCATCCCTTGAGTGGCCCCTCCCCATTCTGGCACCAACGGCTGCTCTGGCCAGAGTGAAGACAGAAGGCAGCAGAAGACACTTCCATCTTGTCTTTTGCCTATATCATCACTTGAGAGGCCCCTCCCCCTTCTGACACCAAAGGCTGCTCTGGCCAGAGCGAAGACAGAAGGGAGCAGAAGACACTTCCATCTTGTCTTCTGCCTATATCATCACTTGAGAGGCCCCTCCCCGTTCTGGCACCAACGGCTGCTCTGGACAGAGCAAAGACAGAAGACAGCAGAAGGCACTTCCACCTTCTCTTCTGCCTATATCCTCACTTGAGAGGCCCCTCCTTGTTCTGGCACCAACGGGTGTTCTGGCCAGAGGAAAGACAGAAGGCAGCAGAAGGCACTTCCATCGTGTCTTTTGCCTATATCCTCACTTGATAGGCCCCTCCCCGTTCTGGCACCAACGGCTCTTCTGGCCAGAGTGAAGGCAGAAGGCAGCAGAAGACAATTCCATCTTGTCTTCTGCCCATATCATCCCTTGAGTGGCCCCTCCCCCTTCTGGCACCAACGGCTACTCTGGCCAAAGCCAAGACAGAAGGGAGCTGAAGGCACTTCCATCTTGTCTTTTGCCTATAGCATCACTTGAGAGGCCACTCCCCCTTCTGGCACCAACGGCTGCTCTGGCCAGAGCGAAGACAGAAGGGAGCAATAGGCACTTCCATTTTGTCTTCTGCCTATATAAACACTTGAGAGGGCCCTTCCCGTTCTGGCACCAACGGCTGCTCTGGCCAGAGCAAAGACAGAAGGCAGCAGAAGACACCTCCATCTTGTCTTCTGCGTATATCATCACTTGAGAGGCCCATCCCCCTTCTGGCACCAACGGCTGCTCTGGCCAAAGCAAAGACAGAAGGCAGCAGAAGGCACTTCCATCTTGTCTTCTGCCTATGTCCTCACTTGAGAGGCCCCTCCCCCTTCTGGCACCAACGGCTGCTCTGGCCAGAGCGAAGACAGAAGGGAGCAGTAGGCAGTTCCATCTTGTCTTCTGCCCATATAATCACTTGAGTGGCCCCTCCCCCTTCTCGCACCAACGGCTGCTCTGGCCAGAGGAAAGACAGAAGGGAGCAGAAGACACTTCCATCTTGTCTTCTGCCTATATCATCCCTTGAGTGGCCCCTCCTCGTTCTGCCACCAATGGCTGCTCTGGCCAGAGCGAAGACAGAAGGCAGCAGAAGACACTTCCATCTTGTCTTTTGCCTATATCATCACTTGAGAGGCCCCTTCCCCTTCTGGCACCAACGGCTGCTCTAGCCAGAGCGAAGACAGAAGGGGGCAATAGGCATTTCCATCTTGTCTTCTGCCTATATCATCACTTGAGAGGCCCCTCCCCGTTCTGGCACCAACGGCTGCTCTGGCCAGAGCGAAGACAGAAGGGAGCAGAAGACACTTCCATCTTGTCTTCTGCCCATATCATCCCTTCAGTGGCCCCTCCCCCTTCTCGCACCAACGACTGCTCTGGCCAGAACTAAGACAGAAGGGAGGAGAAGTCACTTCCATCTTGTCTTCTGCCTATATCATCCCTTGAGTGGCCCCTCCCCATTCTGGCACCAACGGCTTCTCTGGCCAGAGTGAAGACAGAAGGCAGCAGAAGACACTTCCATCTTGTCTTTTGCCTATATCATAACTTGAGAGGCCCCTCCCCCTTCTGGCACCAATGGCTGCTCTGGCCAGAGCGAAGACAGAAGGGAGCAGAAGACACTTCCATCTTGTCTTCTGCGTATATCATCACTTGAGCGGCCCCTCCCCGTTCTGGCACCAACGGCTGCTCTGGCCAAAGCAAAGACAGAAGGGAAGAGAAGGCACTTCCATCTTGTCTTCTGCCTATATCCTCACTTGAGAGGCCCCTCCCCCTTCTGGCACCAAAGGCTGCTCTGGCCAGAGCGAAGACAGAAGGGAGCAGAAGACACTTCCATCTTGTCTTCTGCCTATATCATCACTTGAGAGGCCCCTCCCCGTTCTGGCACCAACGGCTGCTCTGGACAGAGCAAAGACAGAAGGCAGCAGAAGGCACTTCCATCTTGTCTGCTGCCTATATCCTCACTTGAGAGGCCCCTCCTTGTTCTGGCACCAACGGGAGTTCTGGCCAGAGGAAAGACAGAAGGCAGCAGAAGGCACTTCCATCGTGTCTTTTGCCTATATCCTCACTTGAGAGGCCCCTCCCCGTTCTGGCACCAACGGCTCTTCTGGCCAGAGTGAAGGCAGAAGGCACCAGAAGACAATTCCATCTTGTCTTCTGCCCATATCATCCCTTGAGTGGCCCCTCCCCCTTCTGGCACCAACGGCTGCTCTGGCCAAAGCCAAGACAGAAGGGAGCTGAAGGCACTTCCATCTTGTCTTTTGCCTATAGCATCACTTGAGAGGCCACTCCCCCTTCTGGCACCAACGGCTGCTCTGGCCAGAGCGAAGACAGAAGGGAGCAATAGGCACTTCCATTTTGTCTTCTGCCTATATAAACACTTGAGAGGGCCCTTCCCGTTCTGGCACCAACGGCTGCTCTGGCCAGAGCAAAGACAGAAGGCAGCAGAAGACACTTCCATCTTGTCTTCTGCGTATATCATCACTTGAGAGGCCCCTCCCTCTTCTGGCACCAACGGCTGCTCTGGCCAAAGCAAAGACAGAAGGGAGCAGAAGGCACTTCCATCTTGTCTTCTGCCTATATCCTCACTTGAGAGGCCCCTCCCCCTTCTGGCACCAACGGCTGCTCTGGCCAGAGCGAAGACAAAAGGGAGCAGTAGGCACTTCCATCTTGTCTTCTGCCCATATAATCACTTGAGTGGCCCCTCCCCCTTCTCGCACCAACGGCTGCTTTGGCCAGAGGAAAGACAGAAGGGAGCAGAAGACACTTCCATCTTGTCTTCTGCCTATATCATCCCTTGAGTGGCCCCTCCTCGTTCTGGCACCAACGGCTGCTCTGGCCAAAGCGAAGACAGAAGGCAGCAGAAGACACTTCCATCTTGTCTTTTGCCTATATCATCACTTGAGAGGCCCCTTCCCCTTCTGGCACCAACGGCTGCTCTAGCCAGAGCGAAGACAGAAGGGGGAAATAGGCATTTCCATCTTGTCTTCTGCCTATATCATCACTTGAGAGGCCCCTCCCCGTTCTGGCACCAACGGCTGCTCTGGCCAGAGCGAAGACATAAGGGAGCAGAAGGCACTTCCATCTTGTCTTCTGCCCATATCATCCCTTGAGTGGCCCCTCCCCCTTCTCGCACCAACGACTGCTCTGGCCAGGGAGGAGAAGTCACTTCCATCTTGTCTTCTGCCTATATCATCCCTTGAGTGGCCCCTCCTCGTTCTGGCACCAACGGCTGCTCTGGCCAGAGCGAAGACAGAAGGCAGCAGAAGACACTTCCATCTTGTCTTTTGCCTATATCATCACTTGAGAGGCCCCTTCCCCTTCTGGCACCAACGGCTGCTCTGGCCAGAGCGAAGACAGAAGGGAGCAGAAGACACTTCCATCTTGTCTTCTGCCTATATCATCCCTTGAGTGGCCCCTCCCCGTTCTGGCACCAATGGCTGCTCTGGCCAGAGTGAAGACAGAAGGCAGCAGAAGACACTTCCATCTTGTCTTTTGCCTATATCATAACTTGAGAGGCCCCTCCCCCTTCTGGCACCAATGGCTGCTCTGGCCAGAGCGAAGACAGAAGGGAGCAGAAGACACTTCCATCTTGTCTTCTGCGTATATCATCACTTGAGAGGCCCCTCCCCGTTCTTGCACCAACGGCTGCTCTAGCCAAAGCAAAGACAGAAGGGAGGAGAAGGCACTTCCATCTTGTCTTCTGCCTATATCCTCACTTGAGAGGCCCCTCCCCCTTCTGCCACCAAAGGCTGCTCTGGCCAGAGCGAAGACAGAAGGGAGCAGAAGACACTTCCATCTTGTCTTTTGCCTATAGCATCACTTGAGAGGCCACTCCCCCTTCTGGAACCAACGGCTGCTCTGGCCAGAGCGAAGACAGAAGGGAGCTGAAGGCACTTCCATCTTGTCTTTTGCCTATAGCATCACTTGAGAGGCCACTCCCCCTTCTGGAACCAACGGCTGCTCTGGCCAGAGCGAAGACAGAAGGGAGCAATAGGCACTTCCATTTTGTCTTCTGCCTATATAAACACTTGAGAGGGCCCTTCCCGTTCTGGCACCAACGGCTGCTCTGGCCAGAGCAAAGACAGAAGGCAGCAGAAGACACTTCCATCTTGTCTTCTGCGTATATCATCACTTGAGAGGCCCCTCCCCCTTCTGGCACCAACGGCTGCTCTGGCCAAAGCAAAGACAGAAGGGAGCAGAAGGCACTTCCATCTTGTCTTCTGCCTATATCCTCACTTGAGAGGCCCCTCCCCCTTCTGGCACCAACGGCTGCTCTGGCCAGAGCGAAGACAGAAGGGAGCAGTAGGCACTTCCATCTTGTCTTCTGCCCATATAATCACTTGAGTGGCCCCTCCCCCTTCTCGCACCAACGGCTGCTCTGGCCAAAGCAAAGACAGAAGGCAGCAGAAGACACCTCCATCTTGTCTTCTGCGTATATCATCACTTGAGAGGCCCATCCCCCTGCTGGCACCAACGGCTGCTCTGGCCAAAGCAAAGACAGAAGGCAGCAGAAGGCACTTCCATCTTGTCTTCTGCCTATGTCCTCACTTGAGAGGCCCCTCCCCCTTCTGGCACCAACGGCTGCTCTGGCCAGAGCGAAGACAGAAGGGAGCAGTAGGCAGTTCCATCTTGTCTTCTGCCCATATAATCACTTGAGTGGCCCCTCCCCCTTCTCGCACCAACGGCTGCTCTGGCCAGAGGAAAGACAGAAGGGAGCAGAAGACACTTCCATCTTGTCTTCTGCCTATATCATCCCTTGAGTGGCCCCTCCTCGTTCTGCCACCAATGGCTGCTCTGGCCAGAGCGAAGACAGAAGGCAGCAGAAGACACTTCCATCTTGTCTTTTGCCTATATCATCACTTGAGAGGCCCCTTCCCCTTCTGGCACCAACGGCTGCTCTAGCCAGAGCGAAGACAGAAGGGGGCAATAGGCATTTCCATCTTGTCTTCTGCCTATATCATCACTTGAGAGGCCCCTCCCCGTTCTGGCACCAACGGCTGCTCTGGCCAGAGCGAAGACAGAAGGGAGCAGAAGACACTTCCATCTTGTCTTCTGCCCATATCATCCCTTCAGTGGCCCCTCCCCCTTCTCGCACCAACGACTGCTCTGGCCAGAACTAAGACAGAAGGGAGGAGAAGTCACTTCCATCTTGTCTTCTGCCTATATCATCCCTTGAGTGGCCCCTCCCCATTCTGGCACCAACGGCTTCTCTGGCCAGAGTGAAGACAGAAGGCAGCAGAAGGCACTTCCATCTTGTCTTCTGCCTATGTCCTCACTTGAGAGGCCCCTCCCCCTTCTGGCACCAACGGCTGCTCTGGCCAGAGCGAAGACAGAAGGGAGCAGTAGGCAGTTCCATCTTGTCTTCTGCCCATATAATCACTTGAGTGGCCCCTCCCCCTTCTCGCACCAACGGCTGCTCTGGCCAGAGGAAAGACAGAAGGGAGCAGAAGACACTTCCATCTTGTCTTCTGCCTATATCATCCCTTGAGTGGCCCCTCCTCGTTCTGCCACCAATGGCTGCTCTGGCCAGAGCGAAGACAGAAGGCAGCAGAAGACACTTCCATCTTGTCTTTTGCCTATATCATCACTTGAGAGGCCCCTTCCCCTTCTGGCACCAACGGCTGCTCTAGCCAGAGCGAAGACAGAAGGGGGCAATAGGCATTTCCATCTTGTCTTCTGCCTATATCATCACTTGAGAGGCCCCTCCCCGTTCTGGCACCAACGGCTGCTCTGGCCAGAGCGAAGACAGAAGGGAGCAGAAGACACTTCCATCTTGTCTTCTGCCCATATCATCCCTTCAGTGGCCCCTCCCCCTTCTCGCACCAACGACTGCTCTGGCCAGAACTAAGACAGAAGGGAGGAGAAGTCACTTCCATCTTGTCTTCTGCCTATATCATCCCTTGAGTGGCCCCTCCCCATTCTGGCACCAACGGCTTCTCTGGCCAGAGTGAAGACAGAAGGCAGCAGAAGACACTTCCATCTTGTCTTTTGCCTATATCATAACTTGAGAGGCCCCTCCCCCTTCTGGCACCAATGGCTGCTCTGGCCAGAGCGAAGACAGAAGGGAGCAGAAGACACTTCCATCTTGTCTTCTGCGTATATCATCACTTGAGCGGCCCCTCCCCGTTCTGGCACCAACGGCTGCTCTGGCCAAAGCAAAGACAGAAGGGAAGAGAAGGCACTTCCATCTTGTCTTCTGCCTATATCCTCACTTGAGAGGCCCCTCCCCCTTCTGGCACCAAAGGCTGCTCTGGCCAGAGCGAAGACAGAAGGGAGCAGAAGACACTTCCATCTTGTCTTCTGCCTATATCATCACTTGAGAGGCCCCTCCCCGTTCTGGCACCAACGGCTGCTCTGGACAGAGCAAAGACAGAAGGCAGCAGAAGGCACTTCCATCTTGTCTGCTGCCTATATCCTCACTTGAGAGGCCCCTCCTTGTTCTGGCACCAACGGGAGTTCTGGCCAGAGGAAAGACAGAAGGCAGCAGAAGGCACTTCCATCGTGTCTTTTGCCTATATCCTCACTTGAGAGGCCCCTCCCCGTTCTGGCACCAACGGCTCTTCTGGCCAGAGTGAAGGCAGAAGGCAGCAGAAGACAATTCCATCTTGTCTTCTGCCCATATCATCCCTTGAGTGGCCCCTCCCCCTTCTGGCACCAACGGCTGCTCTGGCCAAAGCCAAGACAGAAGGGAGCTGAAGGCACTTCCATCTTGTCTTTTGCCTATAGCATCACTTGAGAGGCCACTCCCCCTTCTGGCACCAACGGCTGCTCTGGCCAGAGCGAAGACAGAAGGGAGCAATAGGCACTTCCATTTTGTCTTCTGCCTATATAAACACTTGAGAGGGCCCTTCCCGTTCTGGCACCAACGGCTGCTCTGGCCAGAGCAAAGACAGAAGGCAGCAGAAGACACTTCCATCTTGTCTTCTGCGTATATCATCACTTGAGAGGCCCCTCCCTCTTCTGGCACCAACGGCTGCTCTGGCCAAAGCAAAGACAGAAGGGAGCAGAAGGCACTTCCATCTTGTCTTCTGCCTATATCCTCACTTGAGAGGCCCCTCCCCCTTCTGGCACCAACGGCTGCTCTGGCCAGAGCGAAGACAAAAGGGAGCAGTAGGCACTTCCATCTTGTCTTCTGCCCATATAATCACTTGAGTGGCCCCTCCCCCTTCTCGCACCAACGGCTGCTTTGGCCAGAGGAAAGACAGAAGGGAGCAGAAGACACTTCCATCTTGTCTTCTGCCTATATCATCCCTTGAGTGGCCCCTCCTCGTTCTGGCACCAACGGCTGCTCTGGCCAAAGCGAAGACAGAAGGCAGCAGAAGACACTTCCATCTTGTCTTTTGCCTATATCATCACTTGAGAGGCCCCTTCCCCTTCTGGCACCAACGGCTGCTCTAGCCAGAGCGAAGACAGAAGTGGGAAATAGGCATTTCCATCTTGTCTTCTGCCTATATCATCACTTGAGAGGCCCCTCCCCGTTCTGGCACCAACGGCTGCTCTGGCCAGAGCGAAGACAGAAGGGAGCAGAAGGCACTTCCATCTTGTCTTCTGCCCATATCATCCCTTGAGTGGCCCCTCCCCCTTCTCGCACCAACGACTGCTCTGGCCAGGGAGGAGAAGTCACTTCCATCTTGTCTTCTGCCTATATCATCCCTTGAGTGGCCCCTCCTCGTTCTGGCACCAACGGCTGCTCTGGCCAGAGCGAAGACAGAAGGCAGCAGAAGACACTTCCATCTTGTCTTTTGCCTATATCATCACTTGAGAGGCCCCTTCCCCTTCTGGCACCAACGGCTGCTCTGGCCAGAGCGAAGACAGAAGGGAGCAGAAGACACTTCCATCTTGTCTTCTGCCTATATCATCCCTTGAGTGGCCCCTCCCCGTTCTGGCACCAATGGCTGCTCTGGCCAGAGTGAAGACAGAAGGCAGCAGAAGACACTTCCATCTTGTCTTTTGCCTATATCATAACTTGAGAGGCCCCTCCCCCTTCTGGCACCAATGGCTGCTCTGGCCAGAGCGAAGACAGAAGGGAGCAGAAGACACTTCCATCTTGTCTTCTGCGTATATCATCACTTGAGAGGCCCCTCCCAGTTCTTGCACCAACGGCTGCTCTGGCCAAAGCAAAGACAGAAGGGAGGAGAAGGCACTTCCATCTTGTCTTCTGCCTATATCCTCACTTGAGAGGCCCCTCCCCCTTCTGCCACCAAAGGCTGCTCTGGCCAGAGCGAAGACAGAAGGGAGCAGAAGACACTTCCATCTTGTCTTTTGCCTATAGCATCACTTGAGAGGCCACTCCCCCTTCTGGAACCAACGGCTGCTCTGGCCAGAGCGAAGACAGAAGGGAGCTGAAGGCACTTCCATCTTGTCTTTTGCCTATAGCATCACTTGAGAGGCCACTCCCCCTTCTGGAACCAACGGCTGCTCTGGCCAGAGCGAAGACAGAAGGGAGCAATAGGCACTTCCATTTTGTCTTCTGCCTATATAAACACTTGAGAGGGCCCTTCCCGTTCTGGCACCAACGGCTGCTCTGGCCAGAGCAAAGACAGAAGGCAGCAGAAGACACTTCCATCTTGTCTTCTGCGTATATCATCACTTGAGAGGCCCCTCCCCCTTCTGGCACCAACGGCTGCTCTGGCCAAAGCAAAGACAGAAGGGAGCAGAAGGCACTTCCATCTTGTCTTCTGCCTATATCCTCACTTGAGAGGCCCCTCCCCCTTCTGGCACCAACGGCTGCTCTGGCCAGAGCGAAGACAGAAGGGAGCAGTAGGCACTTCCATCTTGTCTTCTGCCCATATAATCACTTGAGTGGCCCCTCCCCCTTCTCGCACCAACGGCTGCTCTGGCCAGAGGAAAGACAGAAGGGAGCAGAAGACACTTCCATCTTGTCTTCTGCCTATATCATCCCTTGAGTGGCCCCTCCTCGTTCTGGCACCAACGGCTGCTCTGGCCAAAGCGAAGACAGAAGGCAGCAGAAGACACTTCCATCTTGTCTTTTGCCTATATCATCACTTGAGAGGCCCCTTCCCCTTCTGGCACCAACGGCTGCTCTAGCCAGAGCGAAGACAGAAGGGGGCAATAGGCATTTCCATCTTGTCTTCTGCCTATATCATCACTTGAGAGGCCCCTCCCCGTTCTGGCACCAACGGCTGCTCTGGCCAGAGCGAAGACAGAAGGGAGCAGAAGACACTTCCATCTTGTCTTCTGCCCATATCATCCCTTGAGTGGCCCCTCCCCCTTCTCGCACCAACGACTGCTCTGGCCAGAACAAAGACAGAAGGGAGGAGAAGTCACTTCCATCTTGTCTTCTGCCTATATCATCCCTTGAGGGGCCCCTCCCCGTTCTGGCACCAACGGCTGCTCTGGACAGAGTGAAGACAGAAGGCAGCAGAAGACACTTCCATCTTGTCTTTTGCCTATATCATAACTTGAGAGGCCCCTCCCCCTTCTGGCACCAATGGCTGCTCTGGCCAGAGCGAAGACAGAAGTGAGCAGAAGACACTTCCATCTTGTCTTCTGCGTACATCATCACTTGAGAGGCCCCTCCCCGTTCTGGCACCAACGGCTGCTCTGGCCAAAGCAAAGACAGAAGGGAGGAGAAGGCACTTCCATCTTGTCTTCTGCCTATATCCTCACTTGAGAGGCCCCTCCCCCTTCTGGCACCAACGGCTGCTCTGGCCAGAGCGAAGACAGAAGGGAGCAGAAGGCCCTTCCATCTTGTCTTTTGCCTATATCCCCAATTGAGACGCCCCTCCCCCTTCTGGCACCATAGGCTGCTCTGGACAGAGCGAAGACAGAAGGGAGCAGTAGGCACTTCCATCTTGTCTTTTGCCTATATCCTCACTTGAGAGGCCCCTCCCCGTTCTGGCACCAACGGCTCTTCTGGACAGAGTGAAGGCAGAAGGCAGCAGAAGACAATTCCATCTTGTCTTCTGCCCATATCATCCCTTGAGTGGCCCCTCCCCCTTCTGGCACCAACGGCTGCTCTGGCCAAAGCCAAGACAGAAGGGAGCTGAAGGCACTTCCATCTTGTCTTTTGCCTATAGCATCACTTGATAGGCTGCTCCCCCTTCTGGCACCAACGGCTGCTCTGGCCAGAGCGAAGACAGAAGGGAGCAATAGGCACTTCCATTTTGTCTTCTGCCTATATAAACACTTGAGAGGCCCCTCCCCGTTCTGGCACCAACGGCTGCTCTGGCCAGAGCGAAGACAGAAGGGAGCAGAAGACACTTCCATCTTGTCTTCTGCCCATATCATCCCTTGAGTGGCCCCTCCCCCTTCTCGCACCAACGACTGCTCTGGCCAGAACTAAGACAGAAGGGAGGAGAAGTCACTTCCATCTTGTCTTCTGCCTATATCATCCCTTGAGTGGCCCCTCCCCGTTCTGGCACCAACGGCTGCTCTGGCCAGAGTGAAGACAGAAGGCAGCAGAAGACACTTCCATCTTGTCTTTTGCCTATATCATCACTTGAGAGGCCCCTCCCCCTTCTGGCACCAATGGCTGCTCTGGCCAGAGCGAAGACAGAAGGGAGCAGAAGACACTTCCATCTTGTCTACTGCGTATATCATCACTTGAGAGGCCCCTCCCCGGTCTGGCACCAACGGCTGCTCTGGCCAAAGCAAAGACAGAAGGGAGGAGAAGGCACTTCCATCTTGTCTTCTGCCTATATCCTCACTTGAGAGGCCCCTCCGCCTTCTGCCACCAAAGGCTGCTCTGGCCAGAGCGAAGACAGAAGGGAGCAGAAGACACTTCCATCTTGTCTTCTGCCTATATCATCACTTGAGAGGCCCCTCCCCGTTCTGGCACCAACGGCTGCTCTGGACAGAGCAAAGACAGAAGGCAGCAGAAGGCACTTCCATCGTGTCTTCTGCGTATATCATCACTTGAGAGGCCCCTCCCCGTTCTGGCACCAACGGCTGCTCTGGCCAAAGCAAAGACAAAATGGAGGAGAAGGAACTTCCATCTTGTCTTCTGCCTATATCCTCACTTGAGAGGCCCCTCCCCCTTCTGGCACCAATGGCTGGTCTGGCCAGAGCGAAGACAGAAGGGAGCAGAAGGCCCTTCCATCTTGTCTTTTGCCTATATCCTCAATTGAGACGCCCCTCCCCCTTCTGGCACCATAGGCTGCTCTGGCCAGAGCGAAGACAGAAGGGAGCAGTAGGCACTTCCATCTTGTCTTTTGCCTATATCCTCACTTGAGAGGCCCTTCCCCGTTCTGGCACCAATGGCTCTTCTGGCCAGAGTGAAGGCAGAAGGCAGCAGAAGACAATTCCATCTTGTATTCTGCCCATATCATCCCTTGAGTGGCCCCTCCCCCTTCTGGCACCAACGGCTGCTCTGGCCAAAGCCAAGACAGAAGGGAGCTGAAGGCACTTCCATCTTGTCTTTTGCCTATAGCATCACTTGATAGGCCACTCCCCCTTCTGGCACCAACGGCTGCTCTGGCCAGAGCGAAGACAGAAGGGAGCAATAGGCACTTCCATTTTGTCTTCTGCCTATATAAACACTTGAGAGGCCCCTCCCCGTTCTGGCACCAACGGCTGCTCTGGCCAGAGCGAAGACAGAAGGGAGCAGAAGACACTTCCATCTTGTCTTCTGCCCATATCATCCCTTGAGTGGCCCCTCCCCCTTCTCGCACCAACGACTGCTCTGGCCAGAACTAAGACAGAAGGGAGGAGAAGTCACTTCCATCTTGTCTTCTGCCTATATCATCCCTTGAGTGGCCCCTCCCCGTTCTGGCACCAACGGCTGCTCTGGCCAGAGTGAAGACAGAAGGCAGCAGAAGACACTTACATCTTGTCTTTTGCCTATATCATAACTTGAGAGGCCCCTCCCCCTTCTGGCACCAATGGCTACTCTGGCCAGAGCGAAGACAGAAGGGAGCAGAAGACACTTCCATCTTGTCTACTGCGTATATCATCACTTGAGAGGCCCCTCCCCGTTCTGGCCCCAACGGCTGCTCTGGCCAAAGCAAAGACAGAAGGGAGGAGAAGGCACTTCCATCTTGTCTTCTGCCTATATCCTCACTTGAGAGGCCCCTCCCCCTTCTGCCACCAAAGGCTGCTCTGGCCAGAGCGAAGACAGAAGGGAGCAGAAGACACTTCCATCTTGTCTTCTGCCTATATCATCACTTGAGAGGCCCCTCCCCGTTCTGCCACCAATGGCTGCTCTGGCCAAAGCAAAGACAGAAGGGAGCAGAAGGCACTTCCATCTTGTCTTCTGCCCATATAATCACTTGAGTGGCCCCTCCCCCTTCTCGCACCAACGGCTGCTCTGGCCAGAGGAAAGACAGAAGGGAGCAGAAGACACTTCCATCTTGTCTTCTGCCTATATCATCCCTTGAGTGGCCCCTCCTCGTTCTGGCACCAACGGCTGCTCTGCCCAAAGCGAAGACAGAAGGCAGCAGAAGATACTTCCATCTTGTCTTCTGGCTGCTCTAGCCAGAGCGAAGACAGAAGGGGGCAATAGGCATTTCCATCTTGTCTTCTGCCTATATCATCACTTGAGAGGCCCCTCCCCGTTCTGGCACCAACGGCTGCTCTGGCCAGAGCGAAGACAGAAGGGAGCAGAAGACACTTCCATCTTGTCTTCTGCCCATATCATCCCTTGAGTGGCCCCTCCCCGTTCTGGCACCAACGGCTGCTCTGGACAGAGCAAAGACAGAAGGCAGCAGAAGGCACTTCCATCGTGTCTTCTGCCTATATCCTCACTTGAGAGGCCCCTCCTTGTTCTGGCACCAACGGGTGTTCTGGCCAGAGGAAAGACAGAAGGCAGCAGAAGGCACTTCCATCGTGTCTTTTGCCTATATCCTCACTTGAGAGGCCCCTCCCCGTTCTGGCACCAACGGCTCTTCTGGACAGAGTGAAGGCAGAAGGCAGCAGAAGACAATTCCATCTTGTCTTCTGCCCATATCATCCCTTGAGTGGCCCCTCCCCCTTCTGGCACCAACGGCTGCTCTGGCCAAAGCCAAGACAGAAGGGAGCTGAAGGCACTTCCATCTTGTCTTTTGCCTATAGCATCACTTGAGAGGCCACTCCCCCTTCTGGAACCAACAGCTGCTCTGGCCAGAGCGAAGACAGAAGGGAGCAATAGGCACTTCCATTTTGTCTTCTGCCTATATAAACACTTGAGAGGGCCCTTCCCGTTCTGGCACCAACGGCTGCTCTGGCCAGAGCAAAGACAGAAGGCAGCAGAAGACACTTCCGTCTTGTCTTCTGCGTATATCATCACTTGAGAGGCCCCTCCCCCTTCTGGCACCAACGGCTGCTCTGGCCAAAGCAAAGACAGAAGGGAGCAGAAGGCACTTCCATCTTGTCTTCTGCCCATATAATCACTTGAGTGGCCCCTCCCCCTTCTCGCACCAACGGCTGCTCTGGCCAGAGGAAAGACAGAAGGGAGCAGAAGACACTTCCATCTTGTCTTCTGCCTATATCATCCCTTGAGTGGCCCCTCCTCGTTCTGGCACCAACGGCTGCTCTGGCCAAAGCGAAGACAGAAGGCAGCAGAAGATACTTCCATCTTGTCTTCTGGCTGCTCTAGCCAGAGCGAAGACAGAAGGGGGCAATAGGCATTTCCATCTTGTCTTCTGCCTATATCATCACTTGAGAGGCCCCTCCCCGTTCTGGCACCAACGGCTGCTCTGGCCAGAGCGAAGACAGAAGGGAGCAGAAGACACTTCCATCTTGTCTTCTGCCCATATCATCCCTTGAGTGGCCCCTCCCCCTTCTCGCACCAACGACTGCTCTGGCCAGAACTAAGACAGAAGGGAGGAGAAGTCACTTCCATCTTGTCTTCTGCCTATATCATCCCTTGAGTGGCCCCTCCCCGTTCTGGCACCAACGGCTGCTCTGGCCAGAGTGAAGACAGAAGGCAGCAGAAGACACTTCCATCTTGTCTTTTGCCTATATCATAACTTGAGAGGCCCCTCCCCCTTCTGGCACCAATGGCTGCTCTGGCATGAGCGAAGACAGAAGGGAGCAGAAAACACTTCCATCTTGTCTTCTGCGTATATCATCACTTGAGAGGCCCCTCCCCGTTCTGGCACCAACGGCTGCTCTGGCCAAAGCAAAGACAAAATGGAGGAGAAGGAACTTCCATCTTGTCTTCTGCCTATATCCTCACTTGAGAGGCCCCTCCCCCTTCTGGCACCAACAGCTGCTCTGGCCAGAGCGAAGACAGAAGGGAGCAGAAGGCCCTTCCATCTTGTCTTTTGCCTATATCCTCAATTGAGACGCCCCTCCCCCTTCTGGCACCATAGGCTGCTCTGGCCAGAGCGAAGACAGAAGGGAGCAGTAGGCACTTCCATCTTGTCTTTTGCCTATATCCTCACTTGAGAGGCCCTTCCCCGTTCTGGCACCAATGGCTCTTCTGGCCAGAGTGAAGGCAGAAGGCAGCAGAAGACAATTCCATCTTGTCTTCTGCCCATATCATCCCTTGAGTGGCCCCTCCCCCTTCTGGCACCAACGGCTGCTCTGGCCAAAGCCAAGACAGAAGGGAGCTGAAGGCACTTCCATCTTGTCTTTTGCCTATAGCATCACTTGATAGGCCACTCCCCCTTCTGGCACCAACGGCTGCTCTGGCCAGAGCGAAGACAGAAGGGAGCAATAGGCACTTCCACTTTGTCTTCTGCCTATATAAACACTTGAGAGGCCCCTCCCCGTTCTGGCACCAACGGCTGCTCTGGGCAGAGTGAAGACAGAAGGCAGCAGAAGGCACTTCCATCTTGTCTTCTGCCCATATCATCCCTTGAGTGGCCCCTCCCCCTTCTCGCACCAACGACTGCTCTGGCCAGAACTAAGACAGAAGGGAGGAGAAGTCACTTCCATCTTGTCTTCTGCCTATATCATCCCTTGAGTGGCCCCTCCCCGTTCTGGCACCAACGGCTGCTCTGGCCAGAGTGAAGACAGAAGGCAGCAGAAGACACTTTCATCTTGTCTTTTGCCTATATCATAACTTGAGAGGCCCCTCCCCCTTCTGGCACCAATGGCTGCTCTGGCCAGAGCGAAGACAGAAGGGAGCAGAAGACACTTCCATCTTGTCTACTGCGTATATCATCACTTGAGAGGCCCCTCCCCGTTCTGGCCCCAACGGCTGCTCTGGCCAAAGCAAAGACAGAAGGGAGGAGAAGGCACTTCCATCTTGTCTTCTGCCTATATCCTCACTTGAGAGGCCCCTCCCCCTTCTGCCACCAAAGGCTGCTCTGGCCAGAGCGAAGACAGAAGGGAGCAGAAGACACTTCCATCTTGTCTTCTGCCTATATCATCACTTGAGAGGCCCCTCCCCGTTCTGGCACCAACGGCTGCTCTGGACAGAGCAAAGACAGAAGGCAGCAGAAGGCACTTCCATCGTGTCTTCTGCCTATATCCTCACTTGAGAGGCCCCTCCTTGTTCTGGCACCAACGGGTGTTCTGGCCAGAGGAAAGACAGAAGGCAGCAGAAGGCACTTCCATCGTGTCTTTTGCCTATATCCTCACTTGAGAGGCCCCTCCCCGTTCTGGCACCAACGGCTCTTCTGGACAGAGTGAAGGCAGAAGGCAGCAGAAGACAATTCCATCTTGTCTTCTGCCCATATCATCCCTTGAGTGGCCCCTCCCCCTTCTGGCACCAACGGCTGCTCTGGCCAAAGCCAAGACAGAAGGGAGCTGAAGGCACTTCCATCTTGTCTTTTGCCTATAGCATCACTTGAGAGGCCACTCCCCCTTCTGGAACCAACGGCTGCTCTGGCCAGAGCGAAGACAGAAGGGAGCAATAGGCACTTCCATTTTGTCTTCTGCCTATATAAACACTTGAGAGGGCCCTTCCCGTTCTGGTACCAACGGCTGCTCTGGCCAGAGGAAAGACAGAAGGGAGCAGAAGACACTTCCATCTTGTCTTCTGCCTATATCATCCCTTGAGTGGCCCCTCCTCGTTCTGGCACCAACGGCTGCTCTGGCCAAAGCGAAGACAGAAGGCAGCAGAAGACACTTCCATCTTGTCTTCTGGCTGCTCTAGCCAGAGCGAAGACAGAAGGGGGCAATAGGCATTTCCATCTTGTCTTCTGCCTATATCATCACTTGAGAGGCCCCTTCCCCTTCTGGCACCAACGGCTGCTCTAGCCAGAGCGAAGACAGAAGAGGGCAATAGGCATTTCCATCTTGTCTTCTGCCTATATCATCACTTGAGAGGCCCCTCCCCGTTCTGGCACCAACGGCTGCTCTGGCCAGAGCGAAGACAGAAGGGAGCAGAAGACACTTCCATCTTGTCTTCTGCCCATATCATCCCTTGAGTGGCCCCTCCCCCTTCTCGCACCAACGACTGCTCTGGCCAGAACTAAGACAGAAGGGAGGAGAAGTCACTTCCATCTTGTCTTCTGCCTATATCATCCCTTGAGTGGCCCCTCCCCGTTCTGGCACCAACGGCTGCTCTGGCCAGAGTGAAGACAGAAGGCAGCAGAAGACACTTCCATCTTGTCTTTTGCCTATATCATAACTTGAGAGGCCCCTCCCCCTTCTGGCACCAATGGCTGCTCTGGCATGAGCGAAGACAGAAGGGAGCAGAAGACACTTCCATCTTGTCTTCTGCGTATATCATCACTTGAGAGGCCCCTCCCCGTTCTGGCACCAACGGCTGCTCTGGCCAAAGCAAAGACAGAATGGAGGAGAAGGAACTTCCATCTTGTCTTCTGCCTATATCCTCACTTGAGAGGCCCCTCCCCCTTCTGGCACCAACGGCTGCTCTGGCCAGAGCGAAGACAGAAGGGATCAGAAGGCCCTTCCATCTTGTCTTTTCCCTATATCCTCAATTGAGACGCCCCTCCCCCTTCTGGCACCATAGGCTGATCTGGCCAGAGCGAAGACAGAAGGGAGCAGTAGGCACTTCCATCTTGTCTTTTGCCTATATCCTCACTTGAGAGGCCCTTCCCCGTTCTGGCACCAACGGCTCTTCTGGCCAGAGTGAAGGCAGAAGGAAGCAGAAGACAATTCCATCTTGTCTTCTGCCCATATCATCCCTTGAGTGGCCCCTCCCCCTTCTGGCACCAACGGCTGCTCTGGCCAAAGCCAAGACAGAAGGGAGCTGAAGGCACTTCCATCTTGTCTTTTGCCTATAGCATCACTTGATAGGCCACTCCCCCTTCTGGCACCAACGGCTGCTCTGGCCAGAGCGAAGACAGAAGGGAGCAATAGGCACTTCCATTTTGTCTTCTGCCTATATAAACACTTGAGAGGGCCCTTCCCGTTCTGGCACCAACGGCTGCTCTGGCCAGAGCAAAGACAGAAGGCAGCAGAAGACACTTCCATCTTGTCTTCTGGGTATATCATCACTTGAGAGGCCCCTCCCCCTTCTGGCACCAACGGCTGCTCTAGCCAAAGCAAAGACAGAAGGGAGCAGAAGGCACTTCCATCTTGTCTTCTGCCTATATCCTCACTTGAGAGGCCCCTCCCCCTTCTGGCACCAATGGCTGCTCTGGCCAGAGCGAAGACAGAAGGGAGCAGTAGGCACTTCCATCTTGTCTTCTGCCCATATAATCACTTGAGTGGCCCCTCCCCCTTCTCGCACCAACGGCTGCTCTGGCCAGAGGAAAGACAGAAGGGAGCAGAAGACACTTCCATCTTGTCTTCTGCCTATATCATTCCTTGAGTGGCCCCTCCTCGTTCTGGCACCAACGGCTGCTCTGGCCAGAGCGAAGACAGAAGGCAGCAGAAGACACTTCCATCTTGTCTTTTGCCTATATCATCACTTGAGAGGCCCCTTCCCCGTCTGGCACCAACGGCTGCTCTAGCCAGAGCGAAGACAGAAGGGGGCAATAGGCATTTCCATCTTGTCTTCTGCCTATATCATCACTTGAGAGGCCCCTCCCCGTTCTGGCACCAACGGCTGCTCTGGCCAGAGCGAAGACAGAAGGGAGCAGAAGACACTTCCATCTTGTCTTCTGCCCATATCATCCCTTGAGTGGCCCCTCCCCCTTCTCGCACCAACGGCTGCTCTGGCCAGAACTAAGACAGAAGGGAGCAGAAGACACTTCCATCTTGTCTTTTGCCTATATCATAACTTGAGAGGCCCCTCCCCCTTCTGGCACCAATGGCTGCTCTGGCCAGAGCGAAGACAGAAGGGAGCAGAAGACACTTCCATCTTGTCTTCTGCGTATATCATCACTTGAGAGGCCCCTCCCCGTTCTGGCACCAACGGCTGCTCTGGCCAAAGCAAGGACAGAAGGGAGGAGAAGGCACTTCCATCTTGTCTTCTGCCTATATCCTCACTTGAGAGGCCCCTCCCCCTTCTGGCACCAACGGCTGCTCTGGCCAGAGCGAAGACAGAAGGGAGCAGAAGGCCCTTCCATCTTGTCTTTTGCCTATATCCTCTATTGAGAGGCCCCTCCCCCTTCTGGCACCATAGGCTGCTCTGGCCAGAGCGAAGACAGAAGGGAGCAGTAGGCACTTCCATCTTGTCTTTTGCCTATATCATCACTTGAGTAGCCCCTCCCCCTTCTCGCACCAACGGCTGCTCTGGCCAGAGTGAAGGTAGAAGGCAGCAGAAGACAATTCCATCTTGTCTTCTGCCCATAACATCCATTGAGTGGCCCCTCCCTCTTCTCGCACCAACGGCTGCTCTGGCCCGAGGAAAGACAGAAGGCAGCAGAAGACACTTCCATCTTGTCTTCTGCCTATATCATCCCTTGAGTGGCCCCTCCCCCTTCTGGCACCAACGGCTGCTCTGGCCAAAGCAAAGACAGAAGGGAGCAGAAGGCACTTCCATCTTGTCTTTTGCCTATAGCATCACTTGAGAGGCCACTCCCCCTTCTGGCACCAACGGCTGCTCTGGCCAGAGCGAAGACAGAAGAGAGCAATAGGCACTTCCATTTTGTCTTCTGCCTATATAAACACTTGAGAGGGCCCTCCCCGTTCTGGTACCAACGATTGCTCTGGCCAGAGCAGAGACAGAAGGCAGCAGAAGACACTTCCATCTTGTCTTTTGCCTATATCCTCACTTGAGAGGCCCCTCCCCCTTCTGGCACCAACGGCTGCTCTGGCCAAACCAAAGACAGAAGGGAGCAGAAGGCACTTCCATCTTGTCTTCTGCCTATATCCTCACTTGAGAGGCCCCTCCCCCTTCTGGCACCAACGGCCGCTCTGGCCAGAGCGAAGACAGTAGGGAGCAGTAGGCACTTCCATCTTGTCTTCTGCCTATATAATCACTTGAGTGGCCCCTCCCCCTTCTCGCACCAAAGGCTGCTCTGGCCAGAAGAAAGACAGAAGGGAGCAGAAGACACTTCCATCTTGTCTTCTGCCTATATCATCCGTTGAGTGGCCCCTCCTCGTTCTGGCACCAACGGCTGCTCTGGCAAAAGCGAAGACAGAAGGCAGCGGAAGACACTTCCATCTTGTCTTTTGCCTATATCATCACTTGAGAGGCCCCTTCCCCTTCTGGCACCAACGGCTGCTCTAGCCAGAGCGAAGACAGAAGGGAGCAATAGGCACTTCCATCTTGTCTTCTGCCTATATCATCACTTGAGAGGCCCCTCCCCGTTCTGGCACCAACGGGTGCTCTGGCCAGAGCGAAGACAGAAGGGAGCAGAAGACACTTCCATCTTTTCTTCTGCCCATATCATCCCTTGAGTGGCCCCTCCCCCGTCTCGCACCAACGACTCCTCTGGCCAGAAAAAAGACAGAAGGGAGGAGAAGTCACTTCCATCTTGTCTTCTGCCTATATCATCCCTTGAGTGGCCCCTCCCCGTTCTGGCACCAACGGCTGCTCTGGCCAGAGTGAAGACAGAAGGCAGCAGAAGACACTTCCATCTTGTCTTTTGCCTATATCATCACTTGAGAGGCCCCTCCCCCTTCTGGCACCAACGGCTGCTCTGGCCAAAGCAAAGACAGAAGGGAGCAGAAGGCACTTCCATCTTGTCTTCTGCCTATATCCTCACTTGAGAGGCCCCTCCCCCTTCTGGCACCAACGGCTGCTCTGGCCAGAGCGAAGACAGAAGGGAGCAGAAGGCCCTTCCATCTTGTCTTTTGCCTATATCCTCTATTGAGAGGCCCCTCCCCCTTCTGGCACCATAGGCTGCTCTGGCCAGAGCGAAGACAGAAGGGAGCAGTAGGCACTTCCATCTTGTCTTTTGCCTATATCATCACTTGAGTAGCCCCTCCCCCTTCTCGCACCAACGGCTGCTCTGGCCAGAGTGAAGGTAGAAGGCAGCAGAAGACAATTCCATCTTGTCTTCTGCCCATAACATCCATTGAGTGGCCCCTCCCTCTTCTCGCACCAACGGCTGCTCTGGCCCGAGGAAAGACAGAAGGCAGCAGAAGACACTTCCATCTTGTCTTCTGCCTATATCATCCCTTGAGTGGCCCCTCCCCCTTCTGGCACCAACGGCTGCTCTGGCCAAAGCAAAGACAGAAGGGAGCAGAAGGCACTTCCATCTTGTCTTTTGCCTATAGCATCACTTGAGAGGCCACTCCCCCTTCTGGCACCAACGGCTGCTCTGGCCAGAGCAAAGACAGAAGAGAGCAATAGGCACTTCCATTTTGTCTTCTGCCTATATAAACACTTGAGAGGGCCCTCCCCGTTCTGGTACCAACGATTGCTCTGGCCAGAGCAGAGACAGAAGGCAGCAGAAGACACTTCCATCTTGTCTTTTGCCTATATCCTCACTTGAGAGGCCCCTCCCCCTTCTGGCACCAACGGCTGCTCTGGCCAAACCAAAGACAGAAGGGAGCAGAAGGCACTTCCATCTTGTCTTTTGCCTATATCCTCACTTGAGAGGCCCCTCCCCCTTCTGGCACCAACGGCCGCTCTGGCCAGAGCGAAGACAGTAGGGAGCAGTAGGCACTTCCATCTTGTCTTCTGCCTATATAATCACTTGAGTGGCCCCTCCCCCTTCTCGCACCAAAGGCTGCTCTGGCCAGAAGAAAGACAGAAGGGAGCAGAAGACACTTCCATCTTGTCTTCTGCCTATATCATCCCTTGAGTGGCCCCTCCTCGTTCTGGCACCAACGGCTGCTCTGGCAAAAGCGAAGACAGAAGGCAGCGGAAGACACTTCCATCTTGTCTTTTGCCTATATCATCACTTGAGAGGCCCCTTCCCCTTCTGGCACCAACGGCTGCTCTAGCCAGAGCGAAGACAGAAGGGAGCAATAGGCACTTCCATCTTGTCTTCTGCCTATATCATCACTTGAGAGGCCCCTCCCCGTTCTGGCACCAACGGGTGCTCTGGCCAGAGCGAAGACAGAAGGGAGCAGAAGACACTTCCATCTTTTCTTCTGCCCATATCATCCCTTGAGTGGCCCCTCCCCCGTCTCGCACCAACGACTCCTCTGGCCAGAAAAAAGACAGAAGGGAGGAGAAGTCACTTCCATCTTGTCTTCTGCCTATATCATCCCTTGAGTGGCCCCTCCCCGTTCTGGCACCAACGGCTGCTCTGGCCAGAGTGAAGACAGAAGGCAGCAGAAGACACTTCCATCTTGTCTTTTGCCTATATCATCACTTGAGAGGCCCCTCCCCCTTCTGGCACCAACGGCTGCTCTGGCAAGAGCGAAGACAGAAGGGAGCAGAAGACACTTCCATCTTGTCTTTGCCTATATCATCACTTGAGAGGCCCCTCCCCGTTCTGGCACCAACGGCTGCTCTGGCCAAAGCAAAGACAGAAGGGAGCAGAAGGCACTTCCATCTTGTCTTCTGCCTATATCCTCACTTGAGAGGCCCCTCCCCCTTCTGGCACCAACGGCTGCTCTGGCCAGAGCGAAGACAGAAGGGAGCAGAAGGCCCTTCCATCTTGTCTTTTGCCTATATCCTCAAGTGAGAGGCCTCTCCCCCTTCTGGCACCATAGGCTGCTCTGGCCAGAGCGAAGACAGAAGGGAGCAGTAGGCACTTCCATCTTGTCTTTTGCCTATATCCTCACTTGAGAGGCCCCTCCCCGTTCTGGCACCAACGGCTCTTCTGGCCAGAGTGAAGGCAGAAGGCAGCAGAAGACAATTCCATCTTGTCTTCTGCCCATATCATCCATTGAGTGGCCCCTTCCTCTTCTCGCACCAACGGCTGCTTTGGCCCGAGGAAAGACAGAAGGCTGCAGAAGACACTTCCATCTTGTCTTCTGCCTATATCATCCCTTGAGTGGCACCTCCCCGCTCTGGCACCAACGGCTGCTCTGGCCAGAGCAGAGACAGAAGGGAGCAGAAGGCACTTCCATCTTGTCTTCTGCCTATATCCTCACTTGAGAGGTCCCTCCCCCTTCTGGCACCAACGGCTGCTCTGGCCAGAAGAAAGACAGAAGGGAGCAGAAGACACTTCCATCTTGTCTTCTGCCTATATCATCCCTTGAGTGGCCCCTCCTCGTTCTGGCACCAACGGCTGCTCTGGCGAGAGCGAAGACAGAAGGCAGCAGAAGACACTTCCATCTTGTCTTCTGCCTATATCCTCACTTGAGAGGCCCTCCCCATTCTGGCACCAACGGCTCTTCTGGCCAGAGTGAAGGCAGAAGGCAGCAGAAGACAATTCCATCTTGGCTTCTGCCCATATCATCCATTGAGTGTCCCCTCCCCCTTCTCGCACCAACGGCTGCTCTGGCCAGAGGAAAGACAGATGGCTGCAGAAGACACTTCCATCTTGTCTTCTGCCTATATCATCCCTTGAGTGGCCCCTCCCCCTTCTGGCACCAACGGCTGCTCTGGCCAAAGCAAAGACAGAAGGGAGCAGAAGGTACTTCCATCTTGTCTTTTGCCTATAGCATCACTTGAGAGGCCCCTCCCCCTTCTGGCACCAATGGCTGCTCTGGCCAGAGCGAAGACAGAAGGGAGCAGAAGACACTTCGATCTTGTCTTCTGCGTATATCATCACTTGAGAGGCCCCTCCCCGTTCTGGCACCAACGGCTGCTCTGGCCAAAGCAAGGACAGAAGGGAGGAGAAGGCACTTCCATCTTGTCTTCTGCCTATATCCTCACTTGAGAGGCCCCTCCCCCTTCTGGCACCAACGGCTGCTCTGGCCAGAGCGAAGACAGAAGGGAGCAGAAGGCCCTTCCATCTTGTCTTTTGCCTATATCCTCAATTGAGAGGCCCCTCCCCCTTCTGGCACCATAGGCTGCTCTGGCCAGAGCGAAGACAGAAGGGAGCAGTAGGCACTTCCATCTTGTCTTTTGCCTATATCATCACTTGAGTAGCCCCTCCCCCTTCTCGCACCAACGGCTGCTCTGGCCAGAGTGAAGGTAGAAGGCAGCAGAAGACAATTCCATCTTGTCTTCTGCCCATAACATCCATTGAGTGGCCCCTCCCTCTTCTCGCACCAACGGCTGCTCTGGCCCGAGGAAAGACAGAAGGCAGCAGAAGACACTTCCATCTTGTCTTCTGCCTATATCATCCCTTGAGTGGCCCCTCCCCCTTCTGGCACCAACGGCTGCTCTGGCCAAAGCAAAGACAGAAGGGAGCAGAAGGCACTTCCATCTTGTCTTTTGCCTATAGCATCACTTGAGAGGCCACTCCCCCTTCTGGCACCAACGGCTGCTCTGGCCAGAGCGAAGACAGAAGAGAGCAATAGGCACTTCCATTTTGTCTTCTGCCTATATAAACACTTGAGAGGGCCCTCCCCGTTCTGGTACCAACGATTGCTCTGGCCAGAGCAGAGACAGAAGGCAGCAGAAGACACTTCCATCTTGTCTTTTGCCTATATCCTCACTTGAGAGGCCCCTCCCCCTTCTGGCACCAACGGCTGCTCTGGCCAAACCATAGACAGAAGGGAGCAGAAGGCACTTCCATCTTGTCTTCTGCCTATATCCTCACTTGAGAGGCCCCTCCCCCTTCTGGCACCAACGGCCGCTCTGGCCAGAGCGAAGACAGTAGGGAGCAGTAGGCACTTCCATCTTGTCTTCTGCCTATATAATCACTTGAGTGGCCCCTCCCCCTTCTCGCACCAAAGGCTGCTCTGGCCAGAAGAAAGACAGAAGGGAGCAGAAGACACTTCCATCTTGTCTTCTGCCTATATCATCCGTTGAGTGGCCCCTCCTCGTTCTGGCACCAACGGCTGCTCTGGCAAAAGCGAAGACAGAAGGCAGCGGAAGACACTTCCATCTTGTCTTTTGCCTATATCATCACTTGAGAGGCCCCTTCCCCTTCTGGCACCAACGGCTGCTCTAGCCAGAGCGAAGACAGAAGGGAGCAATAGGCACTTCCATCTTGTCTTCTGCCTATATCATCACTTGAGAGGCCCCTCCCCGTTCTGGCACCAACGGGTGCTCTGGCCAGAGCGAAGACAGAAGGGAGCAGAAGACACTTCCATCTTTTCTTCTGCCCATATCATCCCTTGAGTGGCCCCTCCCCCGTCTCGCACCAACGACTCCTCTGGCCAGAAAAAAGACAGAAGGGAGGAGAAGTCACTTCCATCTTGTCTTCTGCCTATATCATCCCTTGAGTGGCCCCTCCCCGTTCTGGCACCAACGGCTGCTCTGGCCAGAGTGAAGACAGAAGGCAGCAGAAGACACTTCCATCTTGTCTTTTGCCTATATCATCACTTGAGAGGCCCCTCCCCCTTCTGGCACCAACGGCTGCTCTGGCAAGAGCGAAGACAGAAGGGAGCAGAAGACACTTCCATCTTGTCTTTGCCTATATCATCACTTGAGAGGCCCCTCCCCGTTCTGGCACCAACGGCTGCTCTGGCCAAAGCAAAGACAGAAGGGAGCAGAAGGCACTTCCATCTTGTCTTCTGCCTATATCCTCACTTGAGAGGCCCCTCCCCCTTCTGGCACCAACGGCTGCTCTGGCCAGAACGAAGACAGAAGGGAGCAGAAGGCCCTTCCATCTTGTCTTTTGCCTATATCCTCAAGTGAGAGGCCTCTCCCCCTTCTGGCACCATAGGCTGCTCTGGCCAGAGCGAAGACAGAAGGGAGCAGTAGGCACTTCCATCTTGTCTTTTGCCTATATCCTCACTTGAGAGGCCCCTCCCCGTTCTGGCACCAACGGCTCTTCTGGCCAGAGTGAAGGCAGAAGGCAGCAGAAGACAATTCCATCTTGTCTTCTGCCCATATCATCCATTGAGTGGCCCCTTCCTCTTCTCGCACCAACGGCTGCTTTGGCCCGAGGAAAGACAGAAGGCTGCAGAAGACACTTCCATCTTGTCTTCTGCCTATATCATCCCTTGAGTGGCACCTCCCCGCTCTGGCACCAACGGCTGCTCTGGCCAGAGCAGAGACAGAAGGGAGCAGAAGGCACTTCCATCTTGTCTTCTGCCTATATCCTCACTTGAGAGGTCCCTCCCCCTTCTGGCACCAACGGCTGCTCTGGCCAGAAGAAAGACAGAAGGGAGCAGAAGACACTTCCATCTTGTCTTTGCCTATATCATCACTTGAGAGGCCCCTCCCCGTTCTGGCACCAACGGCTGCTCTGGCCAAAGCAAAGACAGAAGGGAGCAGAAGGCACTTCCATCTTGTCTTCTGCCTATATCCTCACTTGAGAGGCCCCTCCCCCTTCTGGCACCAACGGCTGCTCTGGCCAGAGCGAAGACAGAAGGGAGCAGAAGGCCCTTCCATCTTGTCTTTTGCCTATATCCTCAAGTGAGAGGCCTCTCCCCCTTCTGGCACCATAGGCTGCTCTGGCCAGAGCGAAGACAGAAGGGAGCAGTAGGCACTTCCATCTTGTCTTTTGCCTATATCCTCACTTGAGAGGCCCCTCCCCGTTCTGGCACCAACGGCTCTTCTGGCCAGAGTGAAGGCAGAAGGCAGCAGAAGACAATTCCATCTTGTCTTCTGCCCATATCATCCATTGAGTGGCCCCTTCCTCTTCTCGCACCAACGGCTGCTTTGGCCCGAGGAAAGACAGAAGGCTGCAGAAGACACTTCCATCTTGTCTTCTGCCTATATCATCCCTTGAGTGGCACCTCCCCGCTCTGGCACCAACGGCTGCTCTGGCCAGAGCAGAGACAGAAGGGAGCAGAAGGCACTTCCATCTTGTCTTCTGCCTATATCATCACTTGAGAGGCCCCTCCCCGTTCTGGCACCAACGGGTGCTCTGGCCAGAGCGAAGACAGAAGGGAGCAGAAGACACTTCCATCTTTTCTTCTGCCCATATCATCCCTTGAGTGGCCCCTCCCCCGTCTCGCACCAACGACTCCTCTGGCCAGAAAAAAGACAGAAGGGAGGAGAAGTCACTTCCATCTTGTCTTCTGCCTATATCATCCCTTGAGTGGCCCCTCCCCGTTCTGGCACCAACGGCTGCTCTGGCCAGAGTGAAGACAGAAGGCAGCAGAAGACACTTCCATCTTGTCTTTTGCCTATATCATCACTTGAGAGGCCCCTCCCCCTTCTGGCACCAACGGCTGCTCTGGCAAGAGCGAAGACAGAAGGGAGCAGAAGACACTTCCATCTTGTCTTCTGCCTATATCCTCACTTGAGAGGCCCCTCCCCCTTCTGGCACCAACGGCTGCTCTGGCCAGAGCGAAGACAGAAGGGAGCAGAAGGCCCTTCCATCTTGTCTTTTGCCTATATCCTCAAGTGAGAGGCCTCTCCCCCTTCTGGCACCATAGGCTGCTCTGGCCAGAGCGAAGACAGAAGGGAGCAGTAGGCACTTCCATCTTGTCTTTTGCCTATATCCTCACTTGAGAGGCCCCTCCCCGTTCTGGCACCAACGGCTCTTCTGGCCAGAGTGAAGGCAGAAGGCAGCAGAAGACAATTCCATCTTGTCTTCTGCCCATATCATCCATTGAGTGGCCCCTTCCTCTTCTCGCACCAACGGCTGCTTTGGCCCGAGGAAAGACAGAAGGCTGCAGAAGACACTTCCATCTTGTCTTCTGCCTATATCATCCCTTGAGTGGCACCTCCCCGCTCTGGCACCAACGGCTGCTCTGGCCAGAGCAGAGACAGAAGGGAGCAGAAGGCACTTCCATCTTGTCTTCTGCCTATATCCTCACTTGAGAGGTCCCTCCCCCTTCTGGCACCAACGGCTGCTCTGGCCAGAAGAAAGACAGAAGGGAGCAGAAGACACTTCCATCTTGTCTTTGCCTATATCATCACTTGAGAGGCCCCTCCCCGTTCTGGCACCAACGGCTGCTCTGGCCAAAGCAAAGACAGAAGGGAGCAGAAGGCACTTCCATCTTGTCTTCTGCCTATATCCTCACTTGAGAGGCCCCTCCCCCTTCTGGCACCAACGGCTGCTCTGGCCAGAGCGAAGACAGAAGGGAGCAGAAGGCCCTTCCATCTTGTCTTTTGCCTATATCCTCAAGTGAGAGGCCTCTCCCCCTTCTGGCACCATAGGCTGCTCTGGCCAGAGCGAAGACAGAAGGGAGCAGTAGGCACTTCCATCTTGTCTTTTGCCTATATCCTCACTTGAGAGGCCCCTCCCCGTTCTGGCACCAACGGCTCTTCTGGCCAGAGTGAAGGCAGAAGGCAGCAGAAGACAATTCCATCTTGTCTTCTGCCCATATCATCCATTGAGTGGCCCCTTCCTCTTCTCGCACCAACGGCTGCTTTGGCCCGAGGAAAGACAGAAGGCTGCAGAAGACACTTCCATCTTGTCTTCTGCCTATATCATCCCTTGAGTGGCACCTCCCCGCTCTGGCACCAACGGCTGCTCTGGCCAGAGCAGAGACAGAAGGGAGCAGAAGGCACTTCCATCTTGTCTTCTGCCTATATCCTCACTTGAGAGGTCCCTCCCCCTTCTGGCACCAACGGCTGCTCTGGCCAGAAGAAAGACAGAAGGGAGCAGAAGACACTTCCATCTTGTCTTCTGCCTATATCATCCCTTGAGTGGCCCCTCCTCGTTCTGGCACCAACGGCTGCTCTGGCGAGAGCGAAGACAGAAGGCAGCAGAAGACACTACCATCTTGTCTTCTGCCTATATCCTCACTTGAGAGGCCCTCCCCATTCTGGCACCAACGGCTCTTCTGGCCAGAGTGAAGGCAGAAGGCAGCAGAAGACAATTCCATCTTGGCTTCTGCCCATATCATCCATTGAGTGTCCCCTCCCCCTTCTCGCACCAACGGCTGCTCTGGCCAGAGGAAAGACAGAAGGCTGCAGAAGACACTTCCATCTTGTCTTCTGCCTATATCATCCCTTGAGTGGCCCCTCCCCCTTCTGGCACCAACGGCTGCTCTGGCCAAAGCAAAGACAGAAGGGAGCAGAAGGCACTTCCATCTTGTCTTTTGCCTATAGCACCACTTGAGAGGCCACTCCCCCTTCTGGCACCAACGGCTGCTCTGGCCAGAGCGAAGACAGAAGGGAGCAGAAGACACTTCCATCTTGTCTTCTGCCTATATCATCACTTGAGAGGCCCCTCGCCCTTCTGGCACCAACGGCTGCTCTGGCCAGAGCAAAGACAGAAGTAAGCAGAAGACACTTCCATCTTGTCTTCTGCCCATATCATCCCTTGAGAGGCCCCTCCCCATTCTGGCACCAACGGCTGCTCTGGCCAGAGCAAAGACAGAAGGGAGCAGAAGACACTTCCATCTTGTCTTCTGCCCATATCATCACTTGAGAGGCCCCTCGCCGTTCAGGCACCAACAGCTGCTCTTGCTAGAGCGAAGATGGAAGGGAGCAGAAGGCACTTCCATCTTGTCTTTTGCCTATATCATCACTTGAGAGGCCCCTCCCACTTCTGGCACCCACGGCTGCTCTGGCCAAAGCAAAGACAAAAGGGAGCAGAAGGCACTTCCATGTTGTCTTTTGCCTATATCATCACTTGAGAGGCCCCACCCGTTCTTGCACCAACGGCTGCTCTGGGCAGAGCGAAGACAGAAGGGAGCAATAGGCACTTCCATTTTATCTTCTGCCTATATAACCACTTGAGAGGCCCCTCCCCATTCTGGCACCAACGGCTGCACTGGCCAGAGCAAAGACAGAAGGGAGCAGAAGACACTTCCATCTTGTCTTCTGCCTATATCATCACTTGAGAGGCGCCTCCCCCATCTGGTACCAACGGCTGCTTTGGACAGAGCAAAGACAGAATGCAGCAGAAAGGACTTCCATCTTGTTTCTGCCTATATCCTCACTTGAGAGGCCCCTCCCCGTTCTGGCACCAACGGCTCTTCTGGCCAGAGTGAAGGCAGAAGGCAGCAGAAGACAATTCCACCTTGTCTTCTGCCCATATCATCCGTTGAGTGGCCCCTCCCCCTTCTCGCACCAACGGCTGCTCTGGCCCGAGGAAAGACAGAAGGCAGCAGAAGACACTTCCATCTTGTCTTCTGCCCATATCATCCCTTGAGTGGCCCCTCCCCCTTCTCGCACCAACGACTGCTCTGGCTAGAACGAAGACAGAAGGGAGGATAAGTCACTTCCATCTTGTCTTCGGCCTATATCCTCACTTGAGTGGCCCCTCCTCGTTCTGGCACCAACGGCTGCTCTGGTGAGAGCGAAGACAGAAGGCAGCAGAAGACACTTCCATCTTGTCTTCTGCCTATATCCTCACTTGAGAGGCCCTCCCCATTCTGGCACCAACGGCTGCTCTGGCCAAAGCCAAGACAGAAGGGAGCTGAAGGCACTTCCATCTTGGCTTCTGCCCATATCATCCATTGAGTGTCCCCTCCCCCTTCTCGCACCAACGGCTGCTCTGGCCAGAGGAAAGACAGAAGGCTGCAGAAGACACTTCCATCTTGTCTTCTGCCTATATCATCCCTTGAGTGGCCCCTCCCCCTTCTCGCACCTACGGCTGCTCTGGCCAGAGGAAAGACAGAAGGCAGCAGAAGACACTTCCATCTTGTCTTCTGCCTATATCATCCCTTGAGTGGCCCCTCCCCCTTCTGGCACCAACGGCTGCTCTGGCCAAAGCAAAGACAGAAGGGAGCAGAAGGCACTTCCATCTTGTCTTTTGCCTATAGCATCACTTGAGAGGCCACTCCCCCTTCTGGCACCAACGGCTGCTCTGGCCAGAGCGAAGACAGAAGGGAGCAATAGGCACTTCCATTTTGTCTTCTGCCTATATAAACACTTGAGAGGGCCCTCCCCATTCTGGCACCAACGGCTGCACTGGCCAGAGCAAAGACAGAAAGGAGCAGAAGACACTTCCATCTTGTCTTCTGCCTATATCATCACTTGAGAGGCGCCTCCCCCATCTGTTACCAATGGCTGCTTTGGACAGAGCAAAGACAGAATGCAGCAGAAAGGACTTCCATCTTGTTTCTGCCTATATCCTCACTTGAGAGGCCCCTCCCCGTTCTGGCACCAACGGCTCTTCTGGCCAGAGTGAAGGCAGAAGGCAGCAGAAGACAATTCCACCTTGTCTTCTGCCCATATCATCCGTTGAGTGGCCCCTCCCCCTTCTGGCACCAACGGCTGCTCTGGCCCGAGCAAAGACAGAAGGGAGCAGAAGGCACTTCCATCTTGTCTTTTGCCTATAGCATCACTTGAGAGGCCACTCCCCCTTCTGGCACCAACGGCTGCTCTGGCCAGAGCGAAGACAGAAGGGAGCAGAAGACACTTCCATCTTGTCTTCTGCCTATATCATCACTTGAGAGGCCCCTCGCCCTTCTGGCACCAACGGCTGCTCTGGCCAGAGCAAAGACAGAAGTAAGCAGAAGACACTTCCATCTTGTCTTCTGCCCATATCGTCCCTTCAGAGGCCCCTCCCCGTTCTGGCACCAACGGCTGCTCTGGCCAGAGCAAAGACTGAAGGGAGCAGAAGACACTTCCATCTTGTCTTCTGCCCATATCATCACTTGAGAGGGCCCTCGCCGTTCAGGCACCAACAGCTGCTCTTGCTAGAGCGAAGATGGAAGGGAGCAGAAGGCACTTCCATCTTGTCTTTTGCCTATATCATCACTTGAGATGCCCCTCCCACTTCTGGCACCCACGGCTGCTCTGGCCAAAGCAAAGACAAAAGGGAGCAGAAGGCACTTCCATGTTGTCTTTTGCCTATATCATCACTTGAGAGGCCCCTCCCGTTCTTGCACCAACGGCTCTTCTGGCCAGAGTGAAGGCAGAAGGCAGCAGAAGACAATTCCACCTTGTCTTCTGCCCATATCATCCGTTGAGTGGCCCCTCCCCCTTCTCGCACCAACGGCTGCTCTGGCCCGAGGAAAGACAGAAGGCAGCAGAAGACATTTCCATCTTGTCTTCTGCCCATATCATCCCTTGAGTGGCCCCTCCCCCTTCTCGCACCAACGACTGCTCTGGCTAGAACGAAGACAGAAGGGAGGATAAGTCACTTCCATCTTGTCTTCGGCCTATATCCTCACTTGAGTGGCCCCTCCCCGTTCTGGCACCAACGGCTGCTCTGGCCAGAGCGAAGACAGAAGGCAGCAGAAGACACTTCCATCGTGTCTTTTGCCTATATCCTCACTTGAGAGGCCCCTCCCCGTTCTGGCACCAACGGGTGTTCTGGCCAGAGGAAAGACAGAAGGCAGTAAAAGGCACTTCCAACGTGTCTTTTGCCTATATCCTCACTTGAGAGGCCCCTCCCCGTTCTGGCACCAACGGCTCTTCTGGCCAGAGTGAAGGCAGAAGGCAGCAGAAGACAATTCCATCTTGTCTTCTGCCCATATCATCCATTGAGTGGCCCCTCCCCCTTCTCGCACCTACGCCTGTTCTGGCCAGAGGAAAGACAGAAGGCAGCAGAAGACACTTCCATCTTGTCTTCTGCCTATATCATCCCTTGAGTGGCCCCTCCCCCTTCTGGCACCAACGGCTGCTCTGGCCAAAGCAAAGACAGAAGGGAGCAGAAGGCACTTCCATCTTGTCTTTTGCCTATAGCATCACTTGAGAGGCCACTCCCCCTTCTGGCACCAACGGCTGCTCTGGCCAGAGCGAAGACAGAAGGGAGCAATAGGCACTTCCATTTTGTCTTCTGCCTATATAAACACTTGAGAGGGCCCTCCCCATTCTGGCACCAACGGCTGCACTGGCCAGAGCAAAGACAGAAGGGAGCAGAAGACACTTCCATCTTGTCTTCTGCCTATATCATCACTTGAGAGGCGCCTCCCCCATCTGGTACCAACGGCTGCTTTGGACAGAGCAAAGACAGAATGCAGCAGAAAGCACTTCCATCTTGTTTCTGCCTATATCCTCACTTGAGAGGCCCCTCCCCGTTCTGGCACCAACGGCTCTTCTGGCCAGAGTGAAGGGAGAAGGCAGCAGAAGACAATTCCACCTTGTCTTCTGCCCATATCATCCGTTGAGTGGCCCCTCCCCCTTCTGGCACCAACGGCTGCTCTGGCCCGAGGAAAGACAGAAGGCAGCAGAAGACACTTCCATCTTGTCTTCTGCCCATATCATCCCTTGAGTGGCCCCTCCCCCTTTTCGCACCAACGACTGCTCTGGCTAGAACGAAGACAGAAGGGAGGATAAGTCACTTCCATCTTGTCTTCGGCCTATATCCTCACTTGAGTGGCCCCTCCCCGTTCTGGCACCAACGTCTGCTCTGGCCAGAGCGAAGACAGAAGGCAGCAGAAGACACTTCCATCGTGTCTTTTGCCTATATCCTCACTTGAGAGGCCCCTCCCCGTTCTGGCACCAACGGGTGTTCTGGCCAGAGGAAAGACAGAAGGCAGTAAAAGGCACTTCCATCGTGTCTTTTGCCTATATCCTCACTTGAGAGGCCCCTCCCCGTTCTGGCACCAACGGCTCTTCTGGCCAGAGTGAAGGCAGAAGGCAGCAGAAGACAATTCCATCTTGTCTTCTGCCCATATCATCCATTGTGTGGCCCCTCCCCCTTCTCGCACCTACGGCTGCTCTGGCCAGAGCAAAGACAGAAGGCAGCAGAAGAAATTTCCATCTTGTCTTCTGCCCATATCATCACTTGAGAGGCCCCTCCCCCTTCTGGCACCAACGGCTGCTCTGGCCAGAGCAAAGACAGAAGGGAGGATAAGTCACTTCCGTCTTGTCTTCGGCCTATATCCTCACTTGAGTGGCCCCTCCCCGTTCTGGCACCAACGGCTGCTCTGGCCAGAGCGAAGACAGAAGGCAGCAGAAGACACTTCCATCGTATCTTTTGCCTATATCCTCACTTGAGAGGCCCCTCCCCGTTCTGGCACCAACGGGTGTTCTGGCCAGAGGAAAGACAGAAGGCAGTAAAAGGCACTTCCATCGTGTCTTTTGCCTATATCCTCACTTGAGAGGCCCCTCCCCGTTCTGGCACCAACGGCTCTTCTGGCCAGAGTGAAGGCAGAAGGCAGCAGAAGACAATTCCATCTTGTCTTCTGCCCATATCATCCATTGAGTGGCCCCTCCCCCTTCTCGCACCTACGGCTGCTCTGGCCAGAGCAAAGACAGAAGGCAGCAGAAGAAACTTCCATCTTGTCTTCTGCCCATATCATCACTTGAGAGGCCCCTCCCCCATCTGGCACCAACGGCTGCTCTGGCCAGAGCAAAGACAGAAGGGAGCAGAAGACACTTCCATCTTGTCTTCTGCCCATATCATCCCTTGAGTGGCCCCTCCCCCTTCTCGCACCAACGACTGCTCTGGCTAGAACGAAGACAGAAGGGAGGATAAGTCACTTCCATCTTGTCTTCTGCCTATATCCTCACTTGAGTGGCCCCTCCCCGTTCTGGCACCAACGGCTGCTCTGGCCAGAGCGACGACAGAAGGCAGCAGAAGACACTTCCATCGTGTCTTTTGCCTATATCCTCACTTGAGAGGCCCCTCCCCGTTCTGGCACCAACGGGTGTTCTGGCCAGAGCAAAGACAGAAGGGAGCAGAAGGCACTTCCATCTTGTCTTCTGCCTATATCCTCACTTGAGAGGCCCCTCCCCCTTCTGGCACCAACGGCTGCTCTGGCCAGAGCGAAGACAGAAGGGAGCAGTAGGCACTTCCATCTTGTCTTTTGCCTATATCCTCACTTGAGAGGCCCCTCCCCGTTCTGGCACCAACGGCTCTTCTGGCCAGAGTGAAGGCAGAAGGCAGCAGAAGACAATTCCATCTTGTCTTCTGCCCATATCATCCATTGAGTGGCCCCTCCCAATTCTCGCACCAACGGCTGCTCTGGCCCGAGGAAATACAGAAGGCAGCAGAAGACACTTCCATCTTATCTTCTGCCTATATCATCCCTTGAGTGGCCCCTCCCCCTTCTGGCACCAACGGCTGCTCTGGCCAAAGCAAAGACAGAAGGGAGCAGAAGGCACTTCCATCTTGTCTTTTGCCTATAGCATCACTTGAGAGGCCACTCCCCCTTCTGGCACCAACGGCTGCTCTGGCCAGAGCGAAGACAGAAGGGAGCAATAGGCACTTCCATTTTGTCTTCTGCCTATATAAACACTTGAGAGGGCCCTCCCCGTTCTGGCACCAACGGCTGCTCTGGCCAGAGCAAAGACAGAAGGCAGCAGAAGACACTTCCATCTTGTCTTCTGCGTATATCATCACTTGAGTGGCCCCTCCCCCTTCTGGCACCAACGGCTGCTCTGGCCAAAGCAAAGACAGAAGGGAGCAGAAGGCACTTCCATCATGTCTTCTGCCTATATCCTCACTTGAGAGGCCCCTCCCCCTTCTGGCACCAACGGCTGCTCTGGCCAGAGCGAAGACAGAAGGGAGCAGTAGGCACTTCCATCTTGTCTTTTGCCTATATCATCACTTGAGAGGCCCCTCGCCCTTCTGGCACCAACGGCTGCTCTGGCCAGAGCAAAGACAGAAGGGAGCAGAAGGCACTTCCATCATGTCTTCTGCCTATATTCTCACTTGAGAGGCCCCTCCCCGTTCTGGCACCAACGGCTCCTCTGGCCAGAGCGAAGACAGAAGGGAGCAGTAGGCACTTCCATCTTGTCTTTTTCCTATATCATCACTTGAGAGGCCCCTCGCCCTTCTGGCACCAACGGCTGCTCTGGCCAGAGCAAAAATGAAGGGAGCAGAAGACACTTCCATCTTGTCTTCTGCCTATATCATCACTTGAGAGGCCCCTCCCCCATCTGGCACCAACGGCTGCTCTGGCCAGAGCAAAGACAGAAGGGAGGAGAAGACACTTCCATCTTGTCTTCTGCCCATATCATCCCTTGAGTGGCCCCTCCCCCTTCTCGCACCAACGACTGCTCTGGCTAGAACGAAGACAGAAGGGAGGATAAGTCACTTCCATCTTGTCTTCTGCCTATATCCTCACTTGAGTGTCCCCTCCCCGTTCTGGCACCAACGGCTGCTCTGGCCGGAGCGAAGACAGAAGGCAGCAGAAGACACTTCCATTGTGTCTTTTGCCTATATCCTCACTTGAGAGGCCCCTCCCCGTTCTGGCACCAACGGGTGTTCTGGCCAGAGGAAAGACAGAAGGCAGTAAAAGGCACTTCCATCGTGTCTTTTGCCTATATCCTCACTTGAGAGGCCCCTCCCCGTTCTGGCACCAACGGCTCTTCTGGCCAGAGTGAAGGCAGAAGGCAGCAGAAGACAATTCCATCTTGTCTTCTGCCCATATCATCCATTGAGTGGTCCCTCCCCCTTCTCGCACCTACGGCTGCTCTGGCAAGAGGAAAGACAGAAGGCAGCAGAAGACACTTCCATCTTGTCTTCTGCCTATATCATCCCTTGAGTGGCCCCTCCCCCTTCTGGCACCAACGGCTGCTCTGGCCAAAGCAAAGACAGAAGGGAGCAGAAGGCACTTCCATCTTGTCTTTTGCCTATAGCATCACTTGGGAGGCCACTCCCCCTTCTGGCACCAACGGCTGCTCTGGCCAGAGCGAAGACAGAAGGGAGCAATAGGCACTTCCATTTTGTCTTCTGCCTATATAAACACTTGAGAGGGCCCTCCCCGTTCTGGCACCAACGGCTGCTCTGGCCAGAGCAAAGACAGAAGGGAGCAGAAGACACTTCCATCTTGTCTTCTGCGTATATCATCACTTGAGAGGCCCCTCCCCCTTCTGGCACCAACGGCTGCTCTGGCCAGAGCAAAGACAGAAGGGAGCAGAAGACACTTCCATCTTGTCTTCTGCCTATATCATCACTTGAGAGGCCCCTCCTCCATCTGGCACCAACGGCTGCTCTGGCCAGAGCAAAGACAGAAGGGAGCAGAAGACACTTCCATCTTGTCTTCTGCCTATATCATCACTTGAGAGGCCCCTCGCCCTTCTGGCACCAACGGCTGCTCTGGCCAGAGCAAAGACAGAAGTAAGCAGAAGACACTTCCATCTTGTCTTCTGCCCATATCATCCCTTGAGAGGCCCCTCCCCGTTCTGGCACCAACGGCTGCTCTGGCCAGAGCAAAGACAGAAGGGAGCAGAAGACACTTCCATCTTGTCTTCTGCCCATATCATCACTTGAGAGGCCCCTCGCCGTTCAGGCACCAACAGCTGCTCTTGCTAGAGCGACGATGGAAGGGAGCAGAAGGCACTTCCATCTTGTCTTTTGCCTATAGCATCACTTGAAAGGCCACTCCCCCTTCTGGCACCAACACCTGCTCTGGCCAGAGCGAAGACAGAAGGGAGCAATAGGCACTTCCATTTTGTCTTCTGCCTATGTAAACACTTGAGAGGGCCCTCCCCGTTCTGGCACCAACGGCTGCTCTGGCCAGAGCAAAGACAGAAGGCAGCAGAACACACTTCCATCTTGTCTTCTGCGTATATCATCACTTGAGAGGCCCCTCCCCGTTCTGGCACCAACGGCTGCTCTGGCCAAAGCAAAGACAGAAGGGAGCAGAAGGCACTTCCATCTTGTCTTCTGCCTATATCCTCACTTGAGAGGCCCCTCCCCCTTCTGGCACCAACGGCTGCTCTGGCCAGAGCGAAGACAGAAGTGAGCAGTAGGCACTTCCATCTTGTCTTTTGCCTATATCATCACTTGAGGGGCCCCTCGCCCTTCTGGCACCAACGGCTGCTCTGGCCAGAGCAAAGACAGAAGGGAGCAGAAGACACTTCCATCTTGTCTTCTGCCTATATCCTCACTTGAGAGGCCCCTCGCCCTTCTGGCACCAACGGCTGCTCTGGCCAGAGCAAAGACAGAAGTAAGCAGAAGACACTTCCATCTTGTCTTCTGCCCATATCATCCCTTGAGAGGCCCCTCCCCGTTCTGGCACCAACGGCTGCTCTGGCCAGACCAAAGACAGAAGGGAGCAGAAGACACTTCCATCTTGTCTTCTGCCCATATCATCACTTGAGAGGCCCCTCGCCGTTCAGGCACCAACAGCTGCTCTTGCTAGAGCGAAGATGGAAGGGAGCTGAAGGCACTTCCATCTTGTCTTTTGCCTATATCATCTCTTGAGAGGCCCCTCCCACTTCTGGCACCCACGGCTGCTCTGGCCAAAGCAAAGACAAAAGGGAGCAGAAGGCACTTCCATGTTGTCTTTTGCCTATATCATCACTTGAGAGGTCCCTCCCGTTCTTGCACCAACGGCTGCTCTGGGCAGAGCGAAGACAGAAGGGAGCAGAAGACACTTCCATCTTGTCTTCTGCGTATATAACCACTTGAGAGGCCCCTCCCCATTCTGGCACCAACGGCTGCACTGGCCAGAGCAAAGACAGAAGGGAGCAAAGACACTTCCATCTTGTCTTCTGCCTATATCATCACTTGAGAGGCGCCTCCCCCATCTGGTACCAACGGCTGCTTTGGACAGAGCAAAGACAGAAGGCAGCAAAAGGCACTTCCATCTTGTCTTCTGCCCATATCATCCCTTGAGAGGCCCCTCCCCGTTCTGGCACCAACGGCTGCTCTGGCCAGAGCAAAGACAGAAGGGAGCAGAAGACACTTCCATCTTGTCTTTTGCCTATATCCTCACTTGAGAGGCCCCTCCCCCTTCTGGCACCAACGGCTGCTCTGGCCAGAGCGAAGACAGAAGGGAGCAGTAGGCACTTCCATCTTGTCTTTTGCCTATATCCTCACTTGAAAGGTCCCTCCCCCATCTGGTACCAACGGCTGCTTTGGACAGAGCAAAGACAGAAGGCAGCAAAAGACACTTCCATCTTGTCTTCTGCCCATATCATCCCTTGAGAGGCCCCTCCCCGTTCTGGCACCAACGGCTGCTCTGGCCAGAGCAAAGACAGAAGGGAGCAGAAGACACTTCCATCTTGTCTTCTGCCCATATCATCACTTGAGAGGCCCCTCGCCGTTCAGGCACCAACAGCTGCTCTTGCTAGAGCGACGATGGAAGGGAGCAGAAGGCACTTCCATCTTGTCTTTTGCCTATAGCATCACTTGAAAGGCCACTCCCCCTTCTGGCACCAACACCTGCTCTGGCCAGAGCGAAGACAGAAGGGAGCAATAGGCACTTCCATTTTGTCTTCTGCCTATGTAAACACTTGAGAGGGCCCTCCCCGTTCTGGCACCAACGGCTGCTCTGGCCAGAGCAAAGACAGAAGGCAGCAGAACACACTTCCATCTTGTCTTCTGCGTATATCATCACTTGAGAGGCCCCTCCCCGTTCTGGCACCAACGGCTGCTCTGGCCAAAGCAAAGACAGAAGGGAGCAGAAGGCACTTCCATCTTGTCTTCTGCCTATATCCTCACTTGAGAGGCCCCTCCCCCTTCTGGCACCAACGGCTGCTCTGGCCAGAGCGAAGACAGAAGTGAGCAGTAGGCACTTCCATCTTGTCTTTTGCCTATATCATCACTTGAGGGGCCCCTCGCCCTTCTGGCACCAACGGCTGCTCTGGCCAGAGCAAAGACAGAAGGGAGCAGAAGACACTTCCATCTTGTCTTCTGCCTATATCCTCACTTGAGAGGCCCCTCGCCCTTCTGGCACCAACGGCTGCTCTGGCCAGAGCAAAGACAGAAGTAAGCAGAAGACACTTCCATCTTGTCTTCTGCCCATATCATCCCTTGAGAGGCCCCTCCCCGTTCTGGCACCAACGGCTGCTCTGGCCAGACCAAAGACAGAAGGGAGCAGAAGACACTTCCATCTTGTCTTCTGCCCATATCATCACTTGAGAGGCCCCTCGCCGTTCAGGCACCAACAGCTGCTCTTGCTAGAGCGAAGATGGAAGGGAGCTGAAGGCACTTCCATCTTGTCTTTTGCCTATATCATCTCTTGAGAGGCCCCTCCCACTTCTGGCACCCACGGCTGCTCTGGCCAAAGCAAAGACAAAAGGGAGCAGAAGGCACTTCCATGTTGTCTTTTGCCTATATCATCACTTGAGAGGTCCCTCCCGTTCTTGCACCAACGGCTGCTCTGGGCAGAGCGAAGACAGAAGGGAGCAGAAGACACTTCCATCTTGTCTTCTGCGTATATAACCACTTGAGAGGCCCCTCCCCATTCTGGCACCAACGGCTGCACTGGCCAGAGCAAAGACAGAAGGGAGCAAAGACACTTCCATCTTGTCTTCTGCCTATATCATCACTTGAGAGGCGCCTCCCCCATCTGGTACCAACGGCTGCTTTGGACAGAGCAAAGACAGAAGGCAGCAAAAGGCACTTCCATCTTGTCTTCTGCCCATATCATCCCTTGAGAGGCCCCTCCCCGTTCTGGCACCAACGGCTGCTCTGGCCAGAGCAAAGACAGAAGGGAGCAGAAGACACTTCCATCTTGTCTTTTGCCTATATCCTCACTTGAGAGGCCCCTCCCCCTTCTGGCACCAACGGCTGCTCTGGCCAGAGCGAAGACAGAAGGGAGCAGTAGGCACTTCCATCTTGTCTTTTGCCTATATCCTCACTTGAAAGGTCCCTCCCCGTTCTGGCACCAACGGCTCTTCTGGCCAGAGTGAAGGCAGAAGGCAGCAGAAGACAATTCCATCTTGTCTTCTGCCCATATCATCCATTGAGTGGCCCCTCCCCATTCTCGCACCAACGGCTGCTCTGGCCCGAGGAAAGACAGAAGGCAGCAGAAGACACTTCCATCTTGTCTTCTGCCTATATCATCCCTTGAGTGGCCCCTCCCCCTTCTGGCACCAACGGCTGCTCTGGCCAATGCAAAGACAGAAGGGAGCAGAAGGCACTTCCATCTTGTCTTTTGCCTATAGCATCACTTGAGAGGCCACTCCCCCTTCTGGCACCAGCGGCTGCTCTGGCCAGAGCGAAGACAGAAGGGAGCAATAGACACTTCCATTTTGTCTTCTGCCTATATAAACACTTGAGAGGGCCCTCCCCGTTCTGGCACCAACGGCTGCTCTGGCCAGAGCAAAGACAGAAGGCAGCAGAAGACACTTCCATCTTGTCTTCTGCGTATATCATCACTTGAGAGGCCCCTCCCCCTTCTGGCACCAACGGCTGCTCTGGCCAAAGCAAAGACAGAAGGGAGCAGAAGACACTTCCATCTTGTCTTCTGCCTATATCATCACTTGAGAGGCCCCACCCCCATCTGGCACCAACGGCTGCTCTGGCCAGAGCAAAGACAGAAGGGAGCAGAAGACACTTCCATCTTGTCTTCTGCCTATATCCTCACTTGAGAGGCCCCTCGCCCTTCTGGCACCAACGGCTGCTCTGGCCAGAGCAAAGACAGAAGTAAGCAGAAGACACTTCCATCTTGTCTTCTGCCCATATCATCCCTTGAGAGGCCCCTCCCCGTTCTGACACCGACGGCTGCTCTGGCCAGACCAAAGACAGAAGGGAGCAGAAGACACTTCCATCTTGTCTTCTGCCCATATCATCACTTGAGAGGCCCCTCGCCGTTCAGGCACCAACAGCTGCTCTTGCTAGAGCGAAGATGGAAGGGAGCTGAAGGCACTTCCATCTTGTCTTTTGCCTATATCATCACTTGAGAGGCCCCTCCCACTTCTGGCACCCACGGCTGCTCTGGCCAAAGCAAAGACAAAAGGGAGCAGAAGGCACTTCCATGTTGTCTTTTGCCCATATCATCACTTGAGAGGCCCCTCCCGTTCTTGCACCAACGGCTGCTCTGGGCAGAGCGAAGACAGAAGGGAGCAATAGGCACTTCCATTTTATCTTCTGCCTATATAACCACTTGAGAGGCCCCTCCCCATTCTGGCACCAACGGCTGCACTGGCCAGAGCAAAGACAGAAGGGAGCAGAAGACACTTCCATCTTGTCTTCTGCCTATATCATCACTTGAGAGGCGCCTCCCCCATCTGGTACCAACGGCTGCTTTGGACAGAGCAAAGACAGAATGCAGCAGAAAGCACTTCCATCTTGTTTCTGCCTATATCCTCACTTGAGAGGCCCCTCCCTGTTCTGGCACCAACGGCTGTTCTGGACAGAGCAAAGACAGAAGGCAGCAAAAGGCACTTCCATCTTGTCTTCTGCCTCTATCTTCACTTGAGAGGCCCCTCCCCGTTCTGGCACCAACAGCTGCTCTGGGCAGAGTGAAGACAGAAGGCAGGAGAAGGCACTTCCATCTTGTCTTCTGCCTATTGTCTTTTGCCTATAGCATCACTTGAGAGGCCCCTCCCCCTTCTGGCACCAACGGCTGCTCTGGCCAGAGCGAAGACAAAAGGGAGCAATAGGCACTTCCATTTTGTCTTCTGCCTATATTGATGAAGGCTTGATGAAAATACATAATACACATATTGGAATATATATTTGATATAACCATATTAGAAATAGGAGTTAGAAAATATATAAGAAAAATGTATGTATGCATGGCTAGTTCACTGGACTTCTCAAAAGCTACAAAGTTAGAGGCCAGCTCCAGGAAAGGAATGTGGTGCCTGGCACTTCTAAGGCCATAAGATAAGATACATACCAGGCACCAGGCACCTTATCATCCATTAAGAGGTGCCTGGTACCTTATCGTAAAATTGACTAATGAAGTGTCCATTAGGGGGTCTCAGGAATGTTATCTCAAGATGGATGGAGCAGGTCCGAGACATCCTGGCGCTGGGAGTACATTAATAGCCACTCTCTAGATAGTAAATTAATGAGGATTGACAACTTGTTGATTTCCAAAATATGCCTTTGAAGTCAGTGAAAGAGTAGATGTTTGTGACGCACATTGTGATGTTTCTATGATGCATGAATACTTATTTTCAAGAAGTGTATATATACTCTGCATTTCTTTTGTTCGGGACCCTTCTTTCCTGGGCTACCAGGGGGTCTATATCCGGTTGGCGCCAACCGAGAATAAAGCGTGCTTTCCAGTACTCTGGATCTCTCTTTGTCTTTGTTCCTCAAACCATCTCTCTTCCCTAACATTTTGGCGAGCCAGCCAAGAGGCTTTTGAGAGAGGTTTGTAGGGAAAATGATTAAAGACAGAGGCCTTTTGGGAGGCCTGGAAGATTCCTCTGAGGCAGCAGGCTGGCTGCATCATTTCGACAGCACTCTCACCGGCCGGCATTGGAGGGAGCCCTCCGGAAGGTGAAGACAGACTGCTGCTTCTGACGAAATTCCATCCTTTCACCTAAGAGGCTGCGAAAACCACGGATCAGGCGAGTATGAATTGCACAATGACATTTTAGGAAAGTGTAGATGTCAGGAAGAGCCTTAGCATTTTGCTGAAGGCCCCAGGAGTAATTAACCTGGAAAAAGGCAGTCCCTAGTAGACTTTTTTTGGGGTTTGTGTTTGCTTTGTGTACCAGGAAAGGGAAACTGACTGCCTAGAGAAATAAGGAAAGGGGTTGGGGAGATAAGTACCTTGTGGTGGATGAATGTGTGAGTGATTGGTGTATGAAAGGGCCAAGAGGCTGGTCACAGGGGATCGCAGAATCCCCGACTGGTGAGTGAAGGGAAGTGTGGTCCGTGTCCGCCCCTCTGGGGTTGGCGTTCCTTCTAAAGGAATCCCTTGCAGTTCTCTTTGTCGGGCGACTGGCAGAGTCAGGGGACGGACGAAACGGATGGTCAGATCCCATACCTTTCTCCTTTTTTGTGTATTAGTTGTCCATTTGTCTGAACATGGGAGGGTCTGTTAGCAGCTAGCCAAAAACTCCTTTAGAGTTCATGTTAGCACACTTTGACAAAAGCTTTGGAAAGCTAGACTATGGAGAACCACTAAGGCCCAGTAGATTGCAAACTTTATGCCAAAAGGAATGGGTTAAATTTAGCGTAGGTTGGCCAGAAGAGGGCACTCTTGATCAACAAATCATTGCTAGTGTCTATGATAGAGCAAGAGGAGCAAATCCTTTTGAGGGAAGTTATCCCACACATATCCCCTATATCCTAGCTTGGGGAGATGTGGTGCGCCAAATGCCAGAATGGCTGAAGCCTTGTGCTTTAGCACATTGCAAAACTCTCCTAGCACAAAAAACTAAAGCTCCTATTCTGCCATGCCCTGTTGAGGAGGAAATAAATGCACCTCCTCCTTATTCAACTGGGGAGCTCATAGCCCCCCAGGCCCCTGCAATTCCAGCCCTTGATCCAGCAGCAGTAAGCCCTCCAACGCACCCTATGGCCCCAGCACAACTGTACCCAGATCTCCCTGAAGATTTAGATGATGACACAGACTCTACTATGACTGAGTCTTCTTCAACTCCATCCCCTGAAAAAGAATCCCTACAGGCAAAGGCACCAATGAAAGCAGCAAAAGGCCATGAGCATAACTTAAGGAATATGGACAAGGCAAACAAGAAATTGGCTACAGTAATGCCCCTTCGTCAAGTGAAGGAATTCATAGGGACCCAAGTTGAAGGTGGACAACAAGTGCCTCGGTTCTGGCCAGCTTTTACGCATGTGCCATTTACCAGCTCAGATCTTTTCAATTGGAAAACACACACCACCCCCTTCTCTACAGATCCAGGACCAATGACAGATGTTTTCACTAATATTGTCAATACACATGACCCTACATGGCAGGACTGTCAGCAGTTGATGATGTCCCTCCTTACTACGGAGGAACGTAAAAGGGTCTTAGCAGCTATGAAGCGGCAGACTGAGGCTAGGAGAAATGCTGCGGATAACCTAGTTGACTACATGAGGGAGAATTGTCCAGAGACTGATCCACAATGGGATCCTAATACAGCAGACCAATTAGCTCGAATTCGTCAGTATGGCCAGTTAATGATCCAAGGCCTTGCAGAAGCTGGGAAAAAGCCTACCAACTTATCTAAAGTAAGAGAAATAAAGCAAGGTGCCGATGAAAGCCCAGGCGCCTACCTGGAAAGGCTGTTAAGTGCCTACAGACAATATACGCCTTTCGATCCCACAGAGGAAGCCAATAGAAACATGGTGAATGCAACTTTCGTAGAACACAGCGCCCCAGATATTAGAAAAAAGCTACAGAAATTTGATGGGTTTGCTGGAATGAACATGTCTCAATTAATTGAAATTGCTAATAGAGTCATGGCAAATAGGGATCAGGAAGAGAAGAGGGATAAACAGAGGCAGATGAGAGCTCAAGCCGTTTGCTTGGCTGCAGCACTGAGGGAATGGAACCCAGAAATAAGGCAAAGCAGAGGGCGAAGCAGAGGGCGAAGCAGGGGGCGAAGTTATGGGCCAGGAAGAGGACAGCCCCTTGGGCAGGACCAATGTTCCAACTGTAAACAATGGGGACATTGGAGGAGAGATTGCCCCCAGATAAGAAGAGGGAGAGGAAGAGGACACCCACAAGAGCAGAGAGGAAGAGGAAGTGAGATGCCCGGGAGACAGAGACCCTTCTATCAAGAAGCACGTGGGCAGCCAGAGGAAGAAGGATTCATTGGATTGGCCGGAGGCCCCCAATGGTCAGGGCCAGAAGAGGACTGAAGCCAGTCCGGGGTTCTAACCTTAGGATCCAGGGAACCCTTGGTCAAGGCAAAAGTAGGATCCCAAGAAATAACATTCCTAGTTGACACAGGAGCGGAAAAATCAGTAGTTACCACCCCATTGGCCCCCATAACTCAGCAAACCATAAAAGTTATGGGAGCAACAGGAGATCAATGTCTCCGACCCTTTCTACAGGAAAGAAGATGTCAGCTAGCAAATAAAGAAGTCACCCACAGCTTTCTATATATGCCTAACTGCCCAGTTCCATTGCTGGGAAGGGACATGCTGTGCAAACTAAAAGCAAAGCTATCATTTGAAGAAGATGGATCTGCTAAGATGGCTGTAGGAAGAACCACAGGCCTTTTGCACCTCACCTGCCCTATGGAGGAGGAATGGAGGCTGCTAGTAGTTAAAAAGGGCTCAGAGAACAATGAATGGGAAAAGTTTGAAACTCCTGAGGTATGGGCAGAAGATAACCCCCCAGGCATGGCCAAATACATACCTCCAGTCGTAGTAGAGTTAATCCCAGGAGCCCGTCCAGTCAGTCTAAAGCAGTATCCAATTCCCAGACCAGCCATAAAGGGAATCCAAAAGCATTTGGACCGTCTGTGGCAGCATGGCATTATAACAAAATGCCAGTCTCCATGGAATACACCCCTCCTTCCAAACAAGAAGCCAGGTACCACAGATGATTTTCGCCCTGTTCAAGACCTTAGGGAAGTCAACAAGGCAACAGTTACCTTGCACCCAGTTGTGCCAAATCCTTATGTGATATTGGGACTCATACCAGCAGAGGCCACCCATTTTACTAGCGCTTTACTACAGCACTGTGAATTTCAAAATCGCCTGATGTCATCGCGGTTGTCATTTTTGGTAATGCTGATAGTCCTCTCTGTTAATACTACTCAAATGCACTTTACTGGAAGCAAGGATGGGGCGGACCCTAGGGGTTTAGAGTTTTATAACCACAACAATGTCTGTTATGATTATTATGCATTAACATCTGATACCGCAAGTGAGGAAGTGAGAGGGAACTCCCCTGGGACGGATGGTTCTATGGGTGTGGGGGCTGCTATAGAGGTGGTGACAGGTAGAGGAAGATACGGGAAAGGGAGAACAAACTACTCAATCCGATCCAAAATTTTCAGCAATAATTTGGCAAACCTAAAATGCTCTAAGAATGTAAGACAAAAACAAATCCGGCCCAAAATTTACAATAGAACATTGGCAATCCCAAAGATTACCCATATTACAACTTCACAATCAATTCGGCCTGAAAATAATAGGAATATTTTGGCGATTCCAAAAAAAAATCCTCCCGACAAGATACAACTGAGATGTCAGGATGGTGGTCCTTCTGGGCTAAGGGTGGTGCTGTTCAATGCCAGGTCGGTAAATGGGAAGTCCTCCATTATTCGAGATCTAATTCAGGAGGAACAGGCCGACCTGGCATGTATAACGGAGACCTGGCTGGATGAGGGGGGAGGTGTGAACCTCTCCCAGCTTTGCCCGCCAGGTTACTCTGTCCAGCACCAGCCAAGGCCCGGAGGGCGGGGAGGAGGAGTGGCAGTGGTCTATAAGGTTTGTATTCCCCTAATCAGGTGCCCCATCCCACAATCATCTACATTTGAGTGTGCCGGCTTCAGGTTAGGTGACTGGGACAGGATAGGGATTCTGTTAGTGTACCGACCACCCCGCTGCACGACAGTCTCCCTTCCTGAGCTAGCAGGAGTGGTCTCGGACATGGCATTGAGCTCCCAGCGGCTTATAGTCCTGGGGGATTTCAATGTTCATGCCGAGACTGCTCTGTCAGGTGCAGCTCAGGACTTTATGGCCACCATGACAACCATGGGCCTGTCCCAACTAGTATCTGGTCCCACCCATATCGCTGGGCACACACTGGATTTGGTCTTTTCGCAGGGATGGGGTGATAGTATCGGGGTGGAGGAGCTAACCATCGCTCCTTTGTCATGGACCGATCACCACCTGATTAGGTTTAGACTGACTGCTCCTCCCAACCTCCGCAGGGGTGGTGGACCCATTAGAATGGTCCGCCCCAGGAGACTTATGGATCCTAGTGGTTTCCTGATGGCTCTTGGGGAATTTCCCACCTCCCTGGCTGGCGACCCTGTCGATGCCTTGGTCTCTCACTGGAACACCGAGATGACTAGGGCAATCGACACAATCGCTCCAGAACGCCCCCTCTCGAGTAACCGAGCTAACCCGGCTTCTTGGTTTACTGAGGAGCTGGCAGCAATGAAGCGAAAGAAGAGGTGGCTAGAGCACGTGTGGCGCAGTAACCCGACTAAATCAACCCAAACACATCTGAATACCTTCTTAAGGTCCTACGGTGTGGCAATAGAGGCAGCACAAAAAACATCTTTCGCTGCTAATATTGCATCTGCGAAGAATCGTCCAGCTGATCACTTCCGGTGGAGGCAAGCATGGAGGCTGCAGCAGCTTGCTGAAGCTCCTGAAGCTCAGAGCTGTAAACCTCTCCCACAGGGTCGGGGACCAATATTTCCCCCCAACGACGATGGACAAGGTCGTGTTGGCACTTCTTTCAAGGTACACAAGCGGCAAGGGACCTTGGTAGGAACCCTGCTAGCAGCAACAACCTTGAAGATAAGATAAGACCCGGGACGAGGACGCCGACCTAATAGGAACGGCATGCGGCCTACTGCCTCCATAAACTATTTAATTACTTAACTGCAAAAAGAAAGAAGAATGCAAGAGAGATAAGGGAAACAGAGGAAAAAAGGAAGAAGAAGAATTTATTGAAATAAGTTACCCATAGAAGCTGCAGAGAAGAGTAAATAAAAAACAAGCCAAAGCAGTCGGAGGAGCCACAAAAAGCAAGGGAAGGCTGGAAAGAGTCGAAAAGGCTGAGGAAGGAAGGGAAGGCTGGAACAAAGCCAAAAAGCTGAAAAGCTGAAAAAGAAATAAAGGGAAACGAAGCTAGAAGGACAAAAGGTGGCAAAAAACACAGCACAGCAAGACGAAGATCACTAAAGAGAGAGGAAAGAGAACTGAGGAAGGCCAAACTACTACACCAGTACTACGGAGAGCAGTAGAAGGGAATAACAAACACCGGATTGGAAGCAACCTTGGCGTGGGGGGAATGAGAAGAAAACTGCAAAGTTGGAGCTTGTGAAGCTTAATGGAGGCGGTAGGCTGCTGACACTCCTCTCCGCTAATTTACTAACTTACACACTACCAAGCTACTGGGAGAGTAGAGTGAGGAGAGTGAAGCTGGAAGCTAACCTTGACGAAGGAAAAAAAAAGAGAAGAAAACAGCAAAGGTAATCAACCCAGCTCAATAAATAGGTTTAAAATTAATACCTAAACATATTAAGATTGAATTTGTTTAATATATGTAACTGTATTTAATGGTACTTATATTTAATTAAACTCTCATTATATTAAATTAAGTTATATTGAGTAAGGTAAATCTTTATAGGTTATATGTCATATCTCATATGTAGGATACTCCCAAAAAGACCTGTGTAATGAATGGCTGTATGTAATCGTGACAATATATAGTAGGAGCTAGCGCAATTGAATAACTGGAATAGCACTTTAAAGCACTTTAAAGCGTACTAGCACCTGATAAAATTGATGATGATTGTAATCATTGTGAATAGACCATTGTAAAAGTAGATGTAGGGCTCTACACTTGGTTGTAAAGAAAGAAGAAAGAAGAGAAGCAGGAATAACCAGAAGAATATACTAGACAAAGAAATAGGACGGGAAGGCGAATTAGAAGTGTTGGAAACCAGGCATAGCCGGATAAGAGGAACGCAAACTTGGTGAAGGCTGGAAGGAATAACTAAATTAAACAAATAAATAAGGAAGTTAGAACTGACAGCAAACTCGATTGGGAATATACTAACTACTGAGGACCCGCAATATAAAAGGGAAAAAGATGGAACAAATGCTAGCAACAAAAGGCAATAAATTGCCACAAGGAAGAAGACACTCCCTACAGGGAGAAAAACTACAGAAAATGATAGGGGAAAAAGTTGAGAAAGCCCAAGAAGAGTCATCCACTGCGGGCATAATGGCAGAGCTAATTAAAATCCAAGAGGCACAAGGAAAATTACAAGAGACACAAGAAAAAATACAAGCATCCCAAAAGAAGATGGAATCCAAATTGGAGAAGATGATAAAAGATGAAATGGGGAAACTAGGAGAGGAAATTAAAGAAGAAATACAGGCTGTCAAAACAGAGATGAATACGATGCAAAAAGAAATCAATGACATAAAAAAGGAGAATGTGGCACAGAAGAAAACTGTGGAAAAAACAAATAAAAGAGTGGACAAATTGGAAGAGCTAACCGAAAAAATAAATAAAATGCAAGAAAGAACAGATAGAAACGAAACAGAGTATCAAATCAGAATTAGGAACATTGAAGAAAATGAACAAGACAACCTAAGGAATACAGTAATTGAAATTACAGCAAAGATTCTAGATGTGTCGACTCAAGAGATGGACAAAAATATAGACAGAGTGTACAGAGTGCAAACGATGTATGCAAAAAAGAAAGGGACGGCAAGAGACATCGTGGCCCACCTAGCAAGAAAACATCTAAGGGACCAAATTATAAAAAATAATACCAGAGAACCTACAACTTACAAAGGCAAGAAAGTGATCATCTTAAAGGAAATATCAATCTCGGACTTGAGTAAAAGAAAACAATACTATTTTCTAACAGATGAATTAAAAAAGTTACATATAAAATTTAGATGGGAAAGGACAGAGGGCATAATGGCTACCTACAATGAAGAAAAACAATGGATAACATCGGTAGAAAAAGCCAAGACTTTTTACCAAAAAATTAAGGAAGACCAAGAGGACAAAAAAAAGAAAGCGGGAAGACAACCAGCCAGGGAAGAAGAGAGAGAAGCGGATAGAGAAGATATGGAGATAACAAATACACTAGACCCAACCAAAAGGAATAAAGGTGAAAAAAGAGCCAGAGAAACCTCCCCAGAGGATTATGGCAAACAAGGAATGAAGGACATAGTAACTAAGGACTTATCAGATATAAAATTGGATGATGGCGTTTAAAATTATATCGAATAATGTTAACGGGCTGAACAGCCCGAATAAAAGGAAATTAATAAGCAATATGTTTAAGAGTTTAAAGTGCGACGTAGTAGCGATGCAGGAAACGCACATCATGCAAAAACACTCTGCACACCTGCAAAATAAATATCTAGGAAAGCTATTTTATTCATCAGCGCCCCAAAAAAAGAGAGGGGTGGCATTATATATTAAAGAAAATCTGGAACCCGAATTGGCTTTTAAGGATAGTGATGGGAGGATGGTAGGTGTGAAATGCAAAGTAAAGGGGTTAAATGTACTTATATGTAATATATATGCCCCCAACGGAGCTAAGTCCAACTATGTTAAAGCCCTAAAGAAAGAACTAACGGAACATAGGATGGAAAATATCATAATTCTAGGGGATTTTAACGGAGTATTGGATAACAAAATAGACAGATCCGGAAAGAGAACGAGAGGGGGGGACCCGAAAGGAGGGAACCTACCAGCAGCCTTTATACAGATACAAAAAGAGTTCCATCTCCAAGACATATGGCGAACATTGAACCCAGAAGCAAGGGATTACACTTTCTTTTCAAATAGACACGAGACATGGTCTCGTATCGACATGTGCTGGATGTCCAAATCTTTAGTTATAAAAACCAAGAAGATAACAATAATGCCTAGAACGCTCACGGACCACTGTCCACTGAAGCTCGAAATGGTAATTAGTCACAAAGAGAAAAGATGGAGATTAAATGACTGGCTAATACAATCAGAGGAGGACATAAAACATAATAAGAACATATTAAAGGAATATTTCGAGAACAATATGGGCAAAGGAACTAAGTTAGGAATAGTGTGGGACGCTAGCAAGGCGGTTATCCGGGGACATCTAATACAGCAAGGAGCCATCAAAAGCAAAAAAAGAAAAGAGGAACAGGAAAAATTGGTAGAGAAGCTAAAAGCTAAAGAAGACACACTAAAGAAAAGACCAGGAAATAAAAAACTTCAATTAGAAATAGAATTGTTAAGGAAGGAAGTGAACGAGGCACAGATAATTCAAATGGCCAGGAAATTGAAATATTTAAAGGCCCAATTTTTTGCTAAGGCCAATAAGCCGGGCAAATTCCTGGCAAGTAAGTTGGCGAAGAGAAGACAACAAAAGTTCATAACACAAATAATAGAAGAAGGTAAGATCTACTCAAAAGAAAGAGAGATTGCAGATCAATTCAGAAAATACTACCAAACATTGTACAAAAAAGATGAAGTTACAAAAGAGGATATAATGAAGTATATTTTAGACCAAAAAGTTTCTAAAATATCAGATATAGAAAGAGAATCATTAAACAAACCAATAGAAGAGGATGAAATAGTAAGAGCAATAAAGAGGATGGCCAACAATAAGGCCCCGGGCCCGGATGGGCTGACAGCAATGTATTATAAAACTTTTAGAGAAGAACTAATTAACTGTTTGAAAGAAATAATGAATGGCATCCTGAGTGGGGAAGAAATGCCGGAGACCTGGCATGAAGGTTATATATCGCTAATACATAAAGAAAACACAGAGGCTACACAACTTAAAAACTACCGGCCCATCACCCTGCTAAATTGCGATTGTAAGTTATTTACAAGCATATTAGCTGAAAGATTTAAGCTACTACTAAATGGGAAAATCAGAGAAGACCAAAGAGGCTTCTTACCGGGCAGACTAATGAGAGACAATGTAAGGACAATACTTAATGTTATAGAGTACTATGAGAAAAACCGCCAAAAGGAAGTAGGATTGCTTTTTCTTGATGCAGAAAAAGCTTTCGATCAAACAAACTGGGACTTCCTATATCTAATGTTAAAGGAGTTGGATATTGGCTACTCTATATTAAGCGCAGTTAAGACAATTTATTCAAGACAGACAGCAAAAGTACTAGTAAATGGCCTGCGCACAGAAAATATTGAGATAGAAAGAGGGGTGCGACAAGGGTGCCCCCTGTCCCCTTTATTGTTTATCTTAGTGCTAGAAGTCCTGTTAGAAGATTTAAGAAATGACAAAGAACTAAAAGGTCTTAAAATTAGAACGGAAGAATACAAAACTTTAGCTTTCGCAGACGATGTGGTCTGTATTATGGAAAATCCAGTAGAATCCATTCAAAGATGGATACTAAAAATCGAAAAATTTGGGAAACTTGCTGGGTTGAAGATAAATAGGAATAAAACAAAAATTATTACAAAAAATGTCAAGATAGAGAGAAAGGAGAAAATCTTTATGAACTCAGGAATAGAAGTGGCAAATAAAGTCAGATATTTGGGCATCATAATCTCATCCTCTAATATACATCTGTTTAGGGACAATTATGACAAGGTATGGAGTAGTATACAAAAGAAGTTTAAAAACTGGAAGTACCTAAATTTGTCCATACTTGGGAAGATTGCAGCCATCAAGATGAGCGTGTTGCCTCAGATGTTACACCTGTTCCAAATGATTCCAATTATCAAGACGAACTCATGCTTTCAAAAATGGAACAAAGATATTAGGAACTTCATATGGGATGGAAGAAAGGCAAGGATAAAATTTAAAAATCTTACGGACGCTAAAAACAGGGGAGGATGGGGACTACCAGATATACAGTTATACTTTGAAGCCTGCGCGTTATCGTGGGTTAAAATATGGGCCACTTTAGAGCAAAAGAAAATGTTGACATTAGAAGGCCACGATATAAGAAGAGGGTGGCACGCCTACCTTTGTTATGGGAAAGCGAAAATAGAATACAACTTTACCAATCACTATGTCAGAGCCGCCCTATTGAAAATCTGGAATAAATATAAAAATGTCATGTACCCTCAAATACCCATGTGGACGTCGCCAGTTGAGGCTCATCACAAAAGAGAAATACCGAAAAACAGATGGCTCAATTACAGACAATTGCTGACAAAAATTAACAACGAATGGCACCTGAGATCAATGGAAGAACTGAAGGGAGAAGACAAAGAAATAAACTGGTTACAATATATGCAAATCAAACAGTGCTTCAAGGAAGATCTAAAGGTTGGGTTCAGTGAAAAAGAAAGCTGCTGGGATATAATCATGAAAAAAGACAAAAAATTGATTAGATTATTATATAAGAACTTGCTTGAATGGAACACTGAGAGGGAGGTGGTAAAAGAGAATATGGTCAAGTGGGCTAGGGACGTAGGTCACTCCATCTTATTAAGTGAATGGGAGCAAGCATGGAAAACCAAACTGAAGTACACCAAATCCATCAATATTGTTGAGAACTGGTTTAAGGTTTTCTATAGGTGGCATCTGACTCCGGTCCAACTAGCCAAGTTTAGCAAAAACCCTAATAACCGATGCTGGAGGTGCGGAAAAGAAGCTGGCACTTATTTTCATATGTATTGGAGCTGCAAAAAAATAAAAGCTTTCTGGAAAATGATACACGAACATACACAAATCATTATAAAAACGAAATTTGACATAAAACCCGAATACTACCTACTAAATATAATGGAAATCGGGCTAGGGAAAAATGAAGAAAAAATCTTTTTCTATTTATCATCGGCGGCTAGAATACTAATAGCGCAAAAATGGAAAAGTAAAGAGATTCCCTCCAAAGAAGAATGGATAAAGAAGATAATAGACTACAGGAACTGTGATAGCCTATCGTGCTTACTAGAGGAGCAGAATAAGAACAAACAAACAAATTGGAAATACCTTAAAGAATACCTAAAAGGAAAAATCAAACTGGACATATAAATTTCTATGGGGAAAGAAACAAGAATTACGAGAAGAAGGCAAAAGAATAAAGGAGACAAGCAACTACCCTCTGTGGACTGAACGGAAGTTGTATATACATGTGTGTATACCCCTACCCCAACAACCCCTCCCACTATCTTCTCATCCCCCTCCTTTCCCCACCCATACCCACCCACAATTCTGTCCTTCACAATCTGTCTAAATTCTGTGACTTTCTATCACAATGATTGTTCCCCCTCTTTCGTTGTAAAGAAAAAACTGTATAAAAATATCAATAAAAAAAAAATAAAAAAAAAAAATAAAGGGACAAAAAAAAAAAAAAAAAAAAAAGAATCGTCCAGCTGAGCTCTTTCGAGTTGTCAGGGGTCTGTTAAATCCGCCAAAAAGCGAGATCCCTGACAGCTCTGGAGCGTTTGCTCGATTTTTCGTAGATAAAATTGGGCGGATTCGGTTGGGTTTTGACACCACTTTACCTGCAGTCTCTGAGAATGTAACGAGAGCATCTGCTTGTCAAGTTTTGTTGGATTCTTTTCAATTAGTTCAGCTTGAGGATGTGGACAGGATCCTTGGAGAGGTGCGGCCTACCACATGCATCCTAGACCCCAGTCCATCCTGGCTTATAAAAGAAGCCAGAGGGGGTTTGGCGGAGTGGGTGAAGGTGGTGGTTAATGCCTCCTTACAGGAGGGCAAGATTCCAGCGAGCCTAAAACAGGCTATTATCAAACTGCTGTTGAAAAAACCATCACTGGACCCCACTCAATTAGACAACTATCGGCCAGTTTCCAATCTCCCCTATTTGGGCAAAGTCCTGGAACGTGTGGTGGCAGCTCAACTCCAGGGATTTCTGGTAGACACTGATTATCTTGATCCGGCACAGTCTGGCTTTAGACCGGGACATGGAACGGAAACAGCCTTGGTCGCCTTGGTAGATGATCTGCGCAGGGAACTGGACAGGGGGAGTGTGTCCCTGTTAGTTCTCCTGGACCTCTCAGCGGCCTTCGATACCGTCGATCACGGTATCCTTCTGGGACGACTCACAGAAATGGGACTTGGGGGTACTGCTTTGCAGTGGCTCCGGTCATTTCTTGAGGGACGGTCCCAGAAGGTGTTACTGGGTGACACCTGTTCGGCTCCACAACCATTGTCGTGTGGAGTCCCTCAGGGATCTATTCTGTCCCCAATGTTGTTTAACATCTACATGAAGCCGCTGGGGGAGATCATTCGGAGTTTCGGACTGCGGTGTTATCTCTATGCAGATGATGTCCAGATCTGTCACTCCTTTCCGCCTGTCACCAAGGAGGCTGTCCAGACCTTGAATCGGTGTCTAGCTGCTGTGTCAGACTGGATGAGAGCTAACAAATTGAAATTGAATCCAGACAAGACAGAGGTCCTACTGGTCAGTCGGAAGGCCGAACAGGGTATAGGGTTACAGCCTGTGCTGGATGGGGTTACACTCCCCCTGAAGACGCAGGTTCGCAGCTTGGGAGTGATCCTGGACTCGCCGCTGAGCCTGGAACCCCAGGTCTCGGCGGTGGCCGGGAGAGCTTTTGCGCAATTAAAACTTGTGCACCAGTTGCGCCCGTACCTTGGGAAGTCTGATCTGGCCACGGTGGTCCACGCTCTTGTTACATCCTGGATAGACTACTGCAACGCGCTCTACGTGGGGTTGCCCTTGAAGACTGTTCGGAAACTCCAACTAGTCCAGCGTGCGGCAGCCAGATTGCTCACCGGAGCGACATACAGGGAGCATACCACCCCCCTGTTGTGCCAGCTCCACTGGCTGCCGGTTCAATTCCGAGCACAATTCAAGGTGCTGGTCTTAACCTACAAAACCCTATACGGTTCTGGTCCAGTGTATCTGTCCGAACGTATCTCCCTCTACGTCCCACCTCGGAGTTTGAGATCATCTGGGGAGGCCCTGCTCTCGACCCCACCACTCTCACAAGTGAGGCTGGTGGGGACGAGAAGCAGAGCCTTCTCAGTCGTGGCCCCCCACCTGTGGAATTCACTCCCGGGGGAAATCAGAACAGCACCAACCCTCCTCTCCTTCAGGAGGAGGGTGAAGACATGGCTGTGGAACCAGGCCTTTGGGCAACCAGGCAATTAGACAATGACAACCAAATAAGACAATCAGATGTGTAAGATCGGCAGGATTGTCGAAATGGAACCAAAACAGATCTTTGAGTTAATTGTACACTGATGGGTAGGAGGAAGTTCCAGGTTTGTATTGTTTTTACTGATTTTATCATTTTACTGATTTTATTGGATAATGTTGAATTGTGGGAATTTGTACTGTTATATTTTTTGTGATGATTGTTTGTGTAGCAGGCGTCTAAGTGCGCCTTGCAGCTGTAAGCCGCCCTGGGTCCCCTTCGGGGTGAGAAGGGCGGGGTACAAGAACCACAAATAAATAAATAAATAAATTTTACAGTCCTTGATCTTAAAGACGCTTTTTTCTCCATAAGGTTAGCCCCCCAAAGCCAGCTGTTGTTTGCTTTTGAATGGGAAGACCCAGCCACGGGAGCAAAACAACAATATTCGTGGGCAAGATTGCCTCAAGGTTATAAAAATTCTCCAACGATATTTGGAACTTCCCTAGCAAAAGATTTGGAGGACTTTCATTCTGACCCAGAAAAGACTGTCCTTTTGCAATATGTAGATGATTTACTTTTGGCCTCCACCTCAATGTAAGAGAGTTGGGGTGCCACCAAGCGGCTACTCCAATTACTTTGCCATAAGGGATATAAAGTATCAAGGACCAAGGCCCAGCTGTGCAAAACAGAGGTCAAATACTTAGGATTCCAAATAAAACAAGGATTTAGAAGCCTAGGAACTGAACGAAAGCAAGCCATCTGCCAAATCCCAGTCCCCACTACGAGGAAGAGAGTCCGCGAATTTTTAGGGGCAGCGGGATTTTGTAGACTTTGGATTCCTGGCTATGCAGTATTGGCAAGACCTTTGTACCAAGTTACAAAGGGGGGTGAAAAAGAACCCTTTAAATGGACACAAGAACAGGATGAGGCTTTTCAGCAAATAAAGTCAGCCCTGATGACAGCGCCAGCTTTGGGCCTACCTGATGTAACTAAACCCTTCACTCTTTATGTTGCTGAAAAAGAGGGTGTAGCTGTTGGCGTTTTAACACAGACTTTGGGCTCCTGACCACGACCAGTGGCCTATTTGTCTAAACAGCTAGACATGGTAGCAAAAGGATGGCCCCCATGTCTACGTGCAGTAGCAGCTGCTGCCTTAGTAGCTGAAGAAGCCTGGAAGTTGACCCTAGGACAAGATTTGACCATCAAGGCCCCGCATGAGGTAGTGACATTGTTAGAGCACAAAGGACACCATTGGCTTACCACCTCCAGGATGCTGAAATACCAGACTTTGTTATGTGAGAACCCTCACATTAAAGTTCAGCAATGCACTACTTTGAATCCTGCTACCCTCCTACCTGTAGATCCCCATATGGAGAAACATCATAGCTGTATTGAAGTAATGGACACAGTATATGCCAGTCGACCTGATTTGACTGATGTTCCATTGCAAGGAGCTCAGCTCACCATATACACTGATGGCAGTAGCTATATGGAAGAAGGGGAACGAAAAGCAGGATATGCAATAGTTACCATCAAAGAAATATTGGAAGCAAATCCACTGCCAGCAAATACCTCAGCTCAAAAGGCTGAGCTCATTGCTCTCACCAGGGCTCTGGAGATAGCAAAGGGAAAGAGAGTTAACATATACACTGATTCAAAGTATGCCTTTTCAGTACTGCACGCCCATGGTGCACTTTACAAAGAAAGAGGACTTTTAACTGCAGCAGGCCAACCAGTCAAACATGCAGAAGAGATATTACATCTCCTAGAAGCTGTATGGGCCCCAAAACAAGTAGCTGTGATGCACTGCAAGGGACATCAACCAGGGCAAGATCCGGTAGCACAAGGGAACCGAAGGGCAGGTGCAGCAGCCAAAGAAGTCGCCGCCAGACCCCTTCAGGTGGCTACCCTTCTCCCCTTGCCCAATCCCAAGGTGCAGCCTACCTATAATAAAGAAGAACAACAATGGGCCCAGGACAATGGAGCAGTAGAATTGGCGAACTCTACTGGTTGGTTAGGCTTTCCGGATGGAAGAATCATTGTCCCCAGAACCATGGCCTGGGAAGTAGTAAAGGGAGCCCATGAGTCAACACATCTAGGAAAAATGGCGCTAGCTAAACTACTAGAAAGACAACTGTACATAGATGGACTCCACTCTTTGACAATGGCAGCTTCAGCTAGGTGTCACACCTGTGCTAAGAACAATCCACGCCAAGGGCCGCGCCAGCCCCCAGGCATCCAGCATTGTGGAAATGTACCCTTTGAAGCCATTGTTGTAGATTTCAGTGAAATGCCTAGAGTAGGGCGATACCGCTACCTACTGGCGATGGTAGACACTTTCACTGGGTGGCCGGAAGTGTACCCTACTGTTACTGAAAAGGCCACGGAAGTGGCAAGAGCACTCATGAAAGACATAATCCCAAGGCATGGGATGCCAGCATTCATAGACTCAGATAATGGCCCTGCTTTTGTTAAAGCCACCATTCAAAGCTTGGCTAAGGTTCTTGGAAATTGCATTGTGCATATAGGCCTCAGAGCTCAGGCAAGGTTGAGAGAATGAATCGAACTCTGAAAACTAAGTTAGCTAAAATGTGTCAAGAAACTGAACTTAGTTGGATTCAACTTCTTCCTCTAGCAGTGTTACATATTAGATGTACCCCCACTAAGACCATTGGACTGTCTCCCTTTGAAATGCTTTACGGGAGGCTCCCTCCTTTGTTTCCCAGATTGCAAGGGGAACTGCATGAGATAGGGGCCCAGGCAAAGAGACAGGAAATGGTTGCTTTGGGGAAAACACTGCAAGAGCTACGACAGTATGCCTATGAGTTCAGGCCGCCCATTCACATGACCCCCACTCACTTGTTTCACCCAGGGGATGAGGTATGGGTTAAAGTTTGGAAAGGGGAAACGTTGCAACCCAAATGGAAGGGACCTTATGTGATAATTCTTATATCACCCAGTGCGGTCAAGGTAGCAGAAATCAAACCTTGGCTTCACTGGACTAGAATTAAAAAGGCTGCTCCCAGTTGGCATGCTATTCCAGACCCAAAAGACCCACTAAAGCTTAAAATAACTCGAAACTTTGGTTGTTCTAACCAAAAGGAAGGTGGTGGTAAATAAGAAGATTCAGACTAGACTGATACTGCAAGACACATACCAGGAAGCTGTCTTGCCCTACGTACAGTCAGATCTGCCCCTGCTGTTGGATGAGAAGATACGGACTAGACACTGCAGCTTAAGTCCATACCTGGAAGCGACTAAGCTCTACGCACTGTCAGACCCCAACTGGAGAGGATAGAAGACGGAACTAGACCCTATTGCAGCCTACCGGAACGGTTGCTCTACATACGGTCAGATTCCAGAAGAATGAAAGCTTTGTGGGTGATATGTGTGTTAATGTGTGTGTCAATTTTAGAAGTAGATGGTAACTGGTTCAAAGAGCATGCCAAATTTATGTTTGATCAATATGGGAGAAATGCCACTCTGATATATGAACACCCTGAAACAGTACGTGAGTTTTCCTTTTTGCCTGCTTTGATCAATGAGGAAGCTGTGGTTTTGGCCACTCTTCTCTTAGCAGAGAAAACAGGAAAACCTACAATCTTTAACCCCCCCTGCCTCTCTAAATGGGCTACGGCATAGAATGATAAAGGTTTCAAAGACCACCCCTGGCAAATGTTTTTGTTGTCATTATCCAGAAGGTTATCGGAAAGGGTGGAAGAGTATCCCAGAAAAGGAGAGGGAAATCCTTCTCAATGTGGGAAATTACTCTCACTGTACTGAGAAGTTTTACCTTCATGGGAAACATAATGCTTCCCAAGCATCAGGGTATTGGCACAGTTTATATTTCCAAAAACAATACAGTGACCCCTCCCAGGGAGAGGATGAATATTACAAAAAAGCCAGAGAACAATATGAAATCATGAAAGATAGCTCCTTTGGGTTATTTCCACAGTTTATGGAACAATACAACACACTTGAAGAGTTTTTGAAAGACTTAAGAGCCCTAATGATGAGAAAAAGCATGACAAATGAAGGGGATATTCTTACATGTAATGATTGGAAGATATATGATCCCAATTTGTGGTTTTTCTATGATGGTTGGGCGTCAAATTTCCATCCAGATGGATACCAGTGTGCAGGCGTTGGATACTTTACATTCCCAGTCCAGGTTGCTTCTCGCCGCATAAGAACAAAGCGAGACAGATCAGCACCCCTAGGCCCAGCCTGCTCAGATGAGGTAATAATAGGAGCACAATTGTCTGAGACAGAAGGAGGCCGAGTGGCTGGAGGTCTGCTAACGGGCATACTGACGCTTGGAAGCTACCCAGGCATAGTGGCCCAAGAAAATAGAAAGAGTATCCTAGGCCTCACCTGCCGATTGGAAAAATCCATAAATGCCACAGGACTCATAGTTAGGGCCATGCAAAATGAAGTAGAAGAGCTACATCAAATTGTCTTACAACACCGTATGGCCCTGGACTACCTGTTGGCAAGACAAGGAGGGTTCTGTAAACTAATGAAAGAAGGTTGCAAAGTCAGATTCCATGATCTGAATAAAACAATTGAGGATGAATTAAATCAAATGACAGACTTAAAAGAAAACAACACACATGGGGTTTCAAACCCTTTTGATTGGCTCACGAGCTGGCTACCATCGATTCAATGGTTAAAGGAACTGTTTTTTGCTTTCTGTATAATCCTATTAGTAGTGTTACTAATGTTATGTATTCTGCCTATTATTTTCCAAATGCTGAAGAGATGCATATCTAAGATGGTAAATGATAAACAAGACGAAATGCAATTATTAGCGTTAGTTAGATGATGCTCTTCCCCTTCCGGTTCAGAGCACCAAAGGGGGGATTTGATGAAGGCTTGATGAAAATACATAATACACATATTGGAAAATATATTTGATATAACCATATTAGAAATAGGAGTTAGAAAATATATAAGAAAAATGTATGTATGCATGGCTAGTTCACTGGACTTCTCAAAAGCTACAAAGTTAGAGGCCAGCTCCAGGAAAGGAATGTGGTGCCTGACACTTCTAAGGCCATAAGATAAGATACATACCAGGCACCAGGCACCAGGCACCTTATCATCCATTAAGAGGTGCCTGGTACCTTATCGTAAAATTGACTAATGAAGTGTCCATTAGGGGGTCTCAGGAATGTTATCTCAAGATGGATGGAGCAGGTCCGAGACATCCTGGCGCTGGGAGTACATTAATAGCCACTCTCTAGATAGTAAATTAATGAGGATTGACAACTTGTTGATTTCCAAAATATGCCTTTGAAGTCAGTGAAAGAGTAGATGTTTGTGACGCACATTGTGATGTTTCTATGATGCATGAATACTTATTTTCAAGAAGTGTATATATACTCTGCATTTCTTTTGTTCGGGACCCTTCTTTCCTGGGTTACCAGGGGGTCTATATCCGGTTGGCGCCAACCGAGAATAAAGCGTGCTTTCCAGTACTCTGGATTTCTCTTTGTCTTTGTTCCTCAAACCATCTCTCTTCCCTAACAATATCATCACGTGAGAGGCCCCTCCCCCTTCTGGCACCAACGGCTGCTCTGGCCAGAGGAAAGACAGAAGGCAGCAGAAGACACTTCCATCTTGTCTTCTGCCTATATCATCCCTTGAGTGGCCCCTCCCCGTTCTGGCACCAATGGCTGCTCTGGCAAAAGCAAAGACAGAAGGGAGCAATAGGCACTTCCATTTTGTCTTCTGCCTATATAACCACATGAGAGGGCCCTCCCCGTTCTGGCACCAACGGCTGCTCTGGCCAGAGCAAAAACAGAAGGGAACAGAAGACACTTCCATCTTGTCTTCTGCGTATATCATCACTTGAGAGGCCCCTCCCCCTTCTGGCACCAATGGCTGCTCTGGCCAAAGCAAGGACAGAAGGGAGCAGAAGGCACTTCCATCTTCTGCCTATATCCTCACTGGAGAGGCCCCTCCACCTTCTGGCACCAATGGCTGCTTTGGACAGAGCAAAGACAGAATGCAGCAGAAAGCACTTCCATCTTGTTTCTGCCTATATCTCACTTGAGAGGCCCCTCCCCGTTCTGGCACCAACGGATGTTCTGGACAGAGCAAAGACAGAAGGCAGCAAAAGGCACTTCCATCTTGTCTTCTGCCTCTATCTTCACTTAAGAGGCCCCTCCCCGTTCTGGCACCAACGGCTGCTCTGGCCAGAGTTAAGACAGAAGGGAGCAGAAGACACTTCCATCTTGTCTTCTCCCTATATCATCACGTGAGAGGCCCCTCCCCCTTCTGGCACCAACGGCTGCTCCGGCCAGAGGAAAGACAGAAGGCAGCAGAAGACACTTCCATTTTGTCTTCTGCCTATATCATCCCTTGAGTGGCCCCTCCCCGTTCTGGCACCAATGGCTGCTCTGGCAAAAGCAAAGACAGAAGGGAGCAGAAAACACTTCCATTTTGTCTTCTGCCTATATCATCCCTTGAGTGGCCCCTCCCATTTCTGGCACCAATGGCTGCTCTGGCAAAAGCAAAGACAGAAGGGAGCAGAAGGCACTTCCATATTATCTATTGCATATATCATCACTTGAGAGGCCCCTCCCCCTCCTGGCACCAATGGCTGCTCTGGCCAGAGCGAAGACAAAAGGGAGCAATAGACACTTCCATTTTGTCTTCTGCTTATATCATCATGTGAGAGGCCCCTCCCCCTTCTGGCACCAATGGCTGCTCTGGCCAGAGGAAAGAAAGAAGGCAGCAGAAGACACTTCCATCTTGTCTTCTGCCTATATCATCCCTTGAGTGGCCCCTCCCCGTTCTGGCACCAATGGCTGCTCTGGCAAAAGCAAAGACAGAAGGAAGCAGAAGGCACTTCCATATTGTCTTTTGCCTATATAATCACTTGAGAGGCCCCTCCCCCTTCTGGCACCAACGGCTGCTCCGGCCAGAGGGAAGACAGAATGGAGCAATAGGCACTTCCATTTTGTCTTCTGCCTATATAACCACATGAGAGGGCCCTCCCCGTTCTGGCACCAACGGCTGCTCTGGCCAGAGCAAAAACAGAAGGGAGCAGAAGACACTTCCATCTTGTCTTCTGCGTATAACATCACCTGAGAGGCCCCTCCCCCTTCTGGCACCAATGGCTGCTCTGGCCAAAGCAAGGACTGAAGGGAGCAGAAAGCACTTCGATCTTGTCTTCTGCCTATATCCGCACTGGAGAGGCCCCTCCCCCTTCTGGCACCAACGGCTGCTCTGGCCAGAGCGAAGACAGAAGGGAGCAGAAGACACTTCCATCTTGTCCTTTGCCTATATCATCATGTGAGAGACCCCTCCCCCTTCTGGCACCAACGGCTGCTCTGGCCAGAGGAAAGACAGAAGGCAGGAAAAGACACTTCTATCTTGTCTCCTGCCTATATAACCACATGAGAGGGCCCTCCCCGTTCTGGCACCAACGGCTGCTCTAGCCAGAGCAAAAACAGAAGGGAGCAGAAGACACTTCCATCTTGTCTTCTGCCTATATCATCATGTGAGAGGCCCCTCCCCCTTCTGTCACCAACGGCTGCTCTGGCCAGAGGAAAGACAGAAGGCAGCAGAAGACACTTCCATCTTGTCTTCTGCCTATATCATCGCTTGAGTGGCCCCTCCCCGTTCTAGCACCAATGGCTGCTCTGGCAAAAGCAAAGACAGAAGGGAGCAGAAGGCACTTCCATATTGTCTTTTACCTATATCATCACTTTAGAGGCCCCTCCCCCTTCTGGCACCAACGGCTGCTCTGGCCAGAGCGAAGACAGAATGGAGCAATAGGAACTCCCATTTTGTCTTCTGCCTATATAACCACATGAGAGGGCCCTCCCCGTTCTGGCACCAACGGCTGCTCTGGCCAGAGCAAAAACAGAAGGGAGCAGAAGACACTTCCTTCTTGTCTTCTGCGTATATCATCACTTGAGAGGCCCCTCCCCCTTCTGGCACCAACGGCTGCTCTGGCCAAAGCAAAGACAGAAGGGAGCAGAAGGCACTTCCATCTTCTCTTTTGCCTATAGCATCACTTGAGAGGCCCCTCCCCCTTCTGGCACCAACGGCTGCTCTGGCCAGAGCGAAGACAGAAGGTAGCAATAGGCACTTCCATCTTGTCTTCTGCCTATATAACCACTTAAGAGGCCCCTCCCCCTTCTGGCACCAACGGTTTCTCTGGACAGAGCAAATACAGAAGGGAGCAGAAGACACTTCCATCTTGTCTTCTGCCTATATCATCCCTTGAGTGGCCCCTCCCCGTTATGGCACCAACGGCTGCTCTGGCCAGAGCAAAGACAGAAGGCAGCAGAAGACACTTCCATCTTGTCTTTTGCCTATATCATCACTAGAGAGGTCCCTCCCCATTCTGGCACCAACGGCTGCTCTGGCCAGAGGAAAGACAGAAGGGAGCAGAAGACACTTCCATATTGTCTTCTTCCTATATCATCCCTTGAGTGGCCCCTCCCCGTTCTGGCACCAACGGCTGCTCTGGCCAGAGCGAAGACAGAAGGCAGCAGAAGACACTTCCATCTTGTCTTTTGCCTATATCATCACTTGGGAGCCCCCCCCCCTTCTGGCACCAACGGCTGCTCTGGCCAGAACAAAGACAGAAGGGAGCAGAAGACACTTCCATCTTGTCTTCTGCCTATATCATCACTTGAGAGGCCCCTCCCCGTTCTCGCACCAACGGCTGCTCTGGCCTGAGCTAAGACAGAAGGGAGCAATAGGGACTTCCATTTTGTATTCTGCCTATATAACCACTTGAGAGGCCCCTCCCCGTTCTGGCACCAATGGCTTGTCTGCCCAGAGCAAAGACAGAAGAAAGCAGAAGACACTTCCATCTTGCCTTCTGCCTATATCATCCCTTGAGAGGCCCCTCCCCCTTCTGGCACCAACGGCTGGTCAGGCCAGAGTGAAGAGAGAAGGGAGCAGAAGACACTTCCATCTTGTCTTTTGCCTATATCATCACTTGAGAGGCCCCTCCCCCTTCTGGCACCAACGGCTGCTCTGGCCAAAGCAAAGACAGAAGGGAGCAGAAGGCACTTCCATCCTTTCTTTTGCCTATATCATTACTTGAGAGGCCCCTCCCACTTCTGGCACCAACGGCTGCTCTGGCCAGAGCGAAGACACAAGGTAGCAATAGGCACTTCCATCTTGTCTTTTGCCTATATCATCACTTGAGAGGCCCCTCCCACTTCTGGCACCAACGGCTGCTCAGGCAACAGCGAAGACAGATGGGAGCAGAAGACACTTCAATCTTGTCTTTTGCCTATATCATCACTTGAGAGGCCCCTCCCCCTTCTGGCACCAACGGCTGCTCTGGCCAAAGCAAAGACAGAAGGGAGCAGAAGGCACTTCCATCTTGTCTTTTGCCTATATCATCACTTGAGAGAACCCTCCCACTTCTGGCACCAACGGCTGCTCTGGCCAGAGCGAAGACACAAGGGAGCAGAAGACACTTCCATCTTGTCTTCTGCCTATATCATTACTTGAGAGGCTCCTCCCCCTTCTGGCACCAACGGCTGCTATGGCCAGAGCAAAGACAGAAGGGAGCAGAAGACACTTCCATCTTGTCTTCTGCCTAAATCATCACTTGAGAGGCCCCTCCCCCGTCTCACACCAACGGCTACTCTGGACAGAGCAAAGACAGAAGGCACTTCCTTCTTGTCTTCTGCCTATATCATCACTTGAGAGGCCCCTGCCCCTTCTGGCACCAACGGCTGCTCTGGCCTGAGCGAAGACAGAAGGGAGCAATAGGCACTTCCATCTTGTCTTCTGCCTATATCATTACTTGAGAGGCTCCTCCCCGTTCTGGCACCAACGGCTGCTCTGGCCAGAGCAAAGACAGAAGGGAGCAGAAGACACTTCCATCCTGTCTTCTACCTGTATCATCACTTGAGAGGCACCTCCCCCTTCTGGCACCAACGACTGCTCTGGCCAGAGCGAAGACAGAAGGGAGCAGAAGACACTTCCATCTTGCCTTCTGCCCATATCATCACTTGAGAGGCCCCTCCCCGTTCTGGCACCAACAGCTCATCTGGCCAGAGCGAAGATAGAAGGGAGTAGTAGGCACTTCCATCTTGTCTTTTGCCTCAATCATCACTTGAGAGGCCCCTCCCCCTTCTGGCACCAATGGCTGCTCTGGCCAAAGCAAAGACAGAAGGGAGCAGAAGGCACTTCCATCTTGTCTTTTGCCTATATCATCACTTGAGAGGCCCCTCCCCCTTCTGGCACCAATGGCTGCTCTGGCCAGAGCAAAGACAGAAGGGAGCAGAAGACACTTCCATCTTGTCTTCCGCCTAAATCATCACTAGAAAGACCCCTCTCCCTTCTGGCACCAATGGCTGCTATGGAGAGAGCAAAGACAGAAGGGAGCAGAAGACACGTCCATCTTGTTTTCTGCCTATATCATCACTTGAGAGGCCCCTCCCCGTTCTGGCAGCAACGGCTGCTCTGGCCAGAGCAAAGACAGAAGGGAGCAATAGGCACTTCAATCTTGTCTTCTGCCTATATAACCACTTAAGAGGCCCCTCCCTGTTCTGGCACCAACGGCTGCTCTAGTCAGAGCAAAGACAGAAGGGAGGAAGACACTTCCATCTTGTTTTCTGCCTATATAACCACTTGAGAGGCCCCTCCCCGTTCTGGCAGCAACGGCTGCTCTGGCCAGAGGAAAGACAGTTCTGGCACCAACGGCTACTCTGGTCAGAGCAAAGACAGAAGGGAGGAAGACACTTCCATCTTGTCTTCTGCCTATATCATCACTTCAGAGGCCCCTCCACCTTCTGGCACCAACGGCTGCTCTGGCCAGAGCAAAGACAGAAGGGAGCAGTAGACACTTCCATCTTGTATTCTGCCTATATAATCACTTGAGAGGCCCCTCCCCCTTCTGGCACCAACGGCTGCTATGGAGAGAGCAAAGACCGAAGGGAGCAGAAGCCACGTCCATCTTGTTATCTGCCTATATCATCACTTGAGAGGCCCCTCCCCCTTCTGGCACCAACGGCTGCTCTAGCCAGAGCAAAGACATAATGGAGCAGAAGACACTTCCATCTTGTCTTTTGCCTATATCATCACTTGAGGGGCCCCTCCCCCTTCTGGCACCAACGGCTGCTCTGGCCAAAGCAAAGACAGAAGGGAGCAGAAGGCACTTCCATCTTGTCTTTTGCCTATATCATCACTTGAGAGAACCCTCCCACTTCTGGCACCAATGGCTGCTCTGGCCAGAGCGAAGACACAAGGGAGCAGAAGACACTTCCATCTTGTCTTCTGCCTATATCATTACTTGAGAGGCTCCTCCCCCTTCTGGCACCAACGGCTGCTATGGCCAGAGCAAAGACAGAAGGGAGCAGAAGACACTTCCATCTTGTCTTCTGCCTAAATCATCACTTGAGAGGCCCCTCTCCCGTCTCACACCAACGGCTACTCTGGACAGAGCAAAGACAGAAGGCACTTCCTTCTTGTCTTCTGCCTATATCATCACTTGAGAGGCCCCTGCCCCTTCTGGCACCAAGGGCTGCTCTGGCCTGAGCGAAGACAGAAGGGAGCAATAGGCACTTCCATCTTGTCTTCTGCCTATATCATTACTTGAGAGGCTCCTCCCCGTTCTGGCACCAACGGCTGCTCTGGCCAGAGCAAAGACAGAAGGGAGCAGAAGACACTTCCATCCTGTCTTCTGCCTGTATCATCACTTGAGAGGCCCCTCCCCCTTCTGGCACCAACGACTGCTCTGGCCAGAGCGAAGACAGAAGGGAGCAGAAGACACTTCCATCTTGCCTTCTGCCCATATCATCACTTGAGAGGCCCCTCCCCGTTCTGGCACCAACAGCTCATCTGGCCAGAGCGAAGACAGAAGGGAGTAATAGGCACTTCCATCTTGTCTTTTGCCTCAATCATCACTTGAGAGGCCCCTCCCCCTTCTGGCACCAATGGCTGCTCTGGCCAAAGCAAAGACAGAAGGGAGCAGAAGGCACTTCCATCTTGTCTTTTGCCTATATCATCACTTGAGAGGCCCATCCCCCTTCTGGCACCAATGGCTGCTCTGGCCAGAGCAAAGACAGAAGGGAGCAGAAGACACTTCCATCTTGTCTTCCGCCTAAATCATCACTAGAAAGACCCCTCTCCCTTCTGGCACCAATGGCTGCTATGGAGAGAGCAAAGACAGAAGGGAGCAGAAGACACGTCCATCTCTTTTTCTGCCTATATCATCACTTGAGAGGCCCCTCCCCGTTCTGGCAGCAACGGCTGCTCTGGCCAGAGCAAAGACAGAAGGGAGCAATAGGCACTTCAATCTTGTCTTCTGCCTATATAACCACTTAAGAGGGCCCTCCCTGTTCTGGCACCAACGGCTGCTCTAGTCAGAGCAAAGACAGAAGGGAGGAAGACACTTCCATCTCGTTTTCTGCCTATATAACCACTTGAGAGGCCCCTCCCCGTTCTGGCAGCAACGGCTGCTCTGGCCAGAGGAAAGACAGTTCTGGCACCAACGGCTACTCTGGTCAGAGCAAAGACAGAAGGGAGGAAGACACTTCCATCTTGTCTTCTGCCTATATCATCACTTCAGAGGCCCCTCCACCTTCTGGCACCAACGGCTGCTCTGGCCAGAGCAAAGACAGAAGGGAGCAGTAGACACTTCCATCTTGTATTCTGCCTATATAATCACTTGAGAGGCCCCTCCCCCTTCTGGCACCAACGGCTGCTATGGAGAGAGCAAAGACCGAAGGGAGCAGAAGCCACGTCCATCTTGTTATCTGCCTATATCATCACTTGAGAGGCCCCTCCCCCTTCTGGCACCAACGGCTGCTCTAGCCAGAGCAAAGACATAATGGAGCAGAAGACACTTCCATCTTGTCTTCTGCCTATATCAACATTTGAGAGGCCCCTGCCCCTTCTGGCACCAACGGCTGCTCTGGACAGAGCAAAGACATAAGGGAGCAGAAGACACTTCCATCCTCTTTTCTGCCTATATAACCACTTGAGAGGCCCCTCCCCGTTCTGGCAGCAACGGCTGCTCTGTCCAGAGCAAAGACAGAAGGGAGCAGAAGATACTTCCATCTTGTCTTCTGCCTATATCATCACTTGAGAGGCCCCTCCCCGTTCTGGCACCAACGGCTGCTCTGGCCAGAGCAAAGACAGAAGGGAGCAGAAGACACTTCCATCTTGTATTCTGCCTATATCATCACTTGAGAGGCCCCTCCCCCTTCTGGCACCAACAGCTTCTATGGAGACAGCAAAGACAGAAGGGAGCAGAAGACACGTCCATCTTGTTTTCTGCCTATATCATCACTTGAGAGGCCCCTCCCCCTTCTGGCACCAACGGCTGCTCTAGCCAGAGCAAAGACATAAGGGAGCAGAAGAAACTTCCATCTTGTCTTCTGCCTATATCATCACTTGAGAGGCCCCTCCCCCTTCTGGCACCAACGGCTGCTCTGGACAGAGAAAAAACATAAGGGAGCAGAAGACACTTCCATCTTGTTTTCTGCCTATATAACCACTTGAGAGGCCCCTCCCCGTTCTGGCAGCAATGGCTGCTCTGGCCAGATTAAAGGCAGAAGGGAGCAGAAGACACTTCCACCTTGTATTCTGCCTATATCATCACTTGAGAGGCCCCTCCCCCTTCTGGCACCAACGGCTGCTCTGGCCAGAGCAAACACAGAAGGGAGCAGAAGACACTTCCATCTCGCCTACCGCCTATATCATCACTTGAGAGGCCCCTCCACCTTCTGGCACCAACGGCTGCTCTGGACAGAGCAAAGACATAAGGGAACAGAAGACACTTCCATTTTGTCTTCTGCCTATATCATCACTTGAGAGGCCCCTCCCCCTTCTGGCACCAACGGCCGCTCTGGCCAGACCAAAGACAGAAGGGAGCAAAAGACACTTCCATCTTGTATTCTGCCTATATCATCACTTGAAAGGCCCCTCCCCCTTCTGGCACCAACGCCTGCTCTGGACAGAGCAAAGACAGAAGGCAGCAGAAGGCACTACCATCTTGTCTTTTGCCTATATCATCACTTGAGAGGCCCCTTCCCCTTCTGGCACCAACGACTGCTCTGGCCAAAGCACGGACAGAAGGGAGCAGAAGGCACTTCCATCTTGTCTTCTGCCTATATCATCACTTGAGAGGCCCCTCCCCGTTCTGGCAGCAACGGTTGCTCTGGCCAGAGCAAAGACAGAAGGGAGCAGAAGACACGTTCATCTTGTTTTCTGCCTATATCATCACTTGAGAGGCCCCTCCCCCTTCTGGCACCAACGGCTGCTCTGGCCAGAGCAAACACAGAAGGGAGCAGAAGACACTTCCATCTCGTCTTCCGCCTATATCATCACTTGAGAGGCCCCTCCCCCTTCTGGCACCAAAGGCTGCTCTGGACAGAGCAAAGACATAAGGGAACAGAAGACACTTCCATCTTGTCTTCTGCCTATATCATCACTTGAGAGGCCCCTCCCCCTTCTGGCACCAACGGCCGCTCTGGAGAGAGCAAAGACAGAAGGGAGCAGAAGACACGTTCATCTTGTTTTCTGCCTATATCATCACCTGAGAGGCCCCTCCCCCTTCTGGCACCAACGGCTGCTCTGGCCAGAGCAAAGACAGAAGGGAGCAGAAGACACTTCCATCTTGTCTTCCGCCTATATCATCACTTGAGAGGCCCCTCCCCCTGCTGGCACCAACGGCTGCTCTGGACAGAGCAAAGACATAAGGTAACAGAAGACACTTGCATCTTGTTTTCTGCCTATATCATCACTTGAAAGGCCCCTCCCCGTTCTGGCAGCAACTGCTGCTCTGGCCAGAGCAAAGACAGAAGGGAGAAGAAGACACTTCCATCTTGTATTCTGCCTATATCATCACTTGAAAGGCCCCTCCCCCTTCTGGCACCAACGGCTGCTCTGGACAGAGCAAAGACAGAAGGGAGCAGAAGGCACTTCCATCTTGTCTTTTGCCTCAATCATCACTTGAGAGGCCCCTCCCCCTTCTGGCACCAATGGCTGCTCTGGCCAAAGCAAAGACAGAAGGGAGCAGAAGGCACTTCCATCTTGTCTTTTGCCTATATCATCACTTGAGAGGCCCCTCCCCCTTCTGGCACCAATGGCTGCTCTGGCCAGAGCAAAGACAGAAGGGAGCAGAAGACACTTCCATCTTGTCTTCCGCCTAAATCATCACTAGAAAGACCCCTCTCCCTTCTGGCACCAATGGCTGCTATGGAGAGAGCAAAGACAGAAGGGAGCAGAAGACACGTCCATCTCTTTTTCTGCCTATATCATCACTTGAGAGGCCCCTCCCCGTTCTGGCAGCAACGGCTGCTCTGGCCAGAGCAAAGACAGAAGGGAGCAATAGGCACTTCAATCTTGTCTTCTGCCTATATAACCACTTAAGAGGCCCCTCCCTGTTCTGGCACCAACGGCTGCTCTAGTCAGAGCAAAGACAGAAGGGAGGAAGACACTTCCATCTTGTTTTCTGCCTATATAACCACTTGAGAGGCCCCTCCCCGTTCTGGCAGCAACGGCTGCTCTGGCCAGAGGAAAGACAGTTCTGGCACCAACGGCTACTCTGGTCAGAGCAAAGACAGAAGGGAGGAAGACACTTCCATCTTGTCTTCTGCCTATATCATCACTTCAGAGGCCCCTCCACCTTCTGGCACCAACGGCTGCTCTGGCCAGAGCAAAGACAGAAGGGAGCAGTAGACACTTCCATCTTGTATTCTGCCTATATAATCACTTGAGAGGCCCCTCCCCCTTCTGGCACCAACGGCTGCTATGGAGAGAGCAAAGACCGAAGGGAGCAGAAGCCACGTCCATCTTGTTATCTGCCTATATCATCACTTGAGAGGCCCCTCCCCCTTCTGGCACCAACGGCTGCTCTAGCCAGAGCAAAGACATAATGGAGCAGAAGACACTTCCATCTTGTCTTCTGCCTATATCATCATTTGAGAGGCCCCTGCCCCTTCTGGCACCAACGGCTGCTCTGGACAGAGCAAAGACATAAGGGAGCAGAAGACACTTCCATCTTCTTTTCTGCCTATATAACCACTTGAGAGGCCCCTCCCCGTTCTGGCAGCAACGGCTGCTCTGTCCAGAGCAAAGACAGAAGGGAGCAGAAGATACTTCCATCTTGTCTTCTGCCTATATCATCACTTGAGAGGCCCCTCCCCGTTCTGGCACCAACGGCTGCTCTGGCCAGAGCAAAGACAGAAGGGAGCAGAAGACACTTCCATCTTGTATTCTGCCTATATCATCACTTGAGAGGCCCCTCCCCCTTCTGGCACCAACAGCTTCTATGGAGACAGCAAAGACAGAAGGGAGCAGAAGACACGTCCATCTTGTTTTCTGCCTATATCATCACTTGAGAGGCCCCTCCCCCTTCTGGCACCAACGGCTGCTCTAGCCAGAGCAAAGACATAAGGGAGCAGAAGAAACTTCCATCTTGTCTTCTGCCTATATCATCACTTGAGAGGCCCCTCCCCCTTCTGGCACCAACGGCTGCTCTGGACAGAGAAAAAACATAAGGGAGCAGAAGACACTTCCATCTTGTTTTCTGCCTATATAACCACTTGAGAGGCCCCTCCCCGTTCTGGCAGCAATGGCTGCTCTGGCCAGATTAAAGGCAGAAGGGAGCAGAAGACACTTCCACCTTGTATTCTGCCTATATCATCACTTGAGAGGCCCCTCCCCCTTCTGGCACCAACGGCTGCTCTGGCCAGAGCAAACACAGAAGGGAGCAGAAGACACTTCCATCTCGCCTTCCGCCTATATCATCACTTGAGAGGCCCCTCCCCCTTCTGGCACCAACGGCTGCTCTGGACAGAGCAAAGACATAAGGGAACAGAAGACACTTCCATTTTGTCTTCTGCCTATATCATCACTTGAGAGGCCCCTCCCCCTTCTGGCACCAACGGCCGCTCTGGCCAGACCAAAGACAGAAGGGAGCAAAAGACACTTCCATCTTGTATTCTGCCTATATCATCACTTGAAAGGCCCCTCCCCCTTCTGGCACCAACGCCTGCTCTGGACAGAGCAAAGACAAAAGGCAGCAGAAGGCACTACCATCTTGTCTTTTGCCTATATCATCACTTGAGAGGCCCCTTCCCCTTCTGGCACCAACGACTGCTCTGGCCAAAGCAAGGACAGAAGGGAGCAGAAGGCACTTCCATCTTGTCTTCTGCCTATATCATCACTTGAGAGGCCCCTTCCCGTTCTGGCAGCAACGGTTGCTCTGGCCAGAGCAAAGACAGAAGGGAGCAGAAGACACGTTCATCTTGTTTTCTGCCTATATCATCACTTGAGAGGCCCCTCCCCCTGCTGGCACCAACGCCTGCTCTGGACAGAGCAAAGACAAAAGGCAGCAGAAGGCACTACCATCTTGTCTTTTGCCTATATCATCACTTGAGAGGCCCCTTCCCCTTCTGGCACCAACGGCTGCTCTGGCCAGAGCAAACACAGAAGGGAGCAGAAGACACTTCCATCTCGTCTTCCGCCTATATCATCACTTGAGAGGCCCCTCCCCCTTCTGGCACCAAAGGCTGCTCTGGACAGAGCAAAGACATAAGGGAACAGAAGACACTTCCATCTTGTCTTCTGCCTATATCATCACTTGAGAGGCCCCTCCCCCTGCTGGCACCAACGGCTGCTCTGGACAGAGCAAAGACAGAAGGGAGCAGAAGACACGTTCATCTTGTCTTCCGCCTATATCATCACCTGAGAGGCCCCTCCCCCTTCTGGCACCAACGGCTGCTCTGGCCAGAGCAAAGACAGAAGGGAGCAGAAGACACTTCCATCTTGTCTTCCGCCTATATCATCACTTGAGAGGCCCCTCCCCCTGCTGGCACCAACGGCTGCTCTGGACAGAGCAAAGACATAAGGGAACAGAAGACACTTGCATCTTGTTTTCTGCATATATCATCACTTGAAAGGCCCCTCCCCGTTCTGGCAGCAACTGCTGCTCTGGCCAGAGCAAAGACAGAAGGGAGAAGAAGACACTTCCATCTTGTATTCTGCCTATATCATCACTTGAAAGGCCCCTCCCCCTTCTGGCACCAACGGCTGCTCTGGACAGAGCAAAGACAGAAGGGAGCAGAAGGCACTTCCATCTTCTCTTTTGCCTATATCATCACTTGAGAAGCCCCTTCACCTTCTGGCACAAACAACTGCTCTGGCCAAAGCAAGGACATAAGGCAGCAGAAGACACTTCCATCTTGTCTTCTGCCTATATCATCACTTGAGAGGCCCCTCCCCCTTCTGGCACCAACGGTTGCTCTGTCCAGAGCAAAAACATAAGGGAGCAGAAGACACTTCCATCTTGTCTTCTGCCTATATCATCACTTGAGAGGCCCCTCTCCCTTCTGGCACCAACGGCTGCTCTGGCCAGAGCAAACACAGAAGGGAGCAGAAGACACTTCCATCTTGTCTTCCGCCTATATCATCACTTGAGAGGCCCCTCCCCCTTCTGACACCAACGGCTGCTCTGGAGAGAGCAAAGACATAAGGGAACAGAAGACACTTCCATCTTGTTTTCTGCCTATATAACCACTTGAGAGGCTCCTCCCCGTTCTGGCAGCAACGGCTGCTCTGGCCAGAGCAAAGACAGAAGGGAGCAGAAGACACTTCCATCTTGTCTTCCGCCTATATCATCACTTAAGAGGCCCCTCCCCGTTCTGGCACCAACGGCTGCTCTGGACAGAGCAAAGACATACAGGAACAGAAGACACTTCCATCTTGTTTTCTGCCTATATAACCACTTGAGAGGCCCCTCCCCCTTCTGGCACCAACGGCTGCTCTGGCCAAAGCAAGGACAGAAGGGAGCAGAAGACACTTCCATCTTGTCTTCTGCCCATATCATCACTTGAGAGGCCCCTCCCCCTTCTGGCACTAACGGCTGCTCGGGCCAGAGCAAAGACAGAAGGGAGCAGAAGACACTTCCATCTTGTCTTCTGCCTATATCATCACTTGAGAGGCTCCTCACCGTTCTGGCACCAACGGCTGCTCTGGCCAGAGCAAAGACAGAAGGGAGCAGAAGACACTTCCATCCTGTCTTCTGCCTGTATCATCACTTGAGAGGCCCCTCCCCCTTCTGGCACCAACGGCTGCTCTGGCCAGAGCGAAGACAGAAGAGAGCAGAAGACACTTCCATCTTGCCTTCTGCCCATATCATCACTTGAGAGGCCCCTCCCCGTTCTGGCACCAACAGCTCATCTGGCCAGAGCGAAGATAGAAGGTAGTAGTAGGCACTTCCATCTTGTCTTTTGCCTCAATCATCACTTGAGAGGCCCCTCCCCCTTCTGGCACCAATGGCTGCTCTGGCCAAAGCAAAGACAGAAGGGAGCAGAAGGCACTTCCATCTTGTCTTTTGCCTATATCATCACTTGAGAGGCCCCTCCCCCTTCTGGCACCAATGGCTGCTCTGGCCAGAGCAAAGACAGAAGGGAGCAGAAGACACTTCCATCTTGTCTTCTGCCTATATCATCACTAGAAAGACCCCTCTCCCTTCTGGCACCAACGGCTGCTATGGAGAGAGCAAAGACAGAAGGGAGCAGAAGACACGTCCATCTTGTTTTCTGCCTATATCATCACTTGAGAGGCCCCTCCCCGTTCCGGCAGCAACGGCTGCTCTGGCCAGAGCAAAGACAGAAGGGAGCAAAAGGCACTTCCATCTTGTCTTCTGCCTATATAACCACTTAAGAGGCCCCTCCCTGTTCTGGCACCAACGGCTGCTCCAGTCAGAGCAAAGACAGAAGGGAGGAAGACACTTCCATCTTGTTTTCTGCCTATATAACCACTTGAGAGGCCCCTCCCCGTTCTGGCAGCAACGGCTGCTCTGGCCAGAGGAAAGACAGTTCTGGCACCAACGGCTGCTCTGGTCAGAGCAAAGACAGAAGGGAGGAAGACACTTCCATCTTGTCTTCTGCCTATATCATCACTTGAGAGGCCCCTCCCCCTTCTGGCACCAACGGCTGCTCTGCCCAGAGCAAAAATATAAGGGAGCAGAAGACACTTCCATCTTGTCTTCTGCCTATATCATCACTTGAGAGGCCCCTCTCCCTTCTGGCACCAACGGCTGCTCTGGCCAGAGCAAACACAGAAGGGAGCAGAAGACACTTCCATCTTGTCTTCCGCCTATATCATCACTTGAGAGGCCCCTCCCCCTTCTGACACCAACGGCTGCTCTGGAGAGAGCAAAGACATAAGGGAACAGAAGACACTTCCATCTTGTTTTCTGCCTATATAACCACTTGAGAGGCCCCTCCCCGTTCTGGCAGCAACGGCTGCTCTGGCCAGAGCAAAGACAGAAGGGAGCAGAAGACACTTCCATCTTGTCTTCCGCCTATATCATCACTTAAGAGGCCCCTCCCCCTTCTGGCACCAACGGCTGCTCTGGACAGAGCAAAGACATAAAGGAACAGAAGACACTTCCATCTTGTTTTCTGCCTATATAACCACTTGAGAGGCCCCTCCCCCTTCTGGCACCAACGGCTGCTCTGGCCAAAGCAAGGACAGAAGGGAGCAGAAGACACTTCCATCTTGTCTTCTGCCCATATCATCACTTGAGAGGCCCCTCCCCCTTCTGGCACCAACGGCTGCTCGGGCCAGAGCAAAGACAGAAGGGAGCAGAAGACACTTCCATCTTGTCTTCTGCCTATATCATCACTTGAGAGGCTCCTCACCGTTCTGGCACCAACGGCTGCTCTGGCCAGAGCAAAGACAGAAGGGAGCAGAAGACACTTCCATCCTGTCTTCTGCCTGTATCATCACTTGAGAGGCCCCTCCCCCTTCTGGCACCAACGGCTGCTCTGGCCAGAGCGAAGACAGAAGGGAGCAGAAGACACTTCCATCTTGCCTTCTGCCCATATCATCACTTGAGAGGCCCCTCCCCGTTCTGGCACCAACAGCTCATCTGGCCAGAGCGAAGATAGAAGGGAGTAGTAGGCACTTCCATCTTGTCTTTTGCCTCAATCATCACTTGAGAGGCCCCTCCCCCTTCTGGCACCAATGGCTGCTCTGGCCAAAGCAAAGACAGAAGGGAGCAGAAGGCACTTCCATCTTGTCTTTTGCCTATATCATCACTTGAGAGGCCCCTCCCCCTTCTGGCACCAATGGCTGCTCTGGCCAGAGCAAAGACAGAAGGGAGCAGAAGACACTTCCATCTTGTCTTCTGCCTATATCATCACTAGAAAGACCCCTCTCCCTTCTGGCACCAACGGCTGCTATGGAGAGAGCAAAGACAGAAGGGAGCAGAAGACACGTCCATCTCTTTTTCTGCCTATATCATCATTTGAGAGGCCCCTCCCCGTTCCGGCAGCAACGGCTGCTCTGGCCAGAGCAGAGACAGAAGGGAGCAAAAGGCACTTCCATCTTGTCTTCTGCCTATATAACGACTTAAGAGGCCCCTCCCTGTTCTGGCACCAACGGCTGCTCCAGTCAGAGCAAAGACAGAAGGGAGGAAGACACTTCCATCTTGTTTTCTGCCTATATAACCACTTGAGAGGCCCCTCCCCGTTCTGGCAGCAACGGCTGCTCTGGCCAGAGGAAAGACAGTTCTGGCACCAACGGCTGCTCTGGTCAGAGCAAAGACAGAAGGGAGGAAGACACTTCCATCTTCTCTTCTGCCTATATCATCACTTGAGAGGCCCCTCCCCCTTCTGGCACCAACGGCTGCTCTGGCCAGAGCAAAGACAGAAGGGAGCAGAAGACACTTCCATCTTGTCTTCTGCCTATATCATCACTTGAGAGGCTCCTCACCGTTCTGGCACCAACGGCTGCTCTGGCCAGAGCAAAGACAGAAGGGAGCAGAAGACACTTCCATCCTGTGTTCTGCCTGTATCATCACTTGAGAGGCCACTCCCCCTTCTGGCACCAACGGCTGCTCTGGCCAGAGCGAAGACAGAAGGGAGCAGAAGACAATTCCATCTTGCCTTCTGCCCATATCACCACTTGAGAGGCCCCTCCCCGTTCTGGCACCAACAGCTCATCTGGCCAGAGCGAAGACAGAAGGGAGTAGTAGGCACTTCCATCTTGTCTTTTGCCTCAATCATCACTTGAGAGGCCCCTCCCCCTTCTGGCACCAACGGCTGCTCTGGCCAGAGCAAAGACAGAAGGGAGCAGAAGACACTTCCATCTTGTCTTCTGCCTATATCATCACTAGAAAGACCCCTCCCCCTTCTGGCACCAACGGCTGCTCGGGCCAGAGCAAAGACAGAAGGGAGCAGAAGACACTTCCATCTTGTCTTCTGCCTATATCATCACTTGAGAGGCTCCTCACCGTTCTGGCACCAACGGCTGCTCTGGCCAGAGCAAAGACAGAAGGGAGCAGAAGACACTTCCATCCTGTCTTCTGCCTGTATCATCACTTGAGAGGCCCCTCCCCCTTCTGGCACCAACGGCTGCTCTGGCCAGAGCGAAGACAGAAGGGAGCAGAAGACACTTCCATCTTGCCTTCTGCCCATATCATCACTTGAGAGGCCCCTCCCCGTTCTGGCACCAACAGCTCATCTGGCCAGAGCGAAGACAGAAGGGAGTAGTAGGCACTTCCATCTTGTCTTTTGCCTCAATCATCACTTGAGAGGCCCCTCCCCCTTCTGGCACCAATGGCTGCTCTGGCCAAAGCAAAGACAGAAGGGAGCAGAAGGCACTTCCATCTTGTCTTTTGCCTATATCATCACTTGAGAGGCCCCTCCCCCTTCTGGCACCAATGGCTGCTCTGGCCAGAGCAAAGACAGAAGGGAGCAGAAGACACTTCCATCTTGTCTTCTGCCTATATCATCACTAGAAAGACCCCTCTCCCTTCTGCAACCAACGGCTGCTATGGAGAGAGCAAAGACAGAAGGGAGCAAAAGACACGTCCATCTTGTTTTCTGCCTATATCATCACTTGAGAGGCCCCTCCCCGTTCCGGCAGCAACGGCTGCTCTGGCCAGAGCAAAGACAGAAGGGAGCAAAAGGCACTTCCATCTTGTCTTCTGCCTATATAACCACTTAAGAGGCCCCTCCCTGTTCTGGCACCAACGGCTGCTCCAGTCAGAGCAAAGACAGAAGGGAGGAAGACACTTCCATCTTGTTTTCTGCCTATATAACCACTTGAGAGGCCCCTCCCCGTTCTGGCAGCAACGGCTGCTCTGGCCAGAGCAAAGACAGTTCTGGCACCAACGGCTGCTCTGGTCAGAGCAAAGACAGAAGGGAGGAAGACACTTCCATCTTGTCTTCTGCCTATATCATCACTTGAGAGGCCCCTCCCCCTTCTGGCACCAACGGCTGCTCTGGCCAGAGCAAAGACAGAAGGGAGCAGAAGACACTTCCATCTTGTCTTCTGCCTATATCATCACTTGAGAGGCTCCTCACCGTTCTGGCACCAACGGCTGCTCTGGCCAGAGCAAAGACAGAAGGGAGCAGAAGACACTTCCATCCTGTCTTCTGCCTGTATCATCACTTGAGAGGCCACTCCCCCTTCTGGCACCAACGGCTGCTCTGGCCAGAGCGAAGACAGAAGGGAGCAGAAGACACTTCCATCTTGCCTTCTGCCCATATCATCACTTGAGAGGCCCCTCCCCGTTCTGGCACCAACAGCTCATCTGGCCAGAGCGAAGACAGAAGGGAGTAGTAGGCACTTCCACCTTGTCTTTTGCCTCAATCATCACTTGAGAGGCCCCTCCCCCTTCTGGCACCAACGGCTGCTCTGGCCAGAGCAAAGACAGAAGGGAGCAGAAGACACTTCCATCTTGTATTCTGCCTATATAATCACTTGAGAGGCCCCTCCCCCTTCTGGCACCAATGGCTGCTATGGAGAGAGCAAAGACAGAAGGGAGCAGAAGACACGTCCATCTTGTTATTTGCCTATATCATCACTTGAGAGGCCCCTCCCCCTTCTGGCACCAACGGCTGCTCTAAGCAGAGCAAAGACATAATGGAGCAGAAGACACTTCCATCTTGTCTTCTGCCTATATCATCATTTGAGAGGCCCCTGCCCCTTCTGGCACCAACGGCTGCTCTGGACAGAGCAAAGACATAAGGGAGCAGAAGACACTTCCCTCTTGTTTTCTGCCTATATAACCACTTGAGAGGCCCCTCCCCGTTCTGGCAGCAACGGCTGCTCTGGCCAGAGCAAAGACAGAAGGGAGCAGAAGATACTTCCATCTTGTCTTCTGCCTATATCATCACTTGAGAGGCCCCTCCCCGTTCTGGCAGCAACGGCTGCTCTGGCCAGAGCAAAGACAGAAGGGAGCAGAAGACACTTCCATCTTGTATTCTGCCTATATCATCACTTGAGAGGCCCCTCCCCCTTCTGGCACCAACAGCTTCTATGGAGACAGCAAAGACAGAAGGGAGCAGAAGACACTTCCATCTTGTCTTCTGCCTATATCATCACTTGAGAGGCCCCTCCCCCTTCTGGCACCAACGGCTGCTCTGGACAGAGCAAAGACATAAGGGAGCAGAAGACACTTCCATCTTGTTTTCTGCCTATATAACCACTTGAGAGGCCCCTCCCCGTTCTGGCAGCAATGGCTGCTCTGGCCAGAGCAAAGACAGAAGGGAGCAGAAGACACTTCCATCTTGTATTCTGGCTATATCATCACTTGAGAGGCCCCTCCCCCTTCTGGCACCAACGGCTGCTCTGGCCAGAGCTAAGACAGAAGGGAGCAGACTGCACTTCCATCTTGTCTTTTGCCTATATCATCACTTGAAAGGCCCCTCCCCCTTCTGGCACCAACGGCTGCTCTGGCCAGACCAAAGACAGAAGGGAGCAAAAGACACTTCCATCTTTTATTCTGCCTATATCATCACTTGAAAGGCCCCTCCCCCTTCTGGCACCAACGCCTCCTCTGGAAAGAGCAAAGACAGAAGGCAGCAGAAGGCACTTCCATCTTGTCTTTTGCCTATATCATCACTTGAGAGGCCCCTTCCCCTTCTGGCACCAACGACTGCTCTGGCCAAAGCAAGGACAGAAGGGAGCAGAAGGCACTTCCACCTTGTCTTCTCCCTATATCATCACTTGAGAGGCCCCTCCCCCTTCTGGCACCAACGGCTGCTCTGCCCAGAGCAAAAACATAAGGGAGCAGAAGACACTTCCATCTTGTCTTCTGCCTATATCATCACTTGAGAGGCCCCTCCCCCTTCTGGCACCAACGGCTGCTCTCACCAGAGCAAACACAGAAGGGAGCAGAAGACACTTCCATCTTGTCTTCCGCCTATAACATCACTTGAGAGGCCCCTCCCCCTTCTGACACCAACGGCTGCTCTGGAGAGAGCAAAGACATAAGGGAACAGAAGACACTTCCATCTTGTTTTCTGCCTATATAACCACTTGAGAGGCCCCTCCCCGTTCTGGCAGCAACGGCTGCTCTGGCCAGAGCAAAGACAGAAGGGAGAAGAAGACACTTCCATTTTGTCTTCCGCCTATATCATCACTTGAGAGGCCCCTCCCCCTTCTGTCACCAACGGCTGCTCTGGACAGAGCAAAGACATAAGGGAACAGAAGACACGTTCATCTTGTTTTCTGCCTATATCATCACTTGAGAGGCCCCTCCCCCTTCTGGCACCATCGGCTGCTCTGGCCAGAGCAAAGACAGAAGGGAGCAGAAGATACTTCCATCGTGTCTTCCGCCTATATCATCACTTGAGAGGCCCCTCCCCCTTCTGGAACCAACGGCTGCTCTGGCCAGAGCAAAGACAGAAGGGAGCAGAAGACACTTCCATCTTGTCTTCCGCCTATATCATCACTTGAGAGGCCCCTCCCCCTTCTTGCACCAACGGCTGCTCTGGACAGAGAAAAGACAAAAGGGAACAGAAGACACTTCCATCTTGTTTTCTGCCTATATAACCACTTGAGAGGCCCCTCCCCGTTCTGGCAGCAACGGCTGCTCTGGCCAGAGCAAAGACAGAAGGGAGCAGAAGACACTTCCATCTTGTATTCTGCCTATATCATCACTTGAAAGGCCCCTCCCCCCTCTGGCACCAACGGCTGCTCTGGAGAGAGCAAAGACAGAAGGGAGCAGAAGACACGTTCATCTTGTTTTCTGCCTATATCATCACTTGAGGGGCCCCTCCCCCTTCTGGAACCAACGGCTGCTCTGGACAGAGCAAAGACATAAAGGAACAGAAGACACTTCCATCTTGTTTTCTGCCTATATAACCACTTGGGAGGCCCCTCCCCGTTCTGGCACCAACGGCCGCTCTGGCCAGAGCAAAGACAGAAGGGAGAAGAAGACACTTCCATCTTGTATTCTGCCTATATCATCACGTGAAAGACCCCTCCCCCTTCTGGCACCAATGGCTGCTCTGGACAGAGCAAAGACAGTAGAGAGCAGAAGGCACTTCCATCTTGTCTTTTTCCTATATCATCACTTGAGAGGCCCCTCCCCCTTCTGGCACCAACGGCTGCTCTGGCCAAAGCAAGGACAGAAGGGAGCAGAAGACACTTCCATCTTGTCTTCTGCCTATATCATCACTTGAGAGGCCCCTCCCCCTTCTGGCACCAACGGTGCTCTGGCCAGAGCAAAGACAGAAGGGAGCAGAAGACACTTCCATCTTGTCTTCTGCCTATATCATCACTTGAGAGCCCCCTCCCCCTTCTGGCGCCAACGGCTGCTCTGCCCAGAGCAAAAACATAAGGGAGCAGAAGACACTTCCATCTTGTCTTCTGCCTATATCATCACTTGAGTGGCCCCTCCCCCTTCTGGCACCAACGGCTGCTCTGGACAGAGCAAAGACAGAAGGGAGCAGAAGACACTTCCATCTTGTCTTCCGCCTATATCATCACTTGAGAGGCCCCTCCCCCTTCTGGCACCAACGGCTGCTCTGGACAGAGCAAAGACATAAGGGAACAGAAGACACTTCCATCTTGTTTTCTGCCTATATAACCACTTGAGAGGCCCCTCTGCGTTCTGGCAGCAACGGCTGCTCTGGCCAGAGCAAAGACAGAAGGGAGTAGAAGACACTTCCATCTTGTATTCTGCTTATATCATCACTTGAAAGGCCCCTCCCCGTTCTAGCACCAACGGCTGCTCTGGACAGAGCAAAGACAGAAGGGAGCAGAAGGCACTTCCATCTTGTCTTTTGCCTATATCATCACGTGAAAGACCCCTCCCCCTTCTGGCACCAACGGCTGCTCTGGCCAAAGCAAGAACAGAAGGGAGTAGAAGACATTTCCATCTTGTCTTCTGCCTATATCATCACTTGAGAGGCCCCTCCCCCTTCTGGCACCAACGGCTGCTCTGGCCAGAGCAAAGACAGAAGGGAGCAGAAGACACTTCCATCTTGTCTTCTGCCTATATCATCACTTGAGAGGCCCCTTCCCTTTCTGGCACCAATGGCTGCTCTGGAGAGAGCAAAGACAGAAGGGAGCAGAAGACACTTCCATCTTGTCTTCTGCCCATATCATCACTTGAGAGGCCCCTCCCCCTTCTGGCAACAACGGCTGCTCTGGCCAGAGCGAAAACAGAATGGAGTAGAAGACACTTCCATCTTGTATTCTGCTTATATCATCACTTGAAAGGCCCCTCCCCCTTCTGGCACTAACGGCTGCTCGGGCCAGAGCAAAGACAGAAGGGAGCAGAAGACACTTCCATCTTGTCTTCTGCCTATATCATCACTTGAGAGGCTCCTCACCGTTCTGGCACCAACGGCTGCTCTGGCCAGAGCAAAGACAGAAGGGAGCAGAAGACACTTCCATCCTGTCTTCTGCCTGTATCATCACTTGAGAGGCCCCTCCCCCTTCTGGCACCAACGGCTGCTCTGGCCAGAGCGAAGACAGAAGGGAGCAGAAGACACTTCCATCTTGCCTTCTGCCCATATCATCACTTGAGAGGCCCCTCCCCGTTCTGGCACCAACAGCTCATCTGGCCAGAGCGAAGATAGAAGGGAGTAGTAGGCACTTCCATCTTGTCTTTTGCCTCAATCATCACTTGAGAGGCCCCTCCCCCTTCTGGCACCAATGGCTGCTCTGGCCAAAGCAAAGACAGAAGGGAGCAGAAGGCACTTCCATCTTGTCTTTTGCCTATATCATCACTTGAGAGGCCCCTCCCCCTTCTGGCACCAATGGCTGCTCTGGCCAGAGCAAAGACAGAAGGGAGCAGAAGACACTTCCATCTTGTCTTCTGCCTATATCATCACTAGAAAGACCCCTCTCCCTTCTGGCACCAACGGCTGCTATGGAGAGAGCAAAGACAGAAGGGAGCAGAAGACACGTCCATCTCTTTTTCTGCCTATATCATCATTTGAGAGGCCCCTCCCCGTTCCGGCAGCAACGGCTGCTCTGGCCAGAGCAAAGACAGAAGGGAGCAAAAGGCACTTCCATCTTGTCTTCTGCCTATATAACGACTTAAGAGGCCCCTCGCTGTTCTGGCACCAACGGCTGCTCCAGTCAGAGCAAAGACAGAAGGGAGGAAGACACTTCCATCTTGTTTTCTGCCTATATAACCACTTGAGAGGCCCCTCCCCGTTCTGGCAGCAACGGCTGCTCTGGCCAGAGGAAAGACAGTTCTGGCACCAATGGCTGCTCTGGTCAGAGCAAAGACAGAAGGGAGGAAGACACTTCCATCTTGTCTTCTGCCTATATCATCACTTGAGAGGCCCCTCCCCCTTCTGGCACCAACGGCTGCTCTGGCCAGAGCAAAGACAGAAGGGAGCAGAAGACACTTCCATCTTGTCTTCTGCCTATATCATCACTTGAGAGGCTCCTCACCGTTCTGGCACCAACGGCTGCTCTGGCCAGAGCAAAGACAGAAGGGAGCAGAAGACACTTCCATCCTGTCTTCTGCCTGTATCATCACTTGAGAGGCCACTCCCCCTTCTGGCACCAACGGCTGCTCTGGCCAGAGCGAAGACAGAAGGGAGCAGAAGACAATTCCATCTTGCCTTCTGCCCATATCATCACTTGAGAGGCCCCTCCCCGTTCTGGCACCAACAGCTCATCTGGCCAGAGCGAAGACAGAAGGGAGTAGTAGGCACTTCCATCTTGTCTTTTGCCTCAATCATCACTTGAGAGGCCCCTCCCCCTTCTGGCACCAACGGCTGCTCTGGCCAGAGCAAAGACAGAAGGGAGCAGAAGACACTTCCATCTTGTCTTCTGCCTATATCATCACTAGAAAGACCCCTCCCCCTTCTGGCACCAACGGCTGCTCGGGCCAGAGCAAAGACAGAAGGGAGCAGAAGACACTTCCATCTTGTCTTCTGCCTATATCATCACTTGAGAGGCTCCTCACCGTTCTGGCACCAACGGCTGCTCTGGCCAGAGCAAAGACAGAAGGGAGCAGAAGACACTTCCATCCTGTCTTCTGCCTGTATCATCACTTGAGAGGCCCCTCCCCCTTCTGGCACCAACGGCTGCTCTGGCCAGAGCGAAGACAGAAGGGAGCAGAAGACACTTCCATCTTGCCTTCTGCCCATATCATCACTTGAGAGGCCCCTCCCCGTTCTGGCACCAACAGCTCATCTGGCCAGAGCGAAGACAGAAGGGAGTAGTAGGCACTTCCATCTTGTCTTTTGCCTCAATCATCACTTGAGAGGCCCCTCCCCCTTCTGGCACCAATGGCTGCTCTGGCCAAAGCAAAGACAGAAGGGAGCAGAAGGCACTTCCATCTTGTCTTTTGCCTATATCATCACTTGAGAGGCCCCTCCCCCTTCTGGCACCAATGGCTGCTCTGGCCAGAGCAAAGACAGAAGGGAGCAGAAGACACTTCCATCTTGTCTTCTGCCTATATCATCACTAGAAAGACCCCTCTCCCTTCTGGCACCAACGGCTGCTATGGAGAGAGCAAAGACAGAAGGGAGCAAAAGACACGTCCATCTTGTTTTCTGCCTATATCATCACTTGAGAGGCCCCTCCCCGTTCCGGCAGCAACGGCTGCTCTGGCCAGAGCAAAGACAGAAGGGAGCAAAAGGCACTTCCATCTTGTCTTCTGCCTATATAACCACTTAAGAGGCCCCTCCCTGTTCTGGCACCAACGGCTGCTCCAGTCAGAGCAAAGACAGAAGGGAGGAAGACACTTCCATCTTGTTTTCTGCCTATATAACCACTTGAGAGGCCCCTCCCCGTTCTGGCAGCAACGGCTGCTCTGGCCAGAGCAAAGACAGTTCTGGCACCAACGGCTGCTCTGGTCAGAGCAAAGACAGAAGGGAGGAAGACACTTCCATCTTGTCTTCTGCCTATATCATCACTTCAGAGGCCCCTCCCCGTTCTGGCACCAACGGCTGCTCTGGCCAGAGCAAAGACAGAAGGGAGCAGAAGACACTTCCATCTTGCCTTCTGCCCATATCATCACTTGAGAGGCCCCTCCCCGTTCTGGCACCAACAGCTCATCTGGCCAGAGCGAAGACAGAAGGGAGTAGTAGGCACTTCCATCTTGTCTTTTGCCTCAATCATCACTTGAGAGGCCCCTCCCCCTTCTGGCACCAACGGCTGCTCTGGCCAGAGCAAAGACAGAAGGGAGCAGAAGACACTTCCATCTTGTATTCTGCCTATATAATCACTTGAGAGGCCCCTCCCCCTTCTGGCACCAATGGCTGCTATGGAGAGAGCAAAGACAGAAGGGAGCAGAAGACACGTCCATCTTGTTATTTGCCTATATCATCACTTGAGAGGCCCCTCCCCCTTCTGGCACCAACGGCTGCTCTAAGCAGAGCAAAGACATAATGGAGCAGAAGACACTTCCATCTTGTCTTCTGCCTATATCATCATTTGAGAGGCCCCTGCCCCTTCTGGCACCAACGGCTGCTCTCGACAGAGCAAAGACATAAGGGAGCAGAAGACACTTCCCTCTTGTTTTCTGCCTATATAACCACTTGAGAGGCCCCTCCCCGTTCTGGCAGCAACGGCTGCTCTGGCCAGAGCAAAGACAGAAGGGAGCAGAAGATACTTCCATCTTGTCTTCTGCCTATATCATCACTTGAGAGGCCCCTCCCCGTTCTGGCAGCAACGGCTGCTCTGGCCAGAGCAAAGACAGAAGGGAGCAGAAGACACTTCCATCTTGTATTCTGCCTATATCATCACTTGAGAGGCCCCTCCCCCTTCTGGCACCAACAGCTTCTATGGAGACAGCAAAGACAGAAGGGAGCAGAAGACACTTCCATCTTGTCTTCTGCCTATATCATCACTTGAGAGGCCCCTCCCCCTTCTGGCACCAACGGCTGCTCTGGACAGAGCAAAGACATAAGGGAGCAGAAGACACTTCCATCTTGTTTTCTGCCTATATAACCACTTGAGAGGCCCCTCCCCGTTCTGGCAGCAATGGCTGCTCTGGCCAGAGCAAAGACAGAAGGGAGCAGAAGACACTTCCATCTTGTATTCTGGTTATATCATCACTTGAGAGGCCCCTCCCCCTTCTGGCACCAACGGCTGCTCTGGCCAGAGCTAAGACAGAAGGGAGCAGACTGCACTTCCATCTTGTCTTTTGCCTATATCATCACTTGAAAGGCCCCTCCCCCTTCTGGCACCAACGGCTGCTCTGGCCAGACCAAAGACAGAAGGGAGCAAAAGACACTTCCATCTTTTATTCTGCCGATATCATCACTTGAAAGGCCCCTCCCCCTTCTGGCACCAACGCCTCCTCTGGAAAGAGCAAAGACAGAAGGCAGCAGAAGGCACTTCCATCTTGTCTTTTGCCTATATCATCACTTGAGAGGCCCCTTCCCCTTCTGGCACCAACGACTGCTCTGGCCAAAGCAAGGACAGAAGGGAGCAGAAGGCACTTCCACCTTGTCTTCTCCCTATATCATCACTTGAGAGGCCCCTCCCCCTTCTGGCACCAACGGCTGCTCTGCCCAGAGCAAAAACATAAGGGAGCAGAAGACACTTCCATCTTGTCTTCTGCCTATATCATCACTTGAGAGGCCCCTCCCCCTTCTGGCACCAACGGCTGCTCTCACCAGAGCAAACACAGAAGGGAGCAGAAGACACTTCCATCTTGTCTTCCGCCTATAACATCACTTGAGAGGCCCCTCCCCCTTCTGACACCAACGGCTGCTCTGGAGAGAGCAAAGACATAAGGGAACAGAAGACACTTCCATCTTGTTTTCTGCCTATATAACCACTTGAGAGGCCCCTCCCCGTTCTGGCAGCAACGGCTGCTCTGGCCAGAGCAAAGACAGAAGGGAGAAGAAGACACTTCCATTTTGTCTTCCGCCTATATCATCACTTGAGAGGCCCCTCCCCCTTCTGTCACCAACGGCTGCTCTGGACAGAGCAAAGACATAAGGGAACAGAAGACACGTTCATCTTGTTTTCTGCCTATATCATCACTTGAGAGGCCCCTCCCCCTTCTGCCACCAACGGCTGCTCTGGCCAGAGCAAAGACAGAAGGGAGCAGAAGATACTTCCATCGTGTCTTCCGCCTATATCATCACTTGAGAGGCCCCTCCCCCTTCTGGAACCAACGGCTGCTCTGGCCAGAGCAAAGACAGAAGGGAGCAGAAGACACTTCCATCTTGTCTTCCGCCTATATCATCACTTGAGAGGCCCCTCCCCCTTCTTGCACCAACGGCTGCTCTGGACAGAGAAAAGACAAAAGGGAACAGAAGACACTTCCATCTTGTTTTCTGCCTATATAACCACTTGAGAGGCCCCTCCCCGTTCTGGCAGCAACGGCTGCTCTGGCCAGAGCAAAGACAGAAGGGAGCAGAAGACACTTCCATCTTGTATTCTGCCTATATCATCACTTGAAAGGCCCCTCCCCCCTCTGGCACCAACGGCTGCTCTGGAGAGAGCAAAGACAGAAGGGAGCAGAAGACACGTTCATCTTGTTTTCTGCCTATATCATCACTTGAGGGGCCCCTCCCCCTTCTGGAACCAACGGCTGCTCTGGACAGAGCAAAGACATAAAGGAACAGAAGACACTTCCATCTTGTTTTCTGCCTATATAACCACTTGGGAGGCCCCGCCCCGTTCTGGCACCAACGGCCGCTCTGGCCAGAGCAAAGACAGAAGGGAGAAGAAGACACTTCCATCTTGTATTCTGCCTATATCATCACGTGAAAGACCCCTCCCCCTTCTGGCACCAATGGCTGCTCTGGACAGAGCAAAGACAGTAGAGAGCAGAAGGCACTTCCATCTTGTCTTTTTCCTATATCATCACTTGAGAGGCCCCTCCCCCTTCTGGCACCAACGGCTGCTCTGGCCAAAGCAAGGACAGAAGGGAGCAGAAGACACTTCCATCTTGTCTTCTGCCTATATCATCACTTGAGAGGCCCCTCCCCCTTCTGGCACCAACGGTGCTCTGGCCAGAGCAAAGACAGAAGGGAGCAGAAGACACTTCCATCTTGTCTTCTGCCTATATCACCACTTGAGAGCCCCCTCCCCCTTCTGGCGCCAACGGCTGCTCTGCCCAGAGCAAAAACATAAGGGAGCAGAAGACACTTCCATCTTGTCTTCTGCCTATATCATCACTTGAGTGGCCCCTCCCCCTTCTGGCACCAACGGCTGCTCTGGCCAGAGCAAAGACAGAAGGGAGCAGAAGACACTTCCATCTTGTCTTCCGCCTATATCATCACTTGAGAGGCCCCTCCCCCTTCTGGCACCAACGGCTGCTCTGGACAGAGCAAAGACATAAGGGAACAGAAGACACTTCCATCTTGTTTTCTGCCTATATAACCACTTGAGAGGCCCCTCTGCGTTCTGGCAGCAACGGCTGCTCTGGCCAGAGCAAAGACAGAAGGGAGTAGAAGACACTTCCATCTTGTATTCTGCTTATATCATCACTTGAAAGGCCCCTCCCCGTTCTAGCACCAACGGCTGCTCTGGACAGAGCAAAGACAGAAGGGAGCAGAAGGCACTTCCATCTTGTCTTTTGCCTATATCATCACGTGAAAGACCCCTCCCCCTTCTGGCACCAACGGCTGCTCTGGCCAAAGCAAGAACAGAAGGGAGTAGAAGACATTTCCATCTTGTCTTCTGCCTATATCATCACTTGAGAGGCCCCTCCCCCTTCTGGCACCAACGGCTGCTCTGGCCAGAGCAAAGACAGAAGGGAGCAGAAGACACTTCCATCTTGTCTTCTGCCTATATCATCACTTGAGAGGCCCCTTCCCCTTCTGGCACCAATGGCTGCTCTGGAGAGAGCAAAGACAGAAGGGAGCAGAAGACACTTCCATCTTGTCTTCTGCCCATATCATCACTTGAGAGGCCCCTCCCCCTTCTGGCAACAACGGCTGCTCTGGCCAGAGCGAAAACAGAATGGAGTAGAAGACACTTCCGTCTTGTCTTCTGCCTATATCATCACTTGAGAGGCCCCTCCCCCTTCTGGCAGCAATGGCTGCTCTGGCCAGAGCAAAGACAGAAGGTAGCAGAAGACACTTCTATCTTGTCTTCTGCCTATATCATCACTTGAAAGGCCCCTCCCCCTTCTGGCATCAACGGCTGCTCTGGCCAGAGCAAAGACAGAAGGGAGCAGAAGACACTTCCATCTTGTCTTCTGCCTATATCATCACTTGAAAGGCCCCTCTCCCTTCAAGTGGCCTCTCAAGGGGCCTCTCAAGGGGCCCTTCTCGCACCAACAGCTGCTTTGGACAGAGCAAAGACAGATGGGAGCAGAATACTCTTCCATCTTGTCTTCTCCTCATATCATCACTTCAGAGGCCCTCCCCGTTCTTGCACCAACGGCTGCTCTGGCCAGAGCAAAAACAGAAGGGAGCAGAAGACACTTCCATCTTGTCTTCTGCCTATATCATCACTTGAGAGGCCCCTTCCCCTTCTGGCACCAATGGCTGCTCTGGCCAGAGCAAAGACAGAAGGGAGCAGAAGACACTTCCACCTTGTCTTCTCCCTATATCATCACTTGAGAGGCCCCTCCCCCTTCTGGCACCAACGGCTGCTCTGCCCAGAGCAAAAACATAAGGGAGCAGAAGACACTTCCATCTTGTCTTCTGCCTATATCATCACTTGAGAGGCCCCTCCCCCTTCTGGCACCAACGGCTGCTCTCACCAGAGCAAACACAGAAGGGAGCAGAAGACACTTCCATCTTGTCTTCCGCCTATATCATCACTTGAGAGGCCCCTCCCCCTTCTGACACCAACGGCTGCTCTGGAGAGAGCAAAGACATAAGGGAACAGAAGACACTTCCATCTTGTTTTCTGCCTATATAACCACTTGAGAGGCCCCTCCCCGTTCTGGCAGCAACGGCTGCTCTGGCCAGAGCAAAGACAGAAGGGAGAAGAAGATACTTCCATCGTGTCTTCCGCCTATATCATCACTTGAGAGGCCCCTCCCCCTTCTGGAACCAACGGCTGCTCTGGCCAGAGCAAAGACAGAAGGGAGCAGAAGACACTTCCATCTTGTCTTCCGCCTATATCATCACTTGAGAGGCCCCTCCCCCTTCTTGCACCAACGGCTGCTCTGGACAGAGAAAAGACAAAAGGGAACAGAAGACACTTCCATCTTGTTTTCTGCCTATATAACCACTTGAGAGGCCCCTCCCCGTTCTGGCAGCAACGGCTGCTCTGGCCAGAGCAAAGACAGAAGGGAGCAGAAGACACTTCCATCTTGTATTCTGCCTATATCATCACTTGAAAGGCCCCTCCCCCCTCTGGCACCAACGGCTGCTCTGGAGAGAGCAAAGACAGAAGGGAGCAGAAGACACGTTCATCTTGTTTTCTGCCTATATCATCACTTGAGGGGCCCCTCCCCCTTCTGGAACCAACGGCTGCTCTGGACAGAGCAAAGACATAAAGGAACAGAAGACACTTCCATCTTGTTTTCTGCCTATATAACCACTTGAGAGGCCCCTCCCCGTTCTGGCACCAACGGCCGCTCTGGCCAGAGCAAAGACAGAAGGGAGAAGAAGACACTTCCATCTTGTATTCTGCCTATATCATCACGTGAAAGACCCCTCCCCCTTCTGGCACCAATGGCTGCTCTGGACAGAGCAAAGACAGTAGAGAGCAGAAGGCACTTCCATCTTGTCTTTTTCCTATATCATCACTTGAGAGGCCCCTCCCCCTTCTGGCACCAACAGCTGCTCTGGCCAAAGCAAGGACAGAAGGGAGCAGAAGACACTTCCATCTTGTCTTCTGCCTATATCATCACTTGAGAGGCCCCTCCCCCTTCTGGCACCAACGGTGCTCTGGCCAGAGCAAAGACAGAAGGGAGCAGAAGACACTTCCATCTTGTCTTCTGCCTATATCATCACTTGAGAGCCCCCTCCCCCTTCTGGCGCCAATGGCTGCTCTGCCCAGAGCAAAAACATAAGGGAGCAGAAGACACTTCCATCTTGTCTTCTGCCTATATCATCACTTGAGTGGCCCCTCCCCCTTCTGGCACCAACGGCTGCTCTGGCCAGAGCAAAGACAGAAGGGAGCAGAAGACACTTCCATCTTGTCTTCCGCCTATATCATCACTTGAGAGGCCCCTCCCCCTTCTGGCACCAACGGCTGCTCTGGACAGAGCAAAGACATAAGGGAACAGAAGACACTTCCATCTTGTTTTCTGCCTATATAACCACTTGAGAGGCCCCTCTGCGTTCTGGCAGCAACGGCTGCTCTGGCCAGAGCAAAGACAGAAGGGAGTAGAAGACACTTCCATCTTGTATTCTGCTTATATCATCACTTGAAAGGCCCCTCCCCGTTCTAGCACCAACGACTGCTCTGGACAGAGCAAACGCAGAAGGGAGCAGAAGGCACTTCCATCTTGTCTTTTGCCTATATCATCACGTGAAAGACCCCTCCCCCTTCTGGCACCAACGGCTGCTCTGGCCAAAGCAAGAACAGAAGGGAGTAGAAGACATTTCGATCTTGTCTTCTGCCTATATCATCACTTGAGAGGCCCCTCCCCCTTCTGGCACCAACGGCTGCTCTGGCCAGAGCAAAGACAGAAGGGAGCAGAAGACACTTCCATCTTGTCTTCTGCCTATATCATCACTTGAGAGGCCCCTTCCCCTTCTGGCACCAATGGCTGCTCTGGAGAGAGCAAAGACAGAAGGGAGCAGAAGACACTTCCATCTTGTCTTCTGCCCATATCATCACTTGAGAGGCCCCTCCCCCTTCTGGCAACAACGGCTGCTCTGGCCAGAGCGAAAACAGAATGGAGCAGAAGACACTTCCGTCTTGTCTTCTGCCTATATCATCACTTGAGGGGCCCCTCCCCCTTCTGGCAGCAATGGCTGCTATGGCCAGAGCAAAGACAGAAGGTAGCAGAAGACACTTCTATCTTGTCTTCTGCCTATATCATCACTTGAAAGGCCCCTCCCCCTTCTGGCATCAACGGCTGCTCTGGCCAGAGCAAAGACATAAGGGAGCAGAAGACACTTCCATCTTGTCTTCTGCCTATATCATCACTTGAAAGGCCCCTCTCCCTTCAAGTGGCCTCTCAAGGGGCCTCTCAAGGGGCCCTTCTCGCACCAACAGCTGCTTTGGACAGAGCAAAGACAGATGGGAGCAGAATACTCTTCCATCTTGTCTTCTCCTCATATCATCACTTCAGAGGCCCTCCCCGTTCTTGCACCAACGGCTGCTCTGGCCAGAGCAAAAACAGAAGGGAGCAGAAGACACTTCCATCTTGTCTTCTGCCTATATCATCACTTGAGAGGCCCCTTCCCCTTCTGGCACCAATGGCTGCTCTGGCCAGAGCAAAGACAGAAGGGAGCAGAAGACACTTCCATCTTGTCTTCTGCCTATATCATCACTTGAGAGGCCCCTCCCCCTTCTGTCACCAATGGCTGCTCTGGAGAGAGCAAAGACAGAAGGGAGTAGAAGACACTTCCATCTTGTCTTCTGCCCATATCATCCCTTGAGGGGCCCCTCCTCCTTCTCGCACCAACGGCTGCTCTGGACAGAGCAAAGACAGAAGGGAGCGGAAGACACTTCCATCTTATCTTCTGCCTATATCATCCCTTGAGGGGCCCCTCCCCCTTCTCGCACCAACGGCTGCTCTGGCCAGAGCAAAGACAGAAGGGAGCGGAAGACACTTCCATCTTATCTACTGCCTATATCATCCCTTGAGGGGCCCCTCCCCCTTCTCGCACCAACGGCTGCTCTGGACAGAGCAAAGACAGAAGGGAGCGGAAGAAACTTCCATCTTGTCTTCTGCCCATATCATCACTTGAGAGGCCCCTCCCCGTTCTGGCACCAACGGCTGCTCTGGCCAGAGCAAAAACAGAAGAGAGCAGAAGACACTTCCATCTTAACTTCTCCTTATATCATCCCTTGAGAGACCCTCCCCCTTCTGGCACCAACGGCTGCTCTGGCCAGATCAAAGACACTTCCATCTTGTCTTCTGCCTATATCATCACTTGAGAGGCCCCTTCCCCTTCTGGCACCAATGGCTGCTCTGGCCAGAGCAAAGACAGAAGGGAGCAGAAGACACTTCCATCTTGTCTTCTGCCTATATTATCACTTGAGAGGCCCCTTCCCCTTCTGGCACCAATGGCTGCTCTGGAGAGAGCAAAGACAGAAGGGAGCAGAAGACACTTCCATCTTGTCTTCTGCCCATATCATCCCTTGAGGGGCCCCTCCTCCTTCCCGCACCAACGGCTGCTCTGGACAGAGCAAAGACAGAAGGGAGCGGAAGACACTTCCATCTTATCTTCTGCCTATATCATCCCTTGAGGGGCCCCTCCCCCTTCTCGCACCAACGGCTGCTCTGGCCAGAGCAAAGACAGAAGGGAGCGGAAGACACTTCCATCTTATCTACTGCCTATATCATCCCTTGAGGGGCCCCTCCCCCTTCTCGCACCAACGGCTGCTCTGGACAGAGCAAAGACAGAAGGGAGCGGAAGAAACTTCCATCTTGTCTTCTGCCCATATCATCACTTGAGAGACCCTCCCCCTTCTGGCACCAACGGCTGCTCTGGCCAGATCAAAGACACTTCCATCTTGTCTTCTGCCTATATCATCACTTGAGAGCCCCCCCCCCCCCTTCTGGCACCAACGGCTGCTCTGGCCAGAGCAAAGACAGAAGTGAGCAGAAGACACTTCCAACTTCTGCCCATATCATCCCTTGAGAGGTCCCTCCCCGTTTTGTCACCAACGGCTGCTCTAGCCAGAGCGAAGACACTTCCATCTTGTCTTCTGCCTATATCATCACTTGAGAGCCCCCCCCCCCCTTTCTGGCACCAACGGCTGCTCTGGCCAGAGCAAAGACAGAAGGGAGCAGAAGACACTTCCATCTTGTCTTCTGCCTATATCATCCCTTGAGAGGTCCCTCCCCGTTGTAGCACCAACGGCTGCTCTAGCCAGAGCGAAGACACTTCCATCTTGTCTTCTGCCTATATCATCACTTGAGAGGCCCCTCCCCCTTCTGGCACCAACGGCTGCTCTGGCCAGAGCAAGACAGAAGGGAGCAGAAGACACTTCCATCTTGTCTTCTGCCTATATCATCCCTTGAGAGGTCCCTCCCCGTTCTGGCACCAACGGCTGCTCTAGCCAGAGCGAAGACACTTCCATCTTGTCTTCTGCCTATATCATCACTTGAGAAGCCCCTCCCCCTTCTGGCACCAACGGCTGCTCTGGCCAGAGCGAAGACAGAATGGAGCAGAAGACACTTCCATCTTGTCTTCTGCCTATATCATCACTTGAGAGGCCCCTCCCCCTTCTGGCACCAATGGCTGCTCTGGCCAGAGCAAAGACAGAAGGGAGCAGAAGACACTTCCATCTTGTCTTCTGCCTATATCATCACTTGAAAGGCCCCTCCCCCTTCTGGCACCAACGGCTGCTCTGGACAGAGCAAAGACAGAAGGGAGCAGTAGGCACTTCCATCTTGTCTTTTGCCTATATCATCACTTGAAAGGCCCCTCCCCCTTCTACCACCAACGGCTGCTCTGGCCAGAGCAAAGACAGAAGGGAGCAGAAGACACTTCCATCTTGTCTTCTGCCTATATCATCACTTGAAAGGCCCCTCTCTCTTCTGGCATCAACGGCTGCTCTGGCCGGACAAAGACATAAGGGAGCAGAAGACACTTCCATCTTGTCTTCTGCCAATATCATCTCTGAGAAGCCCCTCCCCCTTCTGGCACCAACGGCTGCTCTGGCCAGAGCAAAGACAGAAGTGAGCAGAAGACACTTCCATCTTGTCTTCTGCCTATATCATCACTTGAGAGGCCCCTCCCCCTTCTGGCACCAACGGCTGCTCTGGAGAGAGCAAAGACAGAAGGGAGCAGAAGACACTTCCATCTTGCTTTCTGCCTATATCATCACTTGAGAGGCCCCTCCCCCTTCTGGCACCAACGGCTGCTCTGGCCAGAGGAAAGACAGAAGGGAGCTGAAGACACTTCCATCTTGTCTTCTGCCTATATCATCACTTGAGAGGCCCCTCCCCCTTCTCGCACCAACAGCTGCTTTGGACAGAGCAAAGACAGATGGGAGCAGAATACTCTTCTATCTTGTCTTCTCCTCATATCATCACTTCAGAGGCCCTCCCCGTTCTTGCACCAACGGCTGCTCTGGCCAGAGCAAAACAGAAGCGAGCAGAAGACACTTCCATCTTATCTTCTGCCTATATCATCCCTTGAGGGGCCCCTCCCCCTTCTCGCACCAACGGCTGCTCTGGCCAGAGCAAAGACAGAAGGGAGTGGAAGACACTTCCATCTTATCTTCTGCCTATATCATCCCTTGAGGGGCCCCTCCCCCTTCTCGCACCAACGGCTGCTCTGGACAGAGCAAAGACAGAAGGGAGCGGAAGACATTTCCATCTTGTCTTCTGCCCATATCATCACTTAAGAGTCCCCTCCCCGTTCTGGCACCAACGGCTGCTCTGGCCAGAGCAAAAACAGAAGAGAGCAGAAGACAGTTCCATCTTATCTTCTGCCTATATCATCCCTTGAGAGACCCCTCCCCCTTCTGGCACCAACGGCTGCTGTAGCCAGAGCGAAGACACTTCCATCTTGTCTTCTACCTATATCATCACTTGAGAGGCCCCTCCCCTTCTGGCACCAACGGCTGCTCTGGCCAGAGCAAAGACAGAAGTGAGCAGAAGACACTTCCATCTTCTGCCCATATCATCCCTTGAGAGGTCCCCGTTCTGGCACCAACGGCTGCTCTAGCCAGAGCGAAGACACTTCCATCTTGTCTTCTGCCTATATCCTCACTTGAGAGGCCCCTCCCCCTTCTGGCACCAACGGCTGCTCTGGCCAGAGCGAAGACAGAGGGGAGCAGAAGACACTTCCATCTTGTCTTTACTAATAATATAATATAGTATATTGTATATACATATAATATTTACAATATTATAATGTAATACAATATAATACTGGTAATAATAATTCAATGTTACTTTGAAATTAGTTGTTCTCCTCCAGTTTTGATTGTTTTGAGGCATAACATTGTGCCATTGTAATGAATTCCCCTGTTGGAGTAGAGAAGCGCAGGCTACAAGTATGGCAAATTACTAAATAATTTTAACATTACTTGTTCTTCATTTTAAATATTGTGTTTGTTCCCGTGTAAACTATAGTCCGGCCCTCCAATGGTCTGAGGGACAATTAACTGGCCCCTGCTCAAAAAGTTTGAGGATCCCTGATTTATACATTTCTGCATTTTAAATCAACCCTAATCCTAATTCCAACCCTAACCCTAACTCCAATTCGAATTCTAACTGTAAACCTAACTCAAACACTGACCCTAATCTTGACCATAATTCTAACCACAGCCCAAACTATAACTGTAAATCTAGCCCTTACGCTAACTGTAGCTCTAACTCAAACTGTAACCCTGCCCCTAACTCTAACCCTAAACTATTATTCTAACTCTAGACTTAACTCAGACTGTAATCTTTTGCTTCTTAAAAACATGCAGTGCAGTGAAAGGTGCCCGGGGTCTCCTGGCCTGGAGAGAAGCCGAGTGCCAGGCCTTTCAGAAAAGGCAGTGTTGACCTCCTCTTGTTGCTTTGCCAACCCAACCCAAACCCATTCCCTTCTGCCTCCTCTGACTGAGATCTCACTCCAGGTGCTCCATAGGGAAACAGGGGGCTTTCCCGCCCCCATCCCAACACTAGTGATCTTTCCCTTGAAAATTTGCTGCCTGTGTGAGCATGCGCCTGTGTGTAGGAGCCGCTTTGTGCCGGAGCCATCTGCTCTGCTTTGGAGCTGTGCTTGTGCCTTCTCGAGGACTAGGGCTTTGAGAAAAGTTACCATAACATTCCCAATTTAGCACCAGGGAGAGAGAGGAAAGAAAGGCATGAATGCATCCCCATGTGGTTTGCAAAACATGCTCAGCTGCCAACCCTGGGGAGAGGTACAGGGAGCTAAAAACTCCGCATTAAGGAACTCAGTGAATTTGGGTTTTGGTATGAATTCGAGACAGAACTCCAAGGGGTTGAGCTCTGTCCCTGAAAAAAGGGCTCAGTGCTCTGCATATATTCTTTGAAATAATAAAAATTAATCATAACCCTGCAGAAATGGAGGTCACCTCCTAACCCTAATTCTAATCCTAAAACAAAGCCAAACCCTAACTCTAACTTAACTCTCTTACCAAAACATTAACTCTAACTCTGATTCTAATTCTAGTCCCAATTCTACCCCTACTTCTAATACTAGCTATAATTCTAATCTTTATCTATAATTCCAAGATCTCCCCAAATCCAAAATTATCCACATGGGTTTCTGAGATAGTCTCCCCTTTGCTTTCGCATGGTCCAACTTACATAAACGTCGTTCCCTGTGCAAAATTACTATGAAATGACCTTATACTGTGCCTATGTAAGGTAAAGGTAAAGGTTTTCCCCTGACAGTAAGTCCAGTCATGTCCAACTCTGGGGATTAGTGCTCATCTCCATTTTTAAGTTGAAGAGACACTGTTGTCTGTAGACCACTCCAAGGTCATGTGGTTGGCAAGACTTTATGGAGCGAAGTTACCTTCCTCCTGGAGTGATACTTATTGATCTACTCACATTTGCACATTTTTGAACTGCTAGGTTGACATAAGCTGGGTCTAACAGCGGGAGCTCATGCTGCTCACCAGATTTGAACCTGCAACTTTTCGATCAGCATGTGCCCAATTGTGTCCAGTTCTGGACACCACAATTGAAGGGAGATGTTGATAAGCTGGAATGTGTCCAGAGGAGGGCAACTAAAATGATCAAGGGTCTGGAGAACAAGAGCTTCAAGAGCAGGGCATGTTTAGCCTGCAGAAGAGAAGGTTGAGAGGAGACATGATAGCCATGTATAAATATGTGAGAGGAAGTCACAGGGAGGAGGGAGCAAGCTTGTTTTCTGCTGCCCTGGAGACTAGGATAGGGAACAATGGCTTCAAACTACAAGAAAGGAGATTCCATCTGAACATCAGGAAGAACTTCCTGACTGTCAGAGCTGTTCACCAGTGGAACTGCCTGCCCCAGAGTGTGGTGGAGGCTCCTTCTTTGGAGGCTTTTAAACAGAGGCTGGATGGTCGTTTGTCAGGGGTGCTTTGAATGCAATTTTCCTGCTTCTAGGCAGGGGGTTGGACTGGATGGCCCATGAGGTCTCTTCCAACTCTATGATTCTATGTTCAGCAGGTCAGGGGTTTAACCCACTGTGCCACTGGGGGCTCCAGTGCCTATGTAAACATCCATTAATGTCATGTTTAGACTTCTTGTGTCCCACATCCAAGATATCTCACTTACTGCAGATTTGAAAAGTTCAGGAATCCTTAGCATATCTGGCCCCAAGGATGTTGGGGAAGGGACACCCCAGTAGTACAGGAAAGGAAGGCGTAACTTTCTAAGCTCTGTTGCCAGCTCCTTGCCTTCCATTTGTGCTTCAGCCTCAAAGCCGGTGGCTGCAAGTCCTTCACCTGCCCTCAGCCTCATCGATTCTGCAAACACAGAATTTCAGAGCCAAGGAGGCAGATCCTGAGCGTTTGGGGGGATGGATGGAAGGAGACAGCCAGGAGACGGAAGAAACTGAAGAGCCATCTTAAATGTTTCACCCAAGCCCTCAGGGTAAAACAAAATACCCTGACAAAATGCTCCTCACCTGCAGGTTTTGCTTCAGAGCATTCACTGATTCCATATTTTCTCTCTAGGGCTTCATCTATATAATGTAGAATCAACACAGTTTGATACTGGTTTAACTGCCATGGTTTAATGCTTTGGCACCCTGAGAGATGTAATTTGGAGAGGCACCAGTCCTCTTTGACAGAGACGGCAAAATAATTTTCAAAGCTCCAAGATCTAATAGCATGACCCATTCATTCTACAGTCTAGATCAGACATGGACAAACTTTGGCCTTCCAGGTATTTTGGACTTCAACTGCCACAATTCCTGACTTCAGGCCCCTTCCTTTTCCCCCTCAGCCACTTAAGCGGCTGAAGGGGGAAAGGAAAGGGCCTAAGGGAGTTGAAGTCCAAAACACCTAGAGGGCCAAAGTTTGCCCATGCCTGGTCTAGCTGCACCCCTAGTCTCCACACCAATGGGACATGGATCCATTCTGGGTTCTAATTTGCACTTTAAAAGACGCTGAACCTACAAGGATAATCTCTCAATGAAGGGGTTTGGTGTGATTTTTTTCCAACAAGATCCATACTTTTCTAAGTTGTGGAATGATATAGACTGTGCCTTGATTTCTGTCCTAGTTTATCCTGCATATTTCTTATTTTTCTCCTGGTCTCTTATTCAACTATGGGGTGACTGAGTCTCTTTGCATTTACTCCTATAAGCATAGGGCAGTCTATACCCTTTTCCAGCCCTCAAATCTATTTCCAATGCAGGAGAACCATGTACATGAATGTTCCCACCTGGAAGACCTAAATTGCAAATAACCTCCTTTCCCTGCTTTCTTCAATCAGGGCCTTTAGTATTTATCAATATTAGGACCTGACCTTCAAGCTGTTATCATCCCCTCGCCTTTCTGACAAAGGGTCACTCAGCCAGGGCTGCTGATCCAAATGTGTTTTTATTGGTAAACTGGTTTTCCTTTACGCTTGGGTCATGACTTCCCCTGAAAGTCCAGTTTGGGGGCCGGAGGGTTCTTTTCATGGGCTTCATCCCACCTGGAATGTCAAAAGGCGACCCATGGGGGGCAGGTTGAGGACCATCACATTGGAGCAGGGTTTTCTGCCCCAAGTCTTGGAGGTGAGGATGGGACAGACAGAGAATATAGGGAACCCTTCCTAAATGGGTCAAAAGGCCCTGTCCCATTCCCAAAACTGGGTTCTTGAGGATTTAATGCATGCACACGATAACACAATAACCCCTCAAGATGCCAGACACCATTGTTGGAAGTGGGATTGTGGCCCAATCTTCTCATAAGCTCTCCAGCATTTCTGTGGATTGGGCATTTTGGAGAAGAGTGGGCCACCGAAGACCCCAAAACGGGTGCCATGTTCATACATGGGCTAACATTGGCGTGTGTTCCTGGCCAGAGACCAAGAGGGACCGCAAAAGAACCAAGTCAGAGGATGTTTTGGGTCCCAAAATGGAGCAAAACCCCCAAGGAAAGCCTCGAGGAGGCCTTGTAGGATTTCTCTTGGGGAAGAGAAAGGATCCGAAGGTTGCACGAGGAACACCATCACAGAAGGGGGCAGGGCAGGGGGCGTGTTCAGCGGCATCATGCAGGCCGAAGAGCGACGTGGCTGGGGTCCCGCGTCTCCTTCAGACCGGCGTGGTCCGTCTGTTGGCTTGGCTGTTGTGCAAGGCGTCCTTGAACTCCATGGGCAGGGAGTGGTGGATCTGGAGGAAGGCGTGGTCCCGCTCCGAGTTGAGCAGCGTCCCAAGGGTCACCTTGGAGGGGTCCTGCGAGAGGGTGAACATGGAGATGTCGGTGGAAGGGATGGCACCAAAGCCCTTGCCCAAAGGGGACAGGTCCCGAGAGCGAGGCTCCGTAGAGCGGGAGCTGGACCTCCGCCTGAAGCGGTAGCGGTAGGTGGGGAGGCGAGCAAAGGCCGACTTCTTCAGCAGGGCCACCGAGTGGGACTTGGCCCGCATCTGGCGGTGCCTCTCGATGTACATGTGCACCGCAATCACCCCCACCATCTCCGCGATGATGAAGGACAGGGCCCCAAAGTAGAAGGACCAGCCGTAGGAGTAGCTCTTCTTGGAGTCACTCTGCCCAGGGTCCCCAGCGTTCGCTGAGATGTAAACAATGATGCCAATGATGTTGCTGAGGCCTGCAGGGAGGGAAGAGAAGGGGTCGGAATGGAGCCAGATCAGCTATAGGAACACACTGAGTGGCCTTTGGATGTGTCACACTCTCTCAGTCTCGGAAAAGGGCCATAACAAACTTTCTGCCAAGGAAACCATAGGAGAGGGTCACTTAAGAATGTAATGCTTGGCACTTTGATAGGACCAGGATTCTAATCCCTGCTTAACCATGGCAATCCAATGAGTAGCCATGGGTGAGTCACACTTTCTCAGCCACAGACAAGAGCAATAGCAGAAACAGCTGCAGATAAGCAGGATATTTATTTAATTTTTTCTTAATCTTTTTATGTTTTAGGTTTTAATTTAAACACAGTATGAAACAGGTGAAACAACAGATCACATCCTCAGCTGCTGCAAGAATATTGTGCAGAAAGACTAAAAGCAGAGGCATAACACAGCTGGTATGATGGCACACCAGGAAGATCTAATGAGAAACTAAATGTGTCTGGCTATTTTCCCAGTGACCATTGGTATGCCCTAAATTACTATAATTCCCCCAAAATAAAACTCTACAAACAAGATTAAGTTCAACAATTGTTTACTGGATAAACCGGGTGTAAAAGTACAGTTTGATTATGATGGTGTTAGAACAGTGAAATATAAACTCTGAGGTAACAATCTATAATTTCTATGAGGTAAGTATTCTATAAACTATGGCAAGTATAACTATTCTATGAAACATGTGTTATCTATGAACTCTCTATCTATAAGGCAAATATAACTATTCTATGGCAAATATTATCTATTCTTTATTACAAATACTATAAACTCTAAGGCAAATATGTGATAAGGATGGCCTGTACGGACTGCAAGCCAGACCAGACACTTTTCTGGCATCTATAAACTATGATCAAAAGGAATGGAGCCAAAAAGTCTTTCACCAGGCTCTGAGGCAGAATGGGCTGAACCAAAGAGCTCGGCCTATAGGGGGAGCCTAAGCTCCTACTCTAAAACTTAACAGAATGGAACAGTCTAACTCCAGGGAAATAAACAGGCCGAGACTTCACAGCTGGAGTTAACCCTAAACAGTCCTAGACGCTTGGGAAGTGTTCAACTTGTGATTTTGTGATACGAAATCCAGCATATAGATCTCGTTTGCTGTGACATACTGTGATTTTGTGTCAATAATAATAATAATAATAATAATAATACTTCATTTATATCCTGCCCCCTCTCCAAACAGGACTTGGCGTGACTTACAAAAAGTACAACACAGTACAAACTTACAAAACTTACAAAAAGTACAACACAGTACAACACAGAAATAAAACATGATATATAAATAGCAATATCAAAACCTAACAAAATAAAACGCAAAACCAAGGCAAAAATAAAACAAAATATATAATGAAAATATTAAAATAAACAATAGCACAATAGAAATCAGCGTGAATTTAAACCCTTTGCTGGATTTAAACATGTTGCCCACCAGAGGCAAAACCAGTTCAAGACAGTTGGGTTAGTGCAGCTATAAACCACTTACCACCCTCACAGTAGAATTATAAATCAACAATTTTCAGAAACTTGCTTCCATGTCCATGTTTTTAATTATTTCTGAAAAGAAGCTATGAAGGGACTTGTCTAATCACTTTAAGGAGGGCATTCCAGAGCCGGGGGGGGGGGGGGGCACACCAAGAAGGCCACTTCCCTCATTCCCACCAACCGTGCTTGTGGGGGTGGTGGGACCATGAGAAGGGCTTCCCTGGAGAACCTTAAGGCCTGACTGGGTTCATAAGGGGAGATGCCGTTGTGTAAATAGGTTGGACCCAAACCATAAAGGGCTTTATAGGTAATGACCTGCACCTTGAATTGGGCCCAGAAATTCACAGGCAGCCAGTGGAGCTGCTTTAACAGGGGAGTGGTATGCTCCCCATAGTCAGCTCCTGTTAGAAACCTGGCTGCTGCACTCTGCACTAATTGCAGTTTCTGAACCATCTTCAAAGGCAGCCCACATAGTGTGCATTGCAGTAATCCATCCAAGATGTAACTAAGGCATGGACCACCATGGTCAGATCAGACTTTTTGAGGTGCAGGTGCAGTTAGCACATAAGTTTTAACTGTGCAAAGGCCCTGCTGGCCTTCGCCGACACAGGAACTTCAAGAATCAGCGCTGAGTCCAGAAGGACCCTCAGACTGTGGACCTGTCTTCTCAGGGGGAGTGCAACCCCGTCAAACACAGGTTGCCACTCTATACCCTGATCGGCCCCACAAGAGGACCTCTGTATTGTCAGGATTAAGTTTCAGTCTGTTAGCCCTCATCCAGCCCATTACAGCTGCCAGGCATTGATTCAGGACCTGAGCAGCTCCCCTGACATTTGGCGGAAAGGAGTAGCAGAGTTTGTGTGTTATCTGCATACAGTTGACACCAAACTCCAAAACTCTGAATGACCTTGGTTAGCAGTTTCATAGAGATGTTGAATAGCATGGGGGATAGAATCGAGCCTTGCAGAACCCCACAAGCTAAAGGCCAGGGGTCTGAACAGTCATCACCCAGCACCACCTTTTGGGTCCGGCCCTCCAGGAATGAGTATAGCCACTGCAAAGCAATGGCCCCAAGTCCCATCCCAGCGAGTTGACCCAGAAGCATACCATGGTGAATGGTATCAAAAGCCACTGAGATGTCCAGGAGAACCATTCCCCCTGTCTAGTTGTCTGCGGAGGTTATCCACCAAGACAATGGCAAGCCTTCTCTGAGTAAATATTTCATAGAAAATCCTAGGATTCAGAAGGACATAGTGGTTTGATCATTGGAACATTGCCATTATGCTCGAAAAACTCACAGCGACCCTATATTAATTCTGCACCTTTGAAAACTCACCTGCGGAGACAAAGAAGATCCCAGCACTGAGGATGATGTTGAGTTTGCTCTTGTAGAACTCACTGGCAGCTACACAGAGACCTCCAAAGAAGAGGAGACCAACGCTTAAGATGGGGAAGATGCTAGATGCTCTCACTGCACCTGGACGGAAAGGCAAGGAGCCCCCGTTAAGCGGGATTGGAAGGCGTCTGCACCACAGAGCTACAGCAGCTTCATCACATTAAACAGATCCTAAAATATATGGTTTGAGAGGGGACTTCCTTCCTACACAGTTCCTACACAGTGGGCACCATGGGTACCATGAAGCCCTGCAAATGGGGCTGGACTGCGATGGGTCCCATTATCCACTAGCAATGCAAGCTGGGGCTGATGGGAGTTGCAGCTTAATAGCAAACAAAGTTGCAGCTTAATAGCAAACAAAGTGGCATGGCTACTATAAAGAACAGAATGCCCTCTATGGGACTATAGCCTCCAAGGTACATTGAGAAAAGCATCAGGAGTTACAGTCCAAAAGGGCCTTCTTTTTTGGACTGTAACTCCCAAAATCTACCATTCAGTGATTTGGGGAAATCACAGTCCCAAAAGGTCCCTTTCCCCATCTCTGGTCTATAGTCTTTGGGGAAAAGAAACTAAACTACCTATCAAATAATAACACTAACAACAACAACAACAGTAATAGTCAAATACATCTATAAAAGCACATATTAAAACATAGATAAAATACCTGGCAATCACATTAATTTTGCTTGGTTGTCTTAGTCAAGGAATAAGTGTTTCTTAGTCTCCCATCTTCCAAGATCAGATGGAATCTGGTGCCTTGAGAGTATTTAGGTCAATTTATCTCAAATTCTGGGAGATTGTGGTTTCATGAAATCACTAATTTACTCATTTGTTGTCTCCCATTTATGAACCGATAAGTGCATCTGCACTGTGGAATGAATGCAGTTTTAATCCACTGTAACTGTGATACTCAAGGACTTGAGCGTCCTCTGCCAAAGAGTGTTGGTGCACCATTAAACTAAAATGCTAGGATCCCATAGCATTGAGCCATGGCAGTCAAAGTGGTACCAAAACTGAATTAATTCCACTGTGTAGATGTAGCTGGAGGCACCAACAGAGAGGAGAGATAAACTCACGCAGGAGGTATTCAGCTGCATCCTGCTCATAATCGGCGTCTTCTGGGAAGTGATTGATTTGCTTGCAGATACCCCGAAACGTTCCTGGAGAACAAAAAAAAGGAGACAGAACCAAAATGTAAGATGTTCACATTGACAAGTTGCCCAACCAGGTGTCACCCATTCTATACTTATGCTGTTCATTCATTTTCACAATTTCATGTAATGTGTTGTCGAAAGTTTTCATGGCCGGAATCACTGGGTTGCTGTGAGTTTTTTGGGCTGCATGGCCATGTTCCTGTAGCATTTTCTCCTAACATTTTGCTGCATTTGTAGATGGCATCTTTAGTGGTTCTGTTGGCAGTGAAGCAAATGGAGTGTATATATATATATATATCTGTGGAACATCCAGGGTGGGAGAAAGAACCCTTTGCGTGTGCAAGTGCGATACACCTCCCACAGCCAACCCAAGAAGTACGCTCACACATGATGTTGGATAAACGATGGCCACAATTCATTTATTGATAACAGGAACAAGGGTTGGCAGCCAAGCATAGGTTCTGGATCATGATCAGGCAGCCCAATACTGCCCGATCCCGCACACACCAGGGTGCCGCCGGCACAATACTGGGCAAACGCAACTCGGCACCCCTGGGACCACCAGGTGTCCCCCCTAACCGCTAGGGGGGATACCAAACCAGATCCAGGGCTCATGCCCCACGCCAACAAGGAGTTGTGACAAGGAGCATAAAACAAACAAGTAACTGTTAACCAGAACCATGACAAGGTACACACCAACAAAATTAACTGCCAATGAGAACATAAACCGCATGCAGGGTGGGTGGGATGGATCAGCTGTTGCAGGCCAAGTGCCTGCTGGAGAGCCTTGGACAGCCTTATGAAGGCTGCCCAGAAGGATGGAGAGGCCAGCTCAGGCCTCACCCATGGTGGGCGTGGTCAATTGGCCATTGGCCCCTTGACCTGCCGGCGGGAATCCTTCCCGCCATCAGAGGGGGCTTCTGGGAAGAAGAAGTCCCCCCTCAGGCAAGAATGGCGGTGGAGGACACCCTGCACCACAACTTATTTTGCCCGATAAGTTGGGCCATGCCTTTTTCTGGAGTGCTTTGAATGTAATTTTCCTGCTTCTTGGCAGGGGATTGGATTGGATGGCCTATGAGGTCTCTTCCTACTTTATGATTCTTTGATTCTGAAGCAAGTGTGAATGTTGCAAGTAGCAAGCATGAATAGCATTCAGTAGCCATGAAGCTGCAAAGTCAATCAGTGAGGGTATCTGCAGGTATGGACAAGTCTACATAGGGACCACCAAACGAAGCAATGCACAGGTACGAATTAAATAACGTGAGGAAGAACTTCCTAACTGTGAGAGCTGTTCAGCAGTGGAACTCTCTGCCCCAGAGTGGAGTAGAGGCTCCCTCTTGGGGGGCTTTTAAACAGAGGCTGGATGGCCATCTGTTGGGGTGCTTTGAATGTGATTTTCCTGCTTCTTGGTAGGGGGTTGGACGTGATGGCGCATGAGGTCTCTTCCAACTGTATGATTCCACGATTTTATGAAATGCACTGCAGACTAATTCAACCAGAAAAGTCAGCTATAGCAGAGCACTTGAGCCAAGCTGAATATTATTGTGAACACAGAAATTCCAGACCACTCTTACAGCTATCATGTCAGACTACACTGAAATCCACAAGCACGTGAACAATTTCAACAGAAAGGAGGAAACCATAAAAAATGAACAAAATCTGATTACTAGTATTGAAAAACACCAGAATCAAGACAGTAAATAATGAACAACACTCAGAAACAGGAGAACTCCAGACAGCAAACAATTGGTGCTATTCAAGCTTGTTAATTGCAACATTCACAATAGCTTTACACAGACAAGGGTTCTTTCTCAGACATTCCACAGATACACACACACACTTGCCTCACTTCCAACAGACCTCTGAAGATGGCATTAGCCAGAAATGCAGGTGAAACATCAGGAGAGAATGCTACTGGAACATGGCCATACAACCCAAACAACTCACAGCAACCCAGCTTCATGTAATGACTTGCATTCGGAAACACGTTTTCTTAGTTGCCTGGGGTAGCATCGAGGCAGATGGAATGGCACTGACTTGTCCTTAATGTCAACTCCAGGGATCCAATGGGTCCCAATGGGGACAATCGATTATCCCCCATCCCCAAAATGCCTGAAATCAGGGGTCCTCAAATTAAGGCCCGGGGGCCGGATACGGCCCTCTGAGGTAATTTACCTGGCCCTCGCTCAGGGTCAACCTAAGTCTGAAACGCCTTAAAAGCACACAACAACAACAACAATCCTATCTCATCAACCAAAAGCAGGCCCACACTTCCCTTTTTTTTTTTTACTACAAATAAGATATGTGCAGTGTGCATAAGAATTCATGGGTGGGTTTTTTTTTTCAAAATATAATCTGGCCCTCCAACAGTTTGAGGGATGGTGACCTGGCCCTCTGTTTAAAAAGTTTGAGGACCCCTGCCTTAAATTATTCCTGGGCCAATGTCCAAATCCAGACACTTAATGATGGCTTTCAGTGAGGAATGCAGATGACCAGATTGTGGAGGAAGGGATGCAAGATGATCAAGGGAGATGCCTTCCTCTGCAGGGCTTGATCTGCTTTTTATGGTTTTCATGGCAATGTGAACTAACTCTCTCTCTCTCCCTTTCATATTCTGGGAAGCGGATCTCTTTTTTATCTGACTTCTCTTGCCTCTAGCCTTTTGCTTCCAGCTCAGTTCCCTTGAATTCACATTGCTGACTTGTTTCCATCCATGCACTCCTTGCTTTAACCCTTTCTCGAACCCGGAACCCAAGGAAGCAAAATTAAATGAAACCTAGGGTGCATCCACAATGTGGAATAGATGCAGTTTGGCACCACTTGAACTGCCACGGAGGGAGAGAGATGGAGCGTCAAGCCATCAACAGATCCCACTCCATCTCAATGGAGGCATCTCCTGGAAATGATTCATATGCGGAGGCAGCAGGGTTGGGTTTTTTAATAGGTGTGCGGCTTTTTCATCCTTACTATACATCCTATACATGTTTTAAAAGTTTTGATAGAATTGCATAATATTTAATGGTGTCACAACACTTTTGCGGGATATTTTTTTTTAATGGATATACATCGGAAGCCACTGCTTTCCCGCTAAATGCTGACTTTGAGTAATTGCAGACACACTGAGCAACGTGCTTGCTGCTTCTTTTTTGGCCCCTTCTGCAAAATGGGAACACTGCAAAGGAAATCAAGGCACCGACATAGCATTACGTGCATACAATAAGTTTGCAAGGATTTGTGCAACCTTTATCCATTAAGAACTCTGCTCATGCACTGGGGAACTGGAGGAGAGCAGAATTGCATACCCAATTTTATGCAAGAGGAAGCAGTCAGGTTTTAGTTGTACTTCCACAGAATCACAGAATCCACGTGTTTGAAGACCATCCAGCCTTAGCCAATTCTGCTAAACTGGAAGACACCATGCAAGCACTCCCAACAGATGGTCATTCAGCCTTTGATTAAAAGTCTCCAGAGAAGGAGATTTCACCAGACTCCCAAAAGGAAGGATATCATACAGCAGGAACATAAAATCATACAATGCTATTGTTGAAAGGGACCGCCAAAGGCCATCCAGCCAACTCCTTTCTGCCAAAATAGAAGACAAATTCAAGCCTTCCAGACAGATGGTCATCTAGCTTCTGCTTAAAAACCTCCAGAGATGGGTACTCCGAAGCATATTTGTATATAACATGCCTTGGGTCTCATGTTGAGAAAAGGTGAAATAATAAACAAACAAATGAATTAATGAATAAATAAATAGATACATTTTCCAGGCAGGTGGCACTTCGGTAACTGCCTTGCCTTTGCTTTCCATCTGGCTGCCCCCAGGAGACTTCGGAAGAGGGGCCGGGCAGGAGGCCTGGTCCTTGGGAGGAAGTTATAGTCTCCCAAGGCCCTAATGATGGATTTTGTTTTTTATCAGTTCAGCACCCATCTGCAAACTTCTGTCAGGGAAAAGTGACTTTCTGCAGCTTGGCTGAGCTGCAGGCCACTTCTGCGAACTTCACCAGGAGCTTGGGATTTCTAGTTCTTTTTAATAAAAATCAATATTTTAATAAAATGATAAAGGTGTGGGGTGGGTATGGGATATTTTTATATGAACTTTGTATAAGGGAATAATGCACGAAATATTGTCCGTTCCCTCCTTTTTTCCCTTGACTTTTGCCCCAGAAAGAAGTGGCCAAGGACTGTTGGAGTGCTCGAGGGAGAATCCCTGCCTCCCTCGAAACTTCCTTTTGATTGACTCATCTGCATGGACAAAAGAAAAGCCATTTGTGATTTCCTTTCCTCGCCCTCTAAGTTAGTCTAGCGAGATGGGGAAATCTATTTGGATTTGGACACTATGATTGATTTACAAAGGGCAGTGTTGATCCCCCCGAGGTCTGCTGCCCCGTTCTGTTTGTTTCTTCCACCAAAACCCATCAAGGACAGGAAAACCTTTGTTTACGGCGATCACACCTTGCCAGCCAAGACAAAGCCTCACATTCCAGCTGGCTGGCAATCTATAATCCTATCATTTTCCCCATTGTTTGCGATCGTCTCGCCTTCTCGCTTCTGATTCGTCCATCTCCAGAAGCGAGAGAAATGTGCCGATTGGCTCCCCAGAGGCGGAGAAGGTCGCTGATTGGCCCAGAAGTAAGGCAGGCCGCCAAGCCTCCTCCCAGCTGTTCAGCTGTCAACTAATCAGCGCGAAGCCGGGCGGAGAGGGGCGGGCGGGAAATTCAAAAGGTTTTGCTGTACTTTCTCTATAAAATGCCTGTAAAATTCTTTAGCATCATGCTTGTAGTGGAACTATCCCTACAATGCATCCGATTGCAGCTGTATCGCTAATAAAACACCTCGGTCGCTGAAACTTCTTCCACTTTGGTGAGGATTTATTATTTTTAATATTTTTATCGCTGAAATTGGCTTCACTGGCCTCACCAAGGTTCCAGGACTCTCTTTGGTGCGGTCCTCATGGATCTCCTCGGCTGGGGAGACCCTCCTAAAAGCAGCTCGATATCAAGTCCATTTCCACTAGAGTTCGAAGAGGAACTCAAAGGTCATCTATTCTAATCCCCTTCTGCTAGGCAGGGATACACAACCAAAGCACTCCTGAAAGATGCCCATCCAACTTTTCTTGAATACATCCCCCTCACCTAGAAGCCAATCTCTAAAGGTCAATTTCCACTAGAGTTTGAAGAGGAACCCAAGGGTCATCTAGTCCAACCCCCTTCTGCCATGAGCTTTGGGGGCGGGCAGGTACCCTTCTACTAGGCAGGGATACACAACCAAAGCATTCTCAAACAATACCCATGCAACCTCTCTTTAAAAGATAGCCTACTACCCTCCATAGCTGCTCATGTTTTATTAAAGTTGGAAGGGTCCCCCAAAAGTCATCTAGTCTAGCCCACTTCTCCATGCGAGGATACACAACCAAAGCACTCCTAAAAGGTGTGCATCCAAACTCCCTTTAAAGACCCCAAAAGAATGAGAGTCCATCTCTCTCAGTCCATCCATATTCTATCAGAGTTGAAAGGGGGACACAAAGGTCATGTAGTCCCACCCCATTCTGTCATTCAGGTGGGCACACTGAAATAGAGATACCACCCAACATCTCTTTAAAGAAGGAGAATCCACTGCCTTCGAAGGCAGGCTGTGTTCCACGAGAGCTGGAAGAGGAACCCAAAGGTCATCTAGTCCAACTCCTTTCTGAAATGCATACTTTTCCTTTTTCCTTTCCTCTCCATCATTAGCACCAAAGTCCAAATAATCAGGCAGGAAGGAGGGAAGGGTTTGGGGGGTAGGCAGATACCCCCAATCCCTCCCACTTTGCGCTCATATATAGCAAAGAGAGAGTGCTCCATCGAAACAATTCCCACCCACAATGAAGAGAGTTGCTTAGGAACCTGGGTGCTTGTGGGTGCTCTTCAAGGCAAGGCAGGAGGCAGAAATCCAGTGCGGAGCTGCATTTAAAAAGACAGGGATCACAGGCAAATTTGAGATCCAGCACAGACCCGGCTCCATCCCTCCGCTACACAAATGCCACAGAAATTCATTGGCAGACCCCAAAGGTCTGCAAATTAGTGGTATATGAGGGTTCAGAGCTCCTCTGCACCAATTCTTGTTCTGTTTTGGAATAACCTCTTGCATTTTGACACCAGGGTCATTGCAAAGCCCGAGAACCATAGAACTGTAGAGCAGCAAAATCCAAAGGGGTTCCAAAGCCCATCTAGTTCATCCCGATGCTGGGATAACAGGATATCCAATAATATAATGTGGAATGGCCTCCAATGAAGCACAAAAAAAGTACCTTAGGTACCTGATATACTCAGTCAAACCTAGTTAGTAGCCTGTCTCTGGGTGGATCTACACTGTAAAAAGAATGCAGTTTGGCAGCCCTTCAACCATCACGGCTCTGTGCAATAGTTAAGCAGACCCAAGAAAGGGAGGCATAACAAGAAGGGGTTCTGGAGCCCTTCCTTGTCCACTTCAATGCAATTTTGTGGTATCTCTTCCAAAGTCAGAACATATTTCTGGATGCCAGATGAATACGGGGTTGCTATGGGAACTATCTCCGGATTTTAATGAATAGAGTGGAGGTTCCCCCCTCCCTCCGCCTCTCCCTCCTTCCCCCTTCTTTTCCTAAAATCCAAGAGAAATGTCAGAGAATAAAATAGATTGGCATTGGTGTGCCGAACACTCACGATTGCTGATGCCGAGGGAGACATAGAACACCTTTGGATAAGATGCTGAGGGAGACATAGCACATCTTTAGATGGGATACCAAGGAAGATGTAACACACCTTTGGATGGGATGCCGAGGGACATATAGCGCACATTTGGATGGGATGACAAGGGAGACACAGTACACCTTTGGATAGGATGCCGAGGGAAATATAGCACACCTTTGGATGGGATGCCAAGGGAGACATAGCATACCTTTGGATAGGATTCCAAGGGAGACATAGCACACCTTTGGATGGGGTGCTGAAGGAAACATAGTGCACCTTTGGATGATGTAGCACAATTTTGAATGGCATGCCAAGGGAGATAGCAGACTTTGGGGTGGGATGCCAAGGGAGACATAGCACAACTTTGGATGGGATGCCGAGAGAGACATAGCACATCTTTGGGTGGGATACCAAGAGAGACATAGTAAACCTTTGGATGGGATGCTGAGGGAAACATAGCACATCTTTGGGTGGGATGCCAAGGGAGACATAGTGCACCTATGTATGGGATGCTGAGGGAGACACAACACACCTTTGGATAGGATGTGAAGGAGACATAGCACACCTTTGAATAGGATGCTGAGGGAGATATAGCACACCTTTGGATGGGATGCTGAGGGAGACATAGTGCACCTTAGGATGGCATACTGAGGGAGACATAGCACACCTTTGTATGGGATACTGAGGAAGACGTAGCATGCTTTTGGATGACGCAGAACTCTTTTGGATGGGCTGCCAAGGGAGTCATGGCAGATTTTTGGGTGGGATGCCAAGGGAGACATAGGGCACCTTTGGATGGGATGCCAAGGGAGATGTAAAGCGCCCTCAGATAGGATGTCAAGGGAGATGTAGCACACTTTTGGATAGAATGCCAAGTGAGACATAGCCCACCTTTGGATGAGATGCCGACCAAGACATAGCACACCTTTGAATGTGACGCCAAGGAAGACTTTCCTGCAAAGGAAAAGGGTCCTTGCTTTGACAGCACAGTTTGGCTTTCTCAACTACCCAGATGCTCCCTTTCCTGGGAAAAAAGGGAAATTGAAATACATATAATCTTAATAGAATGAACAATAAAGCTCTTTGGATAACCTGCCCCCTAGCTATATAGAGCTTTATATGATATCGAGCCATTTTGTGGGGGTCTCCCAGCGAGAGAGATCCCTTAGGACCGCCCAAGAGGGTCCTCGAACCTCGGCGAGGCCAGCGAAGCCAATCCAAAGAAGACGAAAATATTTTAAAAATTAATCTCACCGGAGGCGGAAGAGGTTCAGTGACCGAGGCGTTTATTTTGCGATTCAGCTGAAAAGGATGAGATTGTAGTGATGATTCACATACAAGCATGATTTTACAGAATTTTCCAAGCATTTTATAGGGTTCAGACAAAGGGAAACAGTTTCAAAAATCCCGCCCGCCCTCTGCCGGCCGGCTTCGCCCTGATTGGCTGGCCGCGGAACAGCTGGGAGGAGGCTTGGCGGCACGCCTCGCCTCTGGTCCAATCAGCGAGCTCCGCAGCTTCTGGGAGGCCAATCAGCGCCTTCCTAGCGCCTCGGAAGATGGACCAATCGGCAGCTAGGAGGCGGGACGAAGCCTGACAAAGACTGAGGAAATGACAGCCTTAAGGGCATCCGCCAGCTGGAATGTGAGGCGTTGTCCTCACTTGGCGAGGTGTCTGATAGGGGGACAATGAGTTTCCTGGTCTGTTGATGGGATTTGGGAGTAAATATGAAAAGGCTTTTTCGATATCGGACCTCAAAGGGGGATCAACAATACCTGGTTGATTAAATCAGTCTTTGTTTCCGAGTTTCTGCTGACCCCCCCTCCCCTCGCTGGTCTGCTCCGACGGCTAGGGTCGGGGGATTAACAGTACGGCCCATGCAAATGAAACAATTAAGGAGAGTTTCGGGAGGACAAAGGAGTTCCTCCTCGCAACAGTAATCCCCAGGTCACATCTTTATGGGGCAAGGGTCAAAAGGAAAGGCGGGAAGGGGAAACACAGTACATTCTAAATGATATCTCATTACATACATTTTATATATTCCATATGGCAATCCCATCCCCACCCCAAGCAAAGTTTATTAAAAATTATTTGATCTTTATTAAGAAAAACGGGAATTTCATGGTCCCTTGATGAAGGCGCGCGGAAACGGAGGCTGCCTGCCCTTCAGGGCAAGCCTGGTCTGAAAGTTCATGTCCAAAGATATGGCTGGAAACAGTCCGGGACGTGGAGCAGAAAGTCAATAGGAGAGGGCAAAAAGAGTCCAAGGAGGATTTCCGGGTTGCAATGATGGGGCAGAGTCCTTGTTTGTCCTTTGGAAAACTATGTCTCCTAGGTCAGAGACCAGGACCCACGCCTGGCTGCCTTCCCGGGGTCTCCTGTGGGTGGCCGCAGTGGGTCCCCGGTTGCTGGATCCTGGCAGGAGTGAGCACCGCTGAGGAGGAATGAACTGTCTGGGAAGAACCCGGCCAAATTGGCAAACAGCTGATTTCTGTCAAAGTAAAATACTTGGAACAAAACAATTTATTCCCGGGTGTAGGAGCCCAAAATGAGAAAAGGGAGATAGCAGTTAGGCTTAGGATTAGTAGCAGAAAAATATAAAATTGAAACGGCGGCGATCCGCCATTTTATTATTTTTTGCGGATAAGGGGGTCTGAAATGGTGGTTTCCGTATCCGCGGTTTGAACGGACGCAGATTCGGGGTCCCGGGGGCGCCCGAAGGCGCCTCCCGCGGGCTCACGGCTCTCCGGAGCCCGGAAAAAGGTTTATCTTTGTGTTGTTATAGTTTGAGCCAGGAAAGATACAAAAGTATCAAGCGGAGAGATAAAAAGTTGCAAGTTTCAAGTACCTTTATTAGGGAAATGATACAAAGTAGGGAGAAGGGGAAAGCAAAGGGAAGTTGCAGGCATTCCTGGGTTTTGAGCTGGCTGCTGGGGCACATTTCATCCGTTGGTCCCCAAAACTTGACCCAGGAACTGCGGAACTCTCCACTGCAGTTCACACCAATGTGAAGCCAGGGCTCCCTGCCGCGCTCAGGCTCAAATACATCATCCCAATTGATGCTTGCATTAAAGAGGGCACTTTGGATCAGTAGCTAACAGGTCGCTGGCCCTAGAGGCTAATTTTTGCAAAGATGGCTTGGAGACAAAGCAAAAAACAACCACAAAGGGTTTTTTTTTAATTGCAACAAAGGAGGAAGCATCCATAAAGAGTTTTATGCTTCCAAAACTGATTGAGAAGTCAGGAGAATCCCCAAACTTGCAATACTTATGATGAGAACTTTTCTGTGGATTCATCATTTTTATCATCGTTTTGATTGGAAGTAAAGAGTTCTAGAACTGTTCTTAAGATGGCAATGTAGCCTTAAGTATCCTCTCCACCAACTCCTTTTATTTTTATGTCTTCAAAACCAATGGGAAGGTCTAGAGAATCACAAAACTTGCAATGCTTAACGATGGATTCCGCATGTTTATCATGGCTTTGATGCGAAAGACAGAGTCGAATAAGTGCAACGTGAAAGCACACAATCCCAAAAGGGAGGAGACCCAGATTTTATGAATGAAAGAAAGATAGAAAGCGCCGGAGGAATGGAGAATGTGTCAAAGGAAACTCTCCCCCTCTGGACTGTCCTTAAAGCAAAGTTTGGAGTGCATGCCGAGGCATTTATTTCAACATTCATACATATGCGTGTAGGAGTCTCCATCGCAGCAATTAATCATGCTCCCATCCTGGAATCTGTGGGATAATTACAACCTACACAAGGTAGTTGAAACACCGAAAACAATCTGGGAGTAGAAGAAGAAGAAGAAGAAGAAGAAGAAGAAGAAGAAGAAGAGGAGGAGGAGGAGGAGGAAGAGGAGGAGGAGGAGGAGGAGGAAGAGGAAGAAGAAGAAGAAGAAGAAGAAGAAGAAGAAGAAGAAGAAGTAGTAACCAAAAAGGGATGGGCTTAGCGGGGTCATAAATGCAAAGGGAGGCTTTTCAGGATAGGTGCATTCTTCTCCATTATAGCTACCCTGTTTTCCGATCCTGAAATTACTTCTCCTGGTTCTGGGGTTTTAATATTTATATGGAGAGATGCTTGGTTGGACAGAATGAATTTGCACAATTCGATGCCCAACAATTCACAAAATACAATATACAATTTACAATATAACAATGACGGTTATAACTAATTAAAACAGTCAAATTAAAACAGCAACAGCAATAAAATCATCTTGTGGTCAACGTTTGTCAATTCATAAATCTATAATCCAGCCAGCATTGTCATTGTCCTTTCCTACTCTGGTCGTCATTGTCTTTTATCCATCTGCCAGCTTACCCAAAGACCTGGTCCCATATCTAGGTCTTTAGCTTCCTTCTGAAAGAGAGGAGGGATGTTGATGACCTAATTTCCCCGGGGAGCACATTCCACAGGTGAGGGGCCACTACCGAGAAAGCCCTGTCCCTCGTCCCCACCAGTCTCACTTGTGATAAAGGCGGAGCCAAGAGCAGGGCCACCCCAGAGGATCTTAAACTCCGAGATGGGACATAGAAGGAGATAGGTCCTATTAGTGATGACCGCATTTCTTTCTAAGTGTTTGAAGACCACTTCCTTAATGATATGAAGAACAGGCTCTTCTTGATTGAAGTTTGGACTTAAACCCAGAACAGATTCACCATAAAGGGACACCAAATTGCTACTATCCCTGGAAAACTGTGTCTTTGGAGAGATGGATGCAATTTTGGCCATCGACCCGGCGGCTCTCTTCCTTTGGGGCAAAAATAGCTGCTCAATGGCCAGAGAGGAGAGAACATCGCTTTCCTGCTCAGCTGCAGCCATTGTTTGCCCACATCCCTGCAGCTGCTTTCTTCCTCCTGAACATTTTCACCAGTTTTTGCAATTGTGCAAAGCACTAGCACTCAATTACTTTTGATTCCAGGCATTGTTTCCATGCTTCTTTGGCATTAGAGCCGATTCTCCTACTTTCCTGGCTCAATTTAAAGCTTTTGTGTCTCTGCCCAAGGACTTGTTTTCTTGCGCATTATTGTCTCTGAAGGCAACACAGCAAACAAAAGCGGGAGGGGGGAGTTGAACCTTTCAAAATGTTACTGGGGAGCATTGGCTGTGTGTCTTCAAGGTATTTCCAAACCTTTCATGGACTTTCTTGCCATGATTTGTTCAGAAGAGGTACGCATTTGCTTCAGCTTTGAAGCTGAGACAGTGTGACTCTCCCAGGTCCACACAATTGTTGCCACAAAAACAATTTCCAGTTGCTTGTTATGGGTCTTCAAGTCATTTCCGACCAAAGGTGACCCTATCAAGATTTGCCCAGAGAAGGTTTGCCATTGCTTTCTTCTGAGGTTGAGAGAGTGTGACTCCTCCAAGGTCACACCATTCTTATTTAGTCAAAAAAAAAAAACAAACACCAATTTCCAGTGTGCTGCTGTGGGTCTTCAAGGCATTTCCAAATCTGTTATGGAGTTTCCTTGTAAGATTTGCTCAAAAGCAGTGTGATGCCATTATTCCCAAAAAAAGAGATCCAATTTCTAATACACTGTTGTGTATCTTCGATGCCTTTCTGACCAAAGGTGACCATAAGATGACTTTATCAAGACCTGTCCAAGGAAGGTTTTCCAATTTTTTTCTGGGATTGAGATAGTGTGACTCTCCCAAGGTCACACAATTGTTACCAAACCCCCCCCCCCCCAAATTCCAATGAGTTGTTGTGTGTCTTCAATGCATTTCTGACCTAAGGTGACACTGTTAAGACTTGTCCCAGGAAGGATTGCCATTGCCTTCCTCTCAGGCTGAGAGAGCGTGACTCTCCCAAGGTCATCCACTGAACTTCCATGGCTGAGCAGGGATTCAAACCCAGGTCTCTAAACTCCCATTCAACCACTATATCATCATTCAGGGAACAATTTAAAATTAACTAAATTGTGGTCAACACTGTTGCTGGCAAGTTATTCGGCGCTGCTTCTTCTCCCTTTGAAAATAGAAATTGCTTTTGATCTGTTCATGTCTGAATTCCATGCCAAGAGAAGAGGCTAGGAGCCCTTTTTGCAATACGTCGCATAGAGCCTGCCATTGATTGGCATTTATTGGTGCTTTTAGTCCTTGATAGAACTTGAAAAGAGAGTTCCTCTTCACAGAAAGGGATGGAGGGGAATGAGACATGGTAAGCCGATCCAATAAGAAGGGAAGTATTCAATTTCGGAGATATAACTGCTCAGTGCTGCTGCTGCGAGTGTCAAACAACAACAATGAAGGAACGGTGGGCAAATCAGGTATCTTTTAGACAAGTTCCACCAGTCATTTGGGGGATTCAAAACGAGGTAAGTGCATGCAAAAATGGCATATTTTATGACAGAAAACATTCTAGGTCCCTTGCAATATTAAGATGCATCTACACTGTAGAATGAATGCAGTTTGACACCACCTGAACTACCATGGCTCAATGCTACAGAATTGTGGGAGTTGTAGTTTCAAAAGTCCGAAGGGTGCATCTACATTGTAGAATGGATGCAGTTCAGCACCACTTGAATTGCCCCGGCTCAATGCTATGGGGCACTGGGAGTTGTAGTTTTGCAAGGTCTTTTCTGCCGAGGGTGCTTGCGACTTGGCAAATTACAACTCCCATAGCATTGAGCACAAACTGCATTTGTTCCACAATATAGGTGCGCTTAGAGAAAACTGTGAAAACCTTGTGATACTACAACTCGCATCCCACAGTATTGAGCCCAAACTGCATTTGTTCAACAATACAGGTGCACTTATAAAAAAACTAGGGACCGTGTGATGCTACAACTGCCATACCATTGAGCCTAAATTGCATCCGTTCAACAATACAGGTGTGCTTAGAGAAAACTGTGGACCTTGAGATACTGCAACTCCCATAGCACTGAGTCCAAACTGCATTTGTTCAGGTGCACTTAGAGAAAACTGGACCTTGTGATACTACATCTCCCATTGCCTTGAGCCCAAACTGCATTCGTTCAACAATATAGGTGCACTTAGAGAAAACTATGGACCTTGTGATACTACAACTCCCATAGCACTGAGTCCAAACTGCATTCATTCAACATGCTTTTAAAGAAAACTCTGGACCTTGCGATATCACAACTCCTGTTGCATTGAGTCAACAGTCAAACCACTGCATTTTATCCTCCTTTCCCAATTACATTAAAAACAATGATTTTCAGGGTCAGAGAGATCATTTTAATAATTATATGGGTTTTTAATTATATTCTAACATTGTGAGCTGCTTTAAATCTCACTTAAGGGAGAAGACTGGAGCAACAATAACAATAATAACAACAACAATAATAGTTGTTGCCTGAGTCCCAAGGCCAATGGGACCCTCCCTTGCATTACAGAGAGACAGTGCTGCATAATGCAGACAGTTGAATGGAGAAGCTGAAGGGGCACCATTGCAATGCGTTCTCTCCTCTCTTTCTTCCTTTCTCCTTTCTCTTCCTTTTTCTCTCTCCTCCCTTCCACCTCGGCTCCAGCAAGTCTTCCAGGAATCCAGGAAATCCAATGGCGCATCTCTGTGCCTCTCATTGCTCACATTTTGTGGAAACCCAGGCGCTCCCCTTTCATTAGCATTTGTTTCCCATCCAGAAATCTAGGACAGTAGGTTACACCAAGACAATTGCCAGCCCTGAATGGAAGGCAGGCAGGCGGCAGAAGGGACGGCCGCCATAAATATGCAATAAAACCAACGCATCTCAAGGCGTTTCATATGAATGGCTCGGGAATGAGAATCGTGGCATTACCAAGCCATGCTCCTGACCTTGGAAGCACAAGGCTGGGGTTTGAATGCCGCTTTATATGGGAAGATCTCATGGGGATTGCTTTTCTCTTTCAAAGGGATCTTTTTGGTCCTGGAGGTAAAGCTTTCTAGGGGCTTTTTACCAGGAAATTTGGCTCAGATTGCCTTAATGACATGGGCACTTTGAGTCTCCTTTGGGAGAGCAGGAACAAAATATAAATACAGATAATAATAATACCTTAGTGAAATAGACAGTTTCAGTCTGGGAAAGAAGCAGAAAAATATTAATGTCAATGATGATGATGACAACAACGATGTCCTAGTGAAATAGGCACTTTGAGGGCCCTTCCAGGCAGGTCCTATATCTCAGAATCTGATTCCAGGTTTTCTGCTTTAAACTGGATTATATGAGTCCACACTGCCAGATAATCTGGGATAAACAGAAAACCTGAGATCACATTCTGGGATATTGGGCCTGTCTGGAAGGGCCCTAAGTCTTCTTTGGGAGAGAAAGAGAAGAATATAAATACAAACAACAACAATGCCTTGTGGAAATAGTCTGTGTCTCCTTTGGGAAAGAAGCAGTATATAAACAACAACAACAACATGAATCCACAAAAGCAAACAATCGCCGATAGAAGCAATAGAGCTTCTCCCTTCATTGCAACTTGTGATGCCTTATTCCCATTGGCATCCTTTTGGGTTTGTGTCTCCCGGATATTTCAATGGAGTATGTCTTTTCTTTTTGTTTGGTCAAGAACTATGTGCCCCATTGCACATCTCTGCTTTTGCAATCTTGAAATGAATGCAGATGTTCCAAAAAAAAAAAAAAGCCCAGTTCTTTTAGCCTTGGTCTCTACAGTATCGCCTATTTTATTCTCATGTTGCTATACAAGGGCCTGCTGCAAACCATGCACTTTATCCTGTTATTTAAATCATAGGCCATTTCGCTACCCTTTCCTCCAGTGATCTCCAAAGGGAAATGTCATATGTGCTGCCCATTCTGAACAGTTCAGATTCAGACCTCTGCATATTATATTATTGCAATGCACTACAAACATACTGCAGAACGACTCCACAACAGCACAACGCGGCCTGTTCAACCCATTAAAGTGTGACTATGGGATTTGCCATGTTAGCTGATCTCTCAGCCTTGGGGCTTCTCTCCCATCCCTCTGAAATAATGTCCCAGAGAGATCTGACTGCAAGAAATGTCACTGTGACTACTTGAGGGGTGGGGGAGGGAACGAGGAACAAACATCCCTGCCAGAGCCACCTCTCCTCTCCCGCCACCATTGTGTTTAGCGACAGAGCTAATCCCTCCTCATTACCCAAAGCACACATCTTCTCCAAGCTGAGGACTCTTTGCTCAGCCGGGCCTCGAGGAGCAGAATGGAATCGCACAGGAGGAGATGGCCCTGAATGGGCCATCTATACCATGTCCCTGAAAAGCAGGCGCCCTGCCCAGACTACAACTCCCACGGTTCCATAGCTCTGAGCCATGGCAGCTCAAGTGATGTCAAACTGCATTAATTCCGCAAAGGCGATGGAGAACAGGACTGGGATGCCAAACACTCACATTTGCTGGACTTGCCTTTGTGTGTGTGTGTGTAAATAAATGAATATGTGTGTAAACACACGTACACACACATATACATACATACATACATACATACATATATAAAACACTCATAAACCAGCAGCACACAAAATTGCTTTTCAATTACTTTATGGAGCTATAATTCTTAAATAAAGGATATCCAAAGTCAGCCAAAGAGAGTCGGATGCCTTTAGAAGTTCCAACATTAATCTCCAAATTGTAACAAAATTGTCTTTTTCTTTCTTTCCTTTAGCTGTTTAAAGTTTCTTTAGTTCATTTCTAAATCAGAGGCAGTTGCTCTACCTTCTTATTCCTGGTTCATCACCAAGAGGCCCGTTCACTCTTTGCAAAAGGGAGAAACCTGGCAGCTACTGATAAATATGCCATTAAAAGTTTGGGATGTCTCTGCTTTACCTCCTCAAAAGGGACCCAGAAAGAGCCAGTTCTGGAGGATTTTGTCAGATGTTGCTTCGTCATATTATTTATGTTAAAGAAGACTGGATAAGAAGTTGTTACAGAAATATCATAAATGTGAAGAGGAACGTTTTATTTAGCTGTCCGCTGACAAAATAAAGAAATGTACGCGTGATGGCTGCAACAGAACCAGATGTCTTTTATGTAAACAATTTAATGTCAAGCAAAGACAATTTTGAAAGGGAATCTGCTGGAAGGAAGGGAGGGAGGGAGGGAGGGGAAGACATATGGATGTAAATAGTAGAAGGAAGAAGGAAAGGAAAAGGAAAGAAAAAGAGGAAAGAAGGAAAGGAAAAGAGAGAAAGGAAGAGAGAAAGGAAGGAAGGAAGGAAGGGAGAGAGGAAGAGGATTGCAAATGATAGAAGAAAGGAAGGAAGGGAGGGAGGGAGGGGGAGAGAGAGAGGGAAAGAAAGAGAAGAGGGGGAAGGAAGGAAGGACAGATGTATGTAAATGGTGGAAATATGAAGAGAAGGAAAAGACAGAAAGGGAGAGAGGAAGGAGGGAGGGAGATTAATGCAAGTAACAGAAAATAACAGAAGGAAGGAAGGAAGGAAGGAGAGACAGATGGCAGAAGGAAGAAGGAAAGGTAAGAGAGAAAGGGAGAAAGGAAGGAATGAAGGAAGGGAGAGAGCAAGATGATTGCAAATGATGGAAGGAAGGAAGGAAGGAAGGAAGGAAGGAAGGAAGGAAGGAGGAGAAAGAGTGGAAGATATATGCAAATAACAGAAGGAAGGAAGGGAGAGAGAGAGAGAACAAGGAAGGAAGCAAGGACATATGGATGTGAATGGTAGAAGGAAGAAGGGAAAGAGAGAGAGGAAGGGAGGAAGGAAAGGAGGAAGGAAGGAAGAGTAGATAGATATACAGATGTAAATAGTAACTGTCTGCTGCATCTGGAGAAGCTCTGTTAAAAAAGAATGAATGCAACATGGCACATAAACCACAACCACTTGCTTCAAGAAAACGTCTTGGTGCCAAAAAGCAATGAGAAGAGCTAAATGCTTGGAAACCAGAAAACAATGGTCAGAACCCCAAAAATGCAAAATCATGCTCAGGTACGGCCTACAACCTTCCTTTTTCCACTTTATGCATTGTGAAAACCTGAAAACCAGCTTATAGCCAAGTGAATGAAGAAATTAATCAACCAGGGATTCGATGCAATAGATTTCTTGGTTTTGATGGTTTGAACCCCTAAGTCTCTGCTTTTGAAAACCAAACATGACACCTGTTGTTTCTGCCACACTTGTGTCTCCTTCCCTCAAATCTTGGTGTGCTGACAGTTTTCACTCTAAAACACGTCTTGGGTAGACAAACAAGGTTTTCAAAGCATGCAATCATGACAACACTTGCGACAACTATGCAAGGTAGGCCCCTGCCATGTTTCCCATTGCCTGCAATGCAGGCAAAGGCACAAGGGAGATGGGCATGCTTTGTGCCACGGAGGCAAGACCAAAGCAGGGTTTCCCTGGCTCACAGTTATGCCTCCGAATGGGATTTGCAAGGCGAGTCAAGCGAAGCAGAAGGCGAGGGGGAGGTCATTGCAAGCAGCAAACAACAACTGGCCTCCTACTCACTCTGGCCCTCCCTCCCTCCTTCCTCTGGCTTTCTAGTCATGCACTAGCCAAGCCCATTACGCCCGCCTTCCTTTAAATCGATGGAGCCGGATCACTGCCCAGCCTCCATGTGCAGAACAAGGAGGCAGTGGCACACTGCAAAGCGCCAACCCTGCCAGGTAATCCTGAGCCAACAAGATTGCCTTAATTCCCCTTTAATGCTGCAGGATTCACCTTAGATTAAGGATGTGTCTACAATGGTGAATGAATGCAATTCAATGCTTCTTGGACTGCCTTGGCTTGAGGCGATGGAATGCTGGGAGTTGTAGTTAATCAAGGATCCACCCTTGCCTTAAAAGTACATCTACACTGTATACTTAAGGCCTCTTGAACTGCCCTGGCTCAATGCTATAAAATTACAGGAGTTATAATTTTGCAAGGATGTACCCTTGGCTTAAGGGCATGTTTACAATCATGAATACAATGATGGATCCTTGAAAAACTGCAACATCCAGGAATCTATAGTCTTAAGTCAAGGCAGTTCAAGAGGCATCAAAATGCATTTATTTGCATTTTGATGAGTCTTGAACTGCCTTGGTTCAAGGGTATAGAATCTTGGGAGTTGCAGTTTTGCAAGGATCTACCCTTTGTTTTAGGTGCACATCTATAGTGGTGAACGAATGCAGTTTGATGTCTCTTGAACTGCCTGGACTCAAGCGTATAGAATCCTGGGAATTGCAGTTTTGCAAGGATCCACCCTTGGTTTAAGGACATGATTACATTGTAGACTTAATGCAGTTTGATGCCATTTGAACTGCCCTGGCTCAATGCTATGGATTCCTGGAAGCTCTGTCTGAACCCAAACGGAGATTCCCAGTATTCCATAGAACTGATTTGTGGCAGTTCAAAGGGCATCAAACTGCATACATTCTACAGCAGGGTCCCCAAACTACGGCCCGGGGGCCGGATGTGCCCCCCCCCCCGGGCATTTATCCGGCCCACCGAGGAGTTGGCCTGCGTCTTAGCGAAATCAGTCTTGGCTCTGCTAACGCAGAGCTCCTTTTGTTCTTTCTCTCCCCCCCCCCCCCCCCTCAAGCTCTCTCTCATTCTCCCCGTTTCAGTCTCTCCCCCTTTCCTCTCTAACTTTCTCTTTCTCCCTCCTCCTTTCTCCCTCTTTTTTTCCTCTCCCTTTCTTTTCTTCCCTTTCTCCTCTTTTTCTTCCTCAGAGGAGGTGAAGGCGGCGGTGGAAGAGCGGAGGCAAGAGAATACCTTGCTTCCACTCTTCCAGAAAAGACACAGCAGCCAATGGGCAGCCCCGAAGCCTTCCCTCACCATCAAGCCCTCCCTCCTTCCCTCCACCTCTACCTCAACTCAGCTCAAGGAGCCCCTGCAAAGCCCACCCCCTCCCAGCTAAACAGGAAGGGGAGAATGGGGGCGGCAGAAACGCCAGCCTCTCGGAGGAAAGACGTCTCCTCAAAACCTGGGGTTCCTTTTCTTCCCTTCTTTGTCCTCTGCTTCTCTTCGGCAAATCCAGGGTCCTGCTGTGAAAACAGCCCGTAGGTAGGCTGTTAGAAATTGTGGGAATTAAAGTCCAAAACACAAGGAGGGCCCAAGTTGACCCATGCCTGCTTTAAGAAATACCAATGATATTTAATTCTGTTGTAGTGTTTCATATATTTGTAGATTTGAAATTTTATTGAAATGTAAGCTGCTTTGGCCCCTTCTACACAGCTGTATAAAATCCACACTGAACTGGTTTATATGGCAGTGTGGACTCTGATAATGCAGTTCAAAGCAGATATTGTGGATTATCTGCCTTGAATTCTGGGTTATATGGCTGTTTGGAAGGGCCCTTTGAGGGCCCTTCAAGACAGGTCATATATCCCAGGATCTGATCCTAGGTTTTCTCTTTATCCCAGATTATCTGGCAGTGCAGACTTATATAATCCAGTTTAAAGAAGAAAACCTGGGATCAGATCCTGGGATATAGGGCCTGTCTGGAAGGGCCCACAGTCTCCTTGTGGAGACAAAAAGTGGTGTATAAATAAACATAATAAACATAAATATAAGAATAAGAATGATGCCCTCCTCTTGTGATCTCCTGCTTTGGAAACCAAATTGGAGAATAAAAATCTGTTCCTGGCTTGAAAGTGTTATTTCCTGTTTAATTGTGTGGCCCTTACTTTGAAAGTAGTTGTTCTCCAGAAACTTTGTTTGTGTGGCTGCCACAAACTATGATGAATCTATTGGTCATGAATAGCAGCCAGGACAATAGCCTCTTAGAAAATAGAAGGGAACATGTTGCCTAGAGAAACCTAATGCAGAGATGTTGTTCTCATCTTCTCCCTCAAACACTTCGAAATGAAGAATTCGGTGTATCTCTCAACAAAGTGAAGGGCAAAGGGACACATAGCTTTCCCTCTGAACGATTTCCATATTATCTTTCCCTTGACCTTAAGCTGAGCTACCTGTTTCTCATCTCACCACACTCCTTGATCAGTTGCATTGCTCACCTGGGAAAGAGAATCAAAGTTTTGATGGAGAGACCAAAGAAAGAAGGGAAACTATCTGCCTGTTTTGTCCATCCATCTGCCTATCTATCTATCTATCTATCTATCTATCTATCTTCGTGACTTCATGGTGTGGGATGGTCCATGGCATCACGAAGAGTCGGAAGTGACTGAACGAAGACACAACAAAAATCTCTATCTGCCTGTCTATCTATCTATCTATCTATCTATCTATCTATCTATCTATCTATCATCCATTCACCTACTTCCTACCTTTTATGTACGCAACTACCTTACCTACTTCCATCTTCCATTCTATCCACCTGTCCATTTAGCTACCTACCTATCTACATATCTATCTATCCATCCATCCTATTCTATCTGTCTATCTATCTATCTATCTATCTATCTATCCACCTACAAATCTGTTGCTATTGTTGTTGTTGTTATATTTATTTATGCCCCGCTTTTTCTCTCCCGCAGGAGACTCATAGCGGCTACAAATCAATCCATCTATCCTAATCTGTCTTTCTACCTTCTGATCTATATTTCTATCCATCCATCCTATTCTTTCTATCTGTCCACCTGCCCACCTACTTACCCACTTATCTATCTATCTATCTATCTATCTATCTATCTATCTATCTTCGTGACTTCATGGTGTGGGATGGTCCATGGCATCACGAAGAGTCGGAAGTGACTGAACGAAGACACAACAAAAATCTCTATCTGCCTATCTATCTATCTATCTATCTATCTATCTATCATCCATTCACCTACTTCCTACCTTTTATGTACGCAACTACCTTACCTACTTCCATCATCCATTCTATCCACCTGTCCATTTAGCTACCTACCTATCTACATATCTATCTATCCATCCATCCAATTCTATCTGTCTATCTATCTATCTATCTATTTATCCACCTACAAATCTGTTGCTATTGTTATTGTTATATTTATTTATGCCCCGCTTTTTCTCTCCCGCAGGAGACTCATAGCGGCTACAAATCAATCCATCTATCCTAATCTGTCTTTCCACCTTCTGATCTATATTTCTATTCATCCATCCTATTCTTTCTATCTGTTCACCTGCCCACCTACTTACCCACTTATCTATCTATCTATCTATCTATCTATCTATCCATCCATCCATCCATCCATCCATCTATCATCAATCTATCCATGTACCAATGTACTTATCCTATTCAACTGCCTACCTACATATCTAACTGCATATCTACCTACCTAACTGCATATCTATCTATCTATCATCTAGTTTCGAATCTCTCGTTCCTGGGCAAGGTGATTGAGAGGGCAACAGCAGAGAAGTTGCAGCAATTCCTAGACGACACAGCCGAACTAGATGCCTTCCAGTCCGGCTTCTATGCGGGGCATGGGACAGAGACTGTGCTGGTCTCCATAACGGATCACCTTCGATGCCAACTTGACCAGGGCGGGTCAGCGCTGTTTGTGTTATCGGATCTCACAGCAGCATTTAACAAAGTCGACCACAATCTTTTGACCCACCGCCTTGCTGTTGCTGGAGTCAGGGGGACAGCTTTAAACTGGCTGTCCTCCTTTCTTCACAACCGTGGACAGTGAGTGGAGAGGGGAGGCCTGGTCTCTGAGAGGTCCCCTCTATCGTGTGGGGTTCCTCAGGGGGGCATTCTCTCCCCCCCCCCCTCTGTTATTTAACATCTATATGCGACCACTTGCTCAGCTGGTTCGAGGTTTTGGGCTTGAGTGTTATCAGTACGCTGATGACACTCAGCTGGTGCTGAAGATGGAAGGCCGACCGGACTCTGTACCCGATTGTTTCCATCGGTGCCTCGAGGCCGTTACTGGATGGTTGTGTGCCAGCAGGTTGAAGGTGAATCCAGCAAAGACGGAGATCCTATGGCTGGGTCGACCGGGCAGTGGGGACATCCAGCTGCCTACCCTGGATGGCGAGGTGCTACGCCCATCATCATTGGTAAAGAGTCTGGGAGTCCTTTTGGACCCTCTGCTGACGATGGAGGCCCAGGTCTCCGCCATTAACAGAACCACCTTCTTTCATCTGCGGCAGGCTAGATGGCTGGCCCCCTACCTGTCCAGGGACAAGCTAGCTACGGTGATCCAGGCCATGGTCATCTCAAGACTGGACTACTGTAATGCCCTCTACATTGGCCTTCCTCTGTCGGTGATCTGGAAGCTCAAGTTGGTACAAAATGCAGCTGCTCGGCTTCTTGCGGGAATTCCGATGAGATGCCGCATAACCCCAATCTTACTACAACTGCATTGGTTACCAATTGAGCACCGGATCACTTTCAAAATGATGGTACTCACCTATAAGGCCTTGCATGGTCTGGGGCCAATGTATCTGAGGGACCGCCTCACCCCCTACCAACCCCAGAGATCCCTCCATTCTGAGGACCAAGATCTATTGGAAGCCCCCAGTGTCAAGACCTTGCGTCTAACAGCAATCAGACGCAGAGCCTTCACAGCAGTGGCACCATCACTCTGGAATATTCTGCCACTTGAAGTCCGTGCCTTGCGGGACTTACCAGCTTTCAGCAGGGCATATAAGACATACCTGTTCCGACAGGCTTTTAATGTTTGATAGTGTTGTTTTTAAATTGTTTTAAATTGCTTTTAAATTTTGTTAGATTTTAGCCTGTTCTTGTAAGCCACTCCGAGCCCCAGGGGAGTGGTGGGATATAAGTTTAAATAATAAATAAATAAATAAAAATCTATCCACCTTCCAATATACTTATCCTATTCACCTGCCTACCTATTTACTTAACTGCATACTTACCTGTCCGTCCGTCCATCCATCCATCCATCCATCCATCTATCCACTTACCAATGCACTTGTCATGTTCACCTGCCTACTTGCCTATCTCTCTCTCTCTCTCTCTCTATTTTTCTATCCACCTAACCATGTACCCATATACTTGCCTACCTACCTGGCTATCTATCTACCTATCTATTCATCCATCCATCCAATCATGTTGGGGCCTATGTGAGGGTGGAGGCCTTGCTCCCACCTCCCACTGCTTCCATGCCTGCGTTCCAAAGTGTGGGGCCCTGCCTTCTCCCACCTCTACAAGCTCGGTGTTGTTTGAAGACCAGTGAGCAGAGCAGAGACGTGGAACACTTTCCGGATGACTCACTGGCGCTTAAGCGGGATCTGGGCATTTGTGTGTGTATGCCCCCATGTGTGAGCATGTGCTCCATACACACACATCCACATGTGTGTATCTTTTGGGAAAGTTCGGGGATTGAGGGGCAAAGAAGCCACGCTGGCATTCCCCCACAGGTTGGGGACTTGAAAGAGGAGCGGGATTGCTTCCTTGGGAAAGCTGCAGACCCAAATAAGTGCGGAAGGAGAAAGCAAAGTGAGACTGTGCATATCAATGGAGTAGACCAGTTGCTGGTGTGCCATATGGATATAGGGAACCATGCTGAGAATGGGAGACCCAGGCAGCCCCTTCCAGAGGTTGACAATAGATAGATAGATAGATAGATAGATAGATAGATAGATAGATAGAGGAATGGATGAATGGATAGAGGAAGGGATAGAGGGATGGAGGGAGAGAGAATGGAGAGAGGGAGGGATGAATAGATGGAGGGTTGATTGAGAGAGATATAGATGGAGGGAGGGAGGGATGGATGGATGGAGGGATAGATAGAGGGAGGAAGAGATGGAGGGAAGGAGGGGTAAATTGAGAGATAGGGTCCTAACACAGAAAGTAAGGGTTAAGAAAGAGATGCATCTCATGTCAGGATGCATGCACCCCTGTTACCCCCACAAGTACCACTTAATTGTGTTAATGATATATTTGTCATGAATGAGGTGAGAATTCCGTATAATGCAGCCAAATCTAAGAGTAGTAGATCCACTGGACCCACAGAATGTCCCTACAGGTTGATGCAACATCATTCTCCCTGCAAGTCCAGTTTCCTTGCATTGGGAGCAGCTGTGAGGCCAGTCCTTTGCCCACCCAGCATCAGTATTCTTCTCCATCCCTCAGACTCATTTGCTGGGGTTCACAGGAACAGTCACAATAACAACAACAACTGCAGCAACGGCCCTCCCAAGGCTGCTCCAGAGCTTCTTTTGCAGCCACAAAATGCACCAGAGACACTGGGAGCCCCGTCTGCAACAAGTGAGCCCTGGGCTCCGAGGAGCGTCCCTCTGGCTCTGCCCACCTGGCACCCTTTTCCCAGCAGCCAGAGTATTGTTGTGTATTGTTGCATGCAAGAGAGTGGTACCATCCTAAGAGGCCCAGGTGGGGATCGCAGGAGATATGGGGATGCTGGCCCATTCCTTGACCCTTTGTGGTGAGCTTTTGCCTACCTTCCAGGCAGCAGGTCCTCCAGAGCCCCGAGTGGGTCATGACCTCCTCATTCTTGCGGCTGGTGTCATTGTCGCTGGAGGACTTGGTCCGACAGACGCCCCGGGAGTAGAGCCAGTAGTCGGTGCCCACAGCGATGGTCATCAGGCTGAAGGCTGCAAAGGCGCCCAGGGTGGTCACCAGCATCTGCAGGCCTCGGTCACACAGCTGCATGGTCAGGCATGGCCCCCTGCCCGAGGCAGTGGCCAGAGGGAAGGGGCCTGGGGGCAAAGGTCAGCCCCACAAGGGCCTCGCCGGCCTCAGGAGTGAGGGGTGCAGCGAGGGGGGCAGCCGGGGCATCTGGATGGAGGAGGAGGAGGACAAGGTGTCTAAGCAGCCCTTCGCCCCTGGAGCATCCCACGCCCAAGACAGATGGAAAACCAGGCTCCCTTCCTTGCTTCCTCCCTCTTTCTTTTTTCCTTCCTCTCTCCCTTCCCTTCCTCCTTTCCTCCTTTCCTCTTTCCCTTCCTTCCTTTCTTTCTCTTCCACACCTCCCTTCCCTTCCCACTTTCCTTTCTCTTCCTCTCCTCCCTTCTCTTTCCTCCTTCCCTCCTTCCTTCTCAGCTGCTCTTAGGGGTGTCTCTCCTTTCAGGGCGGGGCGGGGGGCTTCTTCTCCCCTGTCCCTTTCCCTGGCTCCATCCCGGAGGCTTTGGAGTGAAGAAGGCAGCTCTTCTTCCTCTCCTCTCCTCTCCTCTCCTCTCCTCTCCTCTCCTCTCCTCTCCTCTCCTCTCCTCTCCTCTCCTCTCCTCTCCTCTGCCTTCCTTCCTTCCTTCCTTCCTTCCTTCCTTCCTTCCTTCCTTCCTTCCTTCCTTCCTTCCTTCCTTCCTTCCTTCCTTCCTTCCTTCCTTCCTTCCTTCCCGGCTTCAGCTGCTTCTGCGCGAATCTCTGTGTCTCTCTCAGAGAGAGGAGGGAGGCGGGGGCTGCAGACGCGGGAACAAGGGGGGGGGGGCGCTTGAGGTGGCGGGCCTGAAAGAGGGGGGTTGTGGAGGGGGGGCGCCTATCTCCAACCAAAGGAGGGGCCCCTTGCTTCTTGCGGTGCTGAAATGGAGAGCTCCCGGGGGGCGAGGCCGAGGGGTGGGGAGAAGAAGGAGGGGGGATGGGAGGGGCCTCCTCTTAATCTATTTCTCCCCCTCCCCCGGGAAGAGGGAGGGGCACAGCCTCTGGGGATGCTGAGGGTGGGCTTTGGCCACAGGTTCCCCCTCCACAAGATCCCCACCCAAAAAAGGCTTATCAGTTGCATAAGAAGCCAAGGCAGGGTTGGGGAAAGGAAGGTGGACAAATGAAGAGTTGGCAATAGAAGACAGGCAAGGGAAACAGGCACGGGCAAACTTAGGCCCTCCAGCTGATTTGGACTTCAACTCCTACCATTCCTAACAGCCTCAGGCACTTTCCTTTTCCCCCTCAGCCGCTTAAGCGGCTGAGGGGGGAAAGGAAAGGGCCTGAGGCTGTTAGAAATGGTGGGAGTTGAAGTCCAAACTACCCGGAGGGCCTAAGTTTGCTCATGTTTGCAAGGAAAGATGGTCAAAAGGAAGATTAAAAAGCTGGATGGGTCAAAAAATAGGGGGCAATAGAAAGAGGGTGAAGAAGGAAAGAAGGAGATGAGCCAAAGACCACAGGCAAACTATGGCTGAGAAGAAAAGAAGATGAGCAAAAGACCGAAGGCAAACTACGGCTGACAAAGCAAGGAGGGACAAAGAGGGTGGGACCGTAGGACACCCAAGTGGGCAAAGGAGTGTTGGCAAAGGCCATTGGGCCTCGAGCTGTCAGTAGAAGTCCAGGGAAGGGTTAGATCTCCATCAGTCAGACCTGGGCATTTCCAAGTCCCTTTGGGAGACTCCCAAGGAGCACACTTTCCCAAATCATAGACTTAGAAGAGACCGTATAGGCCATCTAGTCCAGCTCTCTTTTTTCATGCAGGAAAAGCACAATCAAAGCCTTCCCAACAGATGGCCACCCAGTCTCTGTTTTAAAACCTCCAGGAGAGGAGCTTCCGCCAGACTCCGAGGCAGAAAGTTCCACTGCTGAACAGTTCTTCTCATTGTCAGGAAGTTCTTCCTAATGTTCAGGTGGAATCTTCTTTCTTGTCATCTGAACCCATGACTCTGAGTCCTAGTTTCAAGGGCAGCAGAAAACAAACCTGATCCTTTTTCCTTAAGGTATCTTTTCACATATTTATACATGACTCTCACGTCTCCTCTCACCCTTCTCTTCTGTAGGCTAAACAGACCTAGCTCTTTTAATTGCACCTCATAGGGATTTGTGGTCTCCAGACCTTTGATCCTTTTAGTCTCCCTCTTCCTCTGGATACCTTCCAGCTTGTCAATATCTCTTTTGAACTGTGGTGTCCAGAATTGTACACAGTGTGATTCCAGGTGAAGAGATCTGATCAAAGCTTTACAGAGAGGCACCATGACTTCCCTTGATCTGGATACTAGATTCCTTTGGATGGAGACCAAAATCCTATTGGCTTTTTTTAGTTGCTGCATCACATATTGGATCATGTTTAACTTGTTCTCCACGAAGACTCCAAGATTTTTGTTGTGGTTCAGCCAGAAGCTGAAGACAAGGGGATTGTTCAGTCAGAAGTTGTGAGGAAAGATGGGTTTCCCAGTGTGAGAAATGAAGAGATTTTGGATCATGATTCTGTCTGGGAGAATGGGTCTGTGGTCAGAAAGAAACAGCTTTAGAGTAGGGAGGAGATGGAGATGCTTGGGCATTGGCAGTCAGGGAAGACCTTTCCCTGGTCATTCCTTGGCAATGGAAGATAGGGAAAGATCTTTGGAAGCTGGAAGGGAAAGATCTTTCCCCGTGGAAAACACCTGAGCTTTAGGAGTATGAGACTCGATCTCCAGGAGGAGGAGTCAGATTATGGAGGTCACAGAGAGAAATCCTTGAAATAGACCAGATGTCAAAGGCATGACTTCATGGTTTGTGGACCTTAAATTAAACTGTTGTTTACTGAAAGGGTTAGAGCAGGCAATGCTGCATTATTATGTACACCTTGGATCTTGTTCTTGTTCCATGTTCAAGTCTATGCCTATGATATTTGGGAAAGTCTCATGCTCATGTTCATGGATTCATGTTTTGGAAGAAGTTCCTGTATTCCTGGTTATGGATTTCTGCCTATGTTTTGTTTCCTGTTTTTGTTTTGTTTTTTCATGTATCTTGCCTCTTTTGAACAGAACTTTGATGTTTGGACTATTGCCTTTTGAAGTCTTTTTCCTATTGCTTTTTGTACATTGCGTTTTTACATTGCCTTTTGCCTATACTTGCTTTATTTCATAAACTGTTTAGTTAGTAATACTGGACTCTTGTTTGGTGTGGGTGCAAAGGTGACTTCAGGCCAGAGTGCAACAATCTTTTCCACATGTAAATTTGTTGCCGAGCGAGGCGTCTCCTATCCTGCTTTTGTGGATTACATTTTTTTCTGCCTAAGTGTAGTATCTTACATTTATCCTTGTTGAAATTCATTTCGTCAGTTTTGGCCAAACAGATCTCTGGTTTGTGGGGGTCATTTTGGATTTTGATCCTTTCCTCTGGAATATTATTTCTCTCTCTCCTAATCTGGAGTCATCTGCAAACTTGATCAGCCTGCCCTCTAAACCAGGGGTCCTCAAACTTTTTGAGCAGGGGCCCAGTTCACTGTCCCTCAGACCATTGGAGGGCCGGACTATAGTTTACACGGGAACAAACACAATATTTAAAATGAAGAACAAGTAATGTTAAAATTATTTATTTGCCATACTTGTACCTTGCCCTTCTCTACTCCGACAGGGGAACTCAAGGCAGCTTTACAATGGCACAATGTTATGCCTCAAAACAATCAAAACTGGAGGAAAACAACTAATTTCAAAGTAAGGGCCACACAATTTACTTTCAAACCAGGAACACTTTCAAACCAGGAACAGATTTTTGTTTTATAAATGTCTTATTATGTTTATTTATACACTTTTTTTTCTCCACGAGGAGACTGTGGGCCCTTCCAGACAGGTCCTATATTCCAGGTTCTGACCCAGGTTTTCTGCTCTAAACTGGATTATATGTGTCTGCACTGGCAGATAAACAGATAATCTGGGATAAACAGAAATGCAAGCTGCTTTGGCCCCTTCCACACAGCTGTATAAAATCCACACTTAAATGGCTTATATGGCAGTGTGGACTCTGATAATGCAGTTCAAAGCAGATATTGTGGACTCAAACAATGATAGATCTGGACCAAACTTGGCACTGATACTCAATATGTCCAAATGTGAACACTGGTGGCATTTGGGGGTTGTATTTGCTGGGATTTATAGTTTACCTGCAATCAAAGAGCATTCTGAACTCCACCAATGATGGAATTGAACCAGTCTTGTTACACAGAACTCCCATGAACAACAGAAAATACTGGTTTGGTGGGCATTGACCTTGAGTTTTGGAGTTGTACTTCACCTGCCTCCATAAATCACTGTGGACTCAATGATAGATCTGGACCAAACCTGGCACTAATATTCCATATGCCCAATTGTAAACACTGGTGGAGTATGGGGAAAATAGAATCTTGACATTTGGGAATTGTATTTGCTGGGATTTATAGTTCACCTACAATCAAAGAGCATTCTGAACCCCATCAACGATGGAATTAAACCAAACTTGGCACACAGTTCTCCCATGACCAACAGAAAATACTGGAAGGGTTTGGTGGGCAGTGTCCTTTGGTTTTGGAGTTGTAGTTTACCTGCCTCTATAAATCACTGTTGACTCAATGATAGAACTCGACCAAACTTGGCACAGAAACTCAATATGTCCAAATGTGAACACTGGTAGCGTTTGGGGGTTGTATTTGCTGGGATTTATAGTTCACCTGCAAACTTGGCACTGATATTCCAAATGTGCCAAACCTTTTCACAGTGGCGATGAGGGGGCTTGTTCTCCCGGCGTGGCTGGGAGTGGAGCGGGAGGCGCCTCGTGGCCACAGAGACTAGAATGGCTGGAGCAGAAGATGTCCGCAATTGGCGGAGCGGCGCTGGGTGGGCGTGACCAGGGAAGCCAGTATTCTCTGGCCACGCCCACCTTGCTGCTCCGCCAATTGCGGACACCCTCTGCTCCGGCCGCTCTGTTCTGCAGGGGACCCGCCTGGGAGGCTTCTCCCTCCCACACAGGCAGAGCAGCCGGAGCAGAGGGTGCCCGTGATTGGTGGAGCAGCGCCGGGTGGGCGTGGCAGGGAAGCCGGCGTTCCCTGGCCCCGCCCACCCTCTGTTCTGCAGAGGACCCATCTGGGAGGCTTCTCCCTAGCCATGCCAGGCCACGCCGGGTGGGCGTGTCCAGGCCAGGCCAGGCCGCGCAGGTTGGAGAAATGCCCTTGGCGGGCGCATACGGCCCATGGGCCGTAGTTTGGGGACCCCTGTTTTAAGGTGTTGCCAAGGAGGGGAATACAGTTTCAGTCTGCCCTTTGGAAGAGCTGGGGGCTTGTTGCTGGATCTGGCTGTGGACCCTTCTAAGGAGGTCTGGATCTCTTTCTGGGACTAAGAGGTAGCACTTTGCCCACAATTCCTTTGTGTTTTGGATTAAAACCAGAGCGGATTTGCCATTCTTGCTGGCAGAGAAGCTGTTAGTCACTGCTTTCTGCTCGATGGCTGCATCCAGAAAGAAGGGAGGGAAGCGGCAGCCGCAGCTGAGAGGCCAAACGCCTTGGAAGTGTTTTTCTCACTGCAACCGCTCCCTCTCCCCCGGTCTGTTGCCATTCTCCTTGCAGAATGTTCCTTCTTTGATGGGGTCGGAGCAAATGTCTATCTTCGGATTTAGTGACGGGGAAGGAGTGCCAAGATTTTCCTTTCGGTGGGTGATAAAAGCTGTCAAGGTTCTCTATTTCAAAGAAAATATGCCTTTGCTGAAGAGGATGGTTGGGAAAGGCCCAGTTGTCCAGGTTCTTCCAGCCGCACGCTTCTCACAGGCACACTTTGCAGCCCTTTGGTATCCTTGAGGGAGATTTAAAATGCAGGGACTTATCAATATTCAATGCTACATGTCTTTTTTTTTCTTTCTTTCTTTTTTTTTTGCCAGAGGCAGGCTCCTGTTCCTGACAACAAAGCATAAAATAGGGCAAAAAAAGGGAAGGTATGCATTTTCACAGAAAAGGTGCAGGCATCGGTGAAGAAGGTGGGCTTTCCATGGAGGGCATTGCCATGACAGGGCTGTGTCCATGATAGCACATTGCAACAAGACACCATTGTTCAGCAATGGAGAGCAATGGATTGCCATGCAATATATACTCCACTGTGCAATGAGCACATTGTTGGCTCGATTTGCACACATTTCCAGAGATAGAGCTGCATTACTGCTTGGCCCTTGACAATATGAGCATTGTTGTACAACACATTTCCCTATGTTTGTAATTAATTGTATAAGGATGTAAATACCAAGCATGACACCAGTCAATAACAGCAGAGGCAGGGCAGCATTTTAGCCTGTTATAGCTTCCGTCCAATGCTTCGCTTGGTTGTCCTTCTGCTCTTTCTTGAGTGCAACTCCCATAATCCCCATCCAGCATGTCCTATTCAGTTTTGTATAGTTTCGGAAGTAAATTGACAAACCTGAAAGTGTTCAAAGATGGGTTAGGCCTAGGAAGTAATACTAACAGAGAGCTGTATCTACAGCAGGCCTGGGCAAACTTGGGCCCTCCAGGTGTTTTGGTCTTCAACTCCCATAATTCCTAACATCCTCAGGCCCCTTCCTTTCCCCCCTCAGCCACTTAAGCGGCTGAAGGGACTAAGTTTGCCCATGCCTGATTTAAAGGACATGGACCACAGGGCCTTTCCCAACCATCCTCTTCAGCAAAGGAGTATTTTCTTTGAAATAGAGAACCTTGACAGCTTTTATCACCCACTGAAAGGAAAATCTTAAAGGATAAGAGAGGAGATTTCTGCTAATTTCTGGAATGAATGGCTGCCTTGGACAATACTGGGCCAAACTGGATGCCTTCAGCTGCAGAGGAAAGAGAGCCCTGCATTTGAGCAAGGCTTCTTAAACCTTTCCTATTTGCAAGGTCTTTCTACCTGAGACACTTTTACATGATGCCATGGAAATAGATGCATAAAATAGGTATAAGTGTTTACTGATAATAACTCAGCATTTGCGAGGATCACAGAATAAGCTTTCCTTTTTTGTGGAGTCTACTGTAAACACAGCACATTGTTGCTGCTCACAAAGTGGCCTTCAGAAGCCGTTTCCTGTCACCCAGTTGATTTGTAGTCCTAACACTGAGCTGTAAAAGGGAGTGCACTAGATTACCTTTGAGGGTCCCTTCCAGCTCTGTATGGGTTCTAGTCCAAAAAAGAAAGAGATTCGCAAGGAAAGGAAGGTGTGTTTCTCAGGTCCTGCCCCTCTCCCACTTTTCCTGCAGAAATAGAACGCTCTCTGATGCCTTCGAGCTTCTTCTAGTGGAGTGGCATTCTCTCTCTGCAATGAGTCTATGATGGACATTCAGGGCCAGAATGAGGAGAGGCGGTGGATGCCAGCTCACAGTGGAAGCCTTTGGCAGGTGCTTCTCTCTCACGGCACATGATGGAGGAGGGGGAGGACCAAGGCATTGGCAGCCCTGAGTGGGGGACAGGCCCTGGGAAACACATGCCGGCATCAGAAGTCACACCAGTTGGGTGCAGACAGCCTCCCAGCCCTGCTTCACATGCAAGGAAACCAACAACACTCACTGTGTATTGTGTTAATTTTTGAGGCTCTTGAAATACCAGGGAAGCAGGGTGGGAGGCTGCCATGTGGCGAGAAGGCAGAGAGTTTCATTCAGTGGGAACAAGGGGCTGCCATGTGACTGAGTCCATGTGGGTGACTGATCCACTCCTGATTTAAGTCCAAACTGCAACAGAGGCAGTATCAGCACCAAGGATGGATCCCCAAACAGCTTGATTAAGACCTGCCCAAACTGTTGGACACATTCATTGAATTTATACGGGGCAGCAGCAGCAGCAACAATGAATAAATAATAATGACCATTATTGGGCTGGATCTACTACACTATGTAACATGGTTATTGTTCCTGGGTTATACATGTCATTTCTGAATTGGTTCTATCATAAAAACATGGAAAAAGTTCATTAAACTGCCAAAACTTTTGTTCTTGTGGGACATCCTGGAGCACATTTTGCTATAGTTTTCCAATGAATATCTCTTCAAGTCTTAACCAGCCACAAAAATGAATTTTCTGGAGGAAAACAACCACCTTTGAAGTAAGTACTGCAAAATTAAACAGGAAATAACACTTTTAAGCATGAAAAAAATTCACATTTATTGCATAGTGCTATTGAATGAATGCATTTTGGTTCCATTTGAACTGCCCTGGCTCAGTACTTCTTTCTTTAGGATCCCTTTCTAATGCTTCACCTTCAAGGTGCATGTAAATTGGTGTGTGTACATTGTACAATTAATGCAGTTTGAAACCACATTAGACTGCCATGGTTCCATGTGATGGAATTATGGGAGTTGCAGCTTGGCAAGGACATGATGTTTCCCTGCCAAAAAGTGCAAAATGCAACTCCCAGGATCGCCTAGCGCTGAGCCAGGGCAGTTCAAGTGCTATCAAACTGCATTAATTCTAGGGTGTAGATACACTCAATAGGAGCATAATTAAATTTCAGTGCGTTAAAAAAAGAGAAGAAGATACAATTACAAACCAAAGTGAAACAAAGCCTAGACTTGAAAAGCACGGAGCAGGCCTTTCTTGCAAAGACAATCTACCTTGAGTACTCGGGATATCTATCCTCAGGTGCAACAAGTCTGTGTTTTGTTTCCTTAAAAAACCCAGGAGCTGAAAATATAAATAAAAAATTAAAAACCAGATTTATTTCTCAAATGGCACAGAGAAACATGAAGAGAAGCAAGTTGGTAAGTTTATTTTGATGCAACACAATAATTATCAGGCTCAGCAGCTGTTGCTATTGAAAACAAGAAGGGGAGAAAAAAACCGGGCTTGCATTGAAAACTGTTATGCAAACCCGTTGCACCAACAATCTGTTCCAGTCAAACCGGCTATTATGGAATCCGGATAATAGCAGCAGCTCATTACAGAAATGTTATCTTGCAAATCTTATATTTTTCCCCCTTCTCTCTGTTTCAATCTCTTGCTCAAAAACAAAATGATGAATGCACAATTCTGTCTCGATTTCGGATCCTGCTGCCAAGCGCTTCTTTGCCTCTTCCCTCCGCAGCTGCAATTGTCAGAAAGTTTTCTCATCCAAAGAGGAGGATTTCAGTGCGTTAAAAAAAGAGAAGAAGATACAATTACAAACCAAAGTGAAACAAAGCCTAGACTTGAAAAGCACGGAGCAGGCCTTTCTTGCAAAGACAATCTACCTTGAGTACTCGGGATATCTATCCTCAGGTGCATCTACATTGTAGATTTAATGCAAATTGGCCACACATGAACTCTCAAGTTGATGGGATTCTGGGAGCTGTAGTTTGACAAGGTCTTTCACCTTTTCTACTGGGGCCTCACCAAGCTACAGCTCCCAGCATCCCTTAGCATTAAGCCACACAGTTCAAGGGATGTCAAACTGTATTCATTCTGCAGTGTGTAAATCCACCCAGGGAAGATTAAAGACCTTGCAAACTACACCACCCAGGATTCTATAGCATTAAGTCACACAGTTCAAATGGTGTTCAACTGCATTCATTCTATAGTGTAAATGCACCCTGGGATGGCTAAAGGCCTTGCAAGACCACAGCTCTCAGGATGCCATAGCATTAAGTCACGCAGTTCAAGTGGTGTCAAACTGCATTCATTTTACAGTGTAAACCCACCCAGGGAAGGCTAAAGACTTTGCAAAACGACACCTTCCAGGATTCCAGAAGCACCCCCAATCCCTTTGCCCATCCGAAATATAATAAGTTTGTGTTTGTGTCATCCTAAAGGATGTAATATTTTTGAAAGTGATGTCGAGCACCCCCCTCCCCCAAAATAAGGCATAGTGACTTATAGTTCTGCAAAGGGCAAGGGCACCAGACTACACAACAAGGGTTAAGTCTTGGTCACATTGCCAAGGCACTGACAACAACAAGGAC